>NC_140992.1:177822152-178229652 GCF_052327205.1 Somniosus microcephalus
CACTATCAAGGTTGAACGCGTAGGAGAGAAGACAAGGTTGTGATCACATGTTTCCAAGCTTGGTCATGACTTTTTGGGAGTCAAATATCACAGCAGGGAGAGTCCTCTACAAAATGTGCTACTCACAGGCTGTCACTGACCAGCAATCCGAATGCATAAAACGGGGTAACATGAGAGACACGAGTAGCAGACGATTCAGTAGCTTACTATAACTCTTCAGTGAGGACGTCATCACCCGTGTCCTAATCATTGCTGTTGGCCATGACACCTGACATGAGAGAATGCCTTCCACAGACAGCAACAACAGATCTCTCAACTTCAGTCGGTAAAAATGACACTGCTGCAAGTCTTATCAAATAATTATGGCATGTCAGAATTCCAATTAAAATAATCTAATGCTGAGTTTTATATAACAATAAATTCTTACAATTTATGGCATCTTCTTAACTCTTTCATGGGATTCTTTTTCTGAGAACACATTACTTTTCTTTTTTTCAACAACACATTACTGTGATCACTAGAGCAACAATGCATTAGTGTGTTCACTAGAGCAACAACGCATTAGTGTGTTCACTAGAGCAACAATGCATTAGCGTGTTCACTAAAGCAACGGCGCATTAGCGTGTTCACTAAAGCAACGGCGCATTAGCGTGTTCACTAGAGCAACGACGCATTAGCGTGTTCACTAGAGCAACGACGCATTAGCGTGTTCACTAGAGCAACGACGCATTAGCGTGTTCACTAGAGCAACGACGCATTAGCGTGTTCACTAGAGCAACGACGCATTAGCGTGTTCACTAGAGCAACGACGCATTAGTGTGTTCACTAGAGCAACGACGCATTAGTGTGTTCACTAGAGCAACGACGCATTAGTGTGTTCATTAGAGCAACGACGCATTAGTGTGTTCACTAGAGCAACAACACATTAGCGTGTTCACTAGAGCAACAACACATTAGCATGTTCACTAGAGCAACAACGCAATAGCATGTTCACTAGAGAAACAATGCATTAGTGCTCACTAGAGCAACAATGCATTAGTGTGTTCCCTGAAGCAACAATGCATTAGTGTGTTCACTGAAGCAACAATGCATTAGTGTGTTCACTAAAGCAACAATGACATAAAACGCACTAATATGCTACCATGTGTTAATGTGATCACTAAAGCTACAAAGTATTAGC
Source organism: Somniosus microcephalus (assembly GCF_052327205.1). Lineage (NCBI taxonomy): Eukaryota > Metazoa > Chordata > Chondrichthyes > Squaliformes > Somniosidae > Somniosus > Somniosus microcephalus. The sequence continues at coordinate 177,823,333 of NC_140992.1, forward strand.
AAGGTTAGTACAACCAGAATGTATTCATTACGTGTTGCCAGACAAATAAAGCTACAATGCATTGGATCACAAAATTCAAGTTTATCTCTCTTCATCAGGTTACAGACACACAGCAGTATCTGCAGTACGGAACTAGGAGAGTACACATGTCTGAAACATGTGACATGGAAAGTGAGCAACCCTGGTTCTCTGTATCTATGGTCTTCGGTTGATGATTAGCGTGATACTTGTGCAGAAGGTAAACACCTGGAAAGGGGGCACAGAGAGATCTCCTGATGGAAGTACCTTGGGAAGGAATGGTGTCTTCGGAGCAGGATGGTGTGGTGGTTTGGGTGCTATAACCACTGGAGTACTGCAGAGAGTCGCGGCTACTTTTCTGGTGTTCCAGGCTCAGACCACGGGTCAACACCATGGCCAGGTCACTGGCCGCTGTGGAGATTTCCTCCCCATGCTGTTAAAGAAATGAGACACAAGACTTACTGGAAATGAACAGAATGTCCCTCCCCTCTAAGGGAACAGCACTAGGTCATTCAACTAACCTTTAAGAGATAGCTACTGCCTGATTCCACTCCCTTTTAAGGGTGGCAGGGCTGCCCTATTTCCCTCCATAGGGTAGAAAAAGCAGCAAGAGCCCAGGAGAGCGCGAGAGTTCAACGGTACAAAAAGCAGCGGGAGCCGAGTAGAGCGTGAGAGTTCAACGGTACAAAGAGCAGCGGGAGCCGAGTAGAGCGTGAGAGTTTGGCGGTATTACAGCAGCGGGAGCCCAGGAGAGCGCGAGAGTTCGGCGGTATTAAAGCAGCGGGAGCCCAGGAGAGGATGATAGTTCGGCGGTAGTTAAAGCAGCGGGAGCCCAGGAGAGCGCGAGAGTTCGGCGGTATGAAAGCAGCGGGAGCCCAGGAGAGCGCGAGAGTTCGGTGGTATTAAAGCAGCGGGAGCCCAGGAGAGCACGAGAGTTCGGCGGTATTAAAGCAGCGGGAGCCCAGGAGAGCACGAGAGTTCGGCGGTATTAAAGCAGCGGGAGCCCAGCAGAGCGCAAGAGTTCGGCGGGAGCCCAGGAGAGCGCGAGACTTTGGCGGTATTAAAGCAGCGGGAGCCAAGGAGAGCGCGAGAGATCGGCGGGAGCCCAGGAGAGTGCGAGAGTTCGGCGGTATTAAAGCAGCGGGAGCCCACGAGAGCGCGAGAGTTCGGTGGTATTAAAGCAGCGGGAGCCCAGGAGAGCGCGAGAGTTCGGCGGGAGCCCAGGAGAGCGCGAGAGTTCGGCGGTATTAAAGCAGCGGGAGCCCAGGAGAGCGCGAGAGTTCGGCGGGAGCTCAGGAGAGCGCGAGAGTTCGGCGGTATTAAAGCATCTGGAGCCCAGGAGAGCGCGAGAGTTCGGCGGTATTAAAGCAGCGGGAGCCCAGGAGAGCGCGAGAGTTCGGCGGTATTACATCAGCGGGAGCCCATGAGAGCGCGAGAGTTCGGTGGTAAAAAAGCAGCGGGAGCCCAGGAGAGTGCGAGAGTTCGGCGGTATTAAAGCAGCGGGAGCCCAGGAGAGCGCGAGAGTTCAGCGGTATTAAAGCAGCGGGAGCCCAAGAGAGCGCGAGAGTTCGGCGGTATTAAAGCAGCGGGAGCCCAAGAGAGCGCGAGAGTTCGGTGGGAGCCCAGGAGAGCGCGAGAGTTCGGCGGTATTAAAGCAGCGGGAGCCCAGGAGAGCGCGAGAGTTCGGTGGTATTAAAGCAGCGGGAGCCCAGGAGAGCGCGAGAGTTCGGCGGTATTAAAGCAGCGGGAGCCCAGGAGAGCGCGAGAGTTCGGCGGTATTACATCAGCGGGAGCCCAGGAGAGCGCGAGAGTTCGGCGGTATTAAAGCACTGGGAGATCAGGAGAGCGCGAGAGTTCGGCGGTATTAAAGCAGCGGGAGCCCAGGAGAGTGCGAGAGTTCGGCGGTATTAAAGCAGCGGGAGCCCAGGAGAGCGCGAGAGTTCGGCGGTATTAAAGCAGCGGGAGCCCAGGAGAGCGCGAGTGTTCGGCGGTATTAAAGCAGCGGGAGCTCAGGAGAGCGCGACAGTTCGGCGGTATTAAAGCAGCGGGAGCCCAGGAGAGCGCGAGAGTTCGGCGGTATTAAAGCAGCGTGAGCACAGGAGAGCGCGAGAGTTCGGCGGTATTAAAGCAGCGGGAGCCCAGGAGAGCGCGAGAGTTCGGTGGTATTAAAGCAGCGGGAGCCCGGGAGAGCGCGAGAGTTCGGTGGTATTAAAGCAGCGGGAGCCCAGGAGAGCGCGAGAGTTCGGTGGTATTAAAGCAGTGGGAGCCCAGGAGAGCGCGAGAGTTCGGCGGTATTAAAGCAGCGGGAGCCCGGGAGAGCACGAGAGTTCGGCGGTATTAAAGCAGTGGGAGCCCAGGAGAGCGCGAGAGTTCGGCGTTATTAAAGCAGCGGGAGCCCAGGAGAGCGCGAGAGTTTGGCGGCATTAAAGCAGTGGGTGCCCAGGAGAGTGCAAGAGTTCGGCGGTATTAAAGCAGCGTGAGCCCAGGAGAGCGCGAGAGTTTGGCAGTTTTAAAGCAGCGGGAGCCCAGGAGAGCGCAAGAGTTCGGCGGTATTAAAGCAGCGGGAGCCCAGGAGAGCACGAGAGTTCGGCGGTATTAAAGCAGCGGGAGCCCAGGAGAGTGCGAGCGTTCGGCGGTATTAAAGCAGCGTGAGCCCAGGAGAGCGCGAGCGTTCGGCGGTATTAAAGCAGCGGGAGCCCAGGAGAGCACGAGAGTTCGGCGGTATTAAAGCAGCGGGAGCCCAGGAGAGTGCGAGAGTTCGGCGGTATTAAAGCAGCGGGAGCCCAGGAGAGCGCGAGAGTTCGGCGGTATTAAAGCAGCGGGAGCCCAGGAGAGCGCGAGTGTTCGGCGGTAGTTAAAGCAGCGGGAGCCCAGGAGAGCGCGAGAGTTCGGCGGCAGTTAAAGCAGCGGGAGCACAGGAGAGAGCGAGAGTTCGGCGGTATTAAAGCAGCGGGAGCACAGGAGAGCGCGAGAGTTCAGCGGTATTAAAGCAGCGGGAGCACAGGAGAGTGCGAGAGTTCAGCGGTATTAAAGCAGCGGGAGCTGAGGAGAGCGCGAGAGTTCGGCAGTATTAAAGCAGCGGGAGCCCAGGAGAGCGCGAGAGTTCGGTGGTATTAAAGCAGCGGGAGCCCAGGAGAGCGCGAGAGTTCGGTGGTATTAAAGCAGCGGGAGCCCAGGAGAGCGCGAGTTTGGCGGTATTAAAGCAGCGGGAACCCAGGAGAGCGCGAGAGTTCGGTGCTATTAAAGCAGCGGGAGCCCAGGAGAGCGCGAGAGTTCGGCGGTATTAAAGCAGCGGGAGCCCAGGAGAGCACGAGAGTTCGGCGGTATTACAGCAGCGGGAGCCCAGGAGAGCATGAGAGTTCGGCGGTATTAAACCAGCGGGAACCCAGCAGAGCGCGAGAGTTCGACAGTATTAAAGCAGCGGGAGCCCAGGAGAGCGCGAGAGTTCGGCGGTATTACATCAGCGGGAGCCCAGGAGAGCGCAAGAGTTCGGCGGTATTAAAGCAGCGGGAGCCCAGGAGAGCGCGAGAGTTCGGCGGTACTAAAGCAGCGGGAGCCCAGGAGAGTGCGAGAGTTCGGCGGTATTAAAGCAGCGGGAACCCAGGAGAGCACGAGAGTTCGGCAGTATTAAAGCAGCGGGAACCCAGGAGAGCGCGAGAGTTCGGCGGCATTAAAGCAGCGGGAGCCCAGGAGAGCGCGAGAGTTCGGCGGTATTAAAGCAGCGGGAGCCCAGGAGAGCGCGAGAGTTCAGCGGGATTAAAGCAGCGGGAGCCCAGGAGAGCGCGAGAGTTTGGCAGTTTTAAAGCAGCGGGAGCCCAGGAGAGCGCGAGGGTTCGGCGGTAGTTAAAGCAGCGGGATCCCAGGAGAGCACAAGTGTTCGGCGGGAGCCCAGGACAGTGCGAGAGTTCGGCGGTATTAAAGCAGCGGGAGCCCAGGAGAGCGCAAGAGTTCGGCGGTATTAAAGCAGCGGGAGCCCAGGAGAGCACAAGTGTTCGGCGGGAGCCCAGGACAGTGCGAGAGTTCGGCGGTATTAAAGCAGCGGTAGCCCAGGCGAGCGCGAGAGTTCGGCGGTATTAAAGCAGCGGGAGCCCAGGAGAGCGCGAGAGTTCGGCGGTATTAAAGCAGCGGGAGCCCAGGAGAGCGCGAGAGTTCGGTGGTATTAAAGCAGCAGGAGCCCAGGAGAGCGCGAGAGTTCGGCGGTATTAAAGCAGCGGGAACCCAGGAGAGGGCGAGATTTTGGCGGTATTAAAGCAGCGGGAGCCCAGAAGAGCGCGAGAGTTCGGTGGTATTAAAGCAGCGGGAGCCCAGGAGAGCGCGAGGGTTCGGTGGTATTAAAGCAGCGGGAGCCCAGGAGAGCGCGAGAGTTCGGCGGTATTAAAGCAGCGGGAGCCCAGGAGAGCGCGAGAGTTCGGTGGTATTAAAGCAGCGGGAGCCCGGGAGAGTGCGAGAGTTCGGCGGTATTATAGCAGCGGGAGCCCAGGAGAGCGCGAGAGTTCGGTGGTATTAAAGCAGCGGGAGCCCGGGAGAGCGCGAGAGTTTGGTGGTATTAAAGCAGCGGGAGCCCGGGAGAGCGCGAGAGTTCGGCGTTATTAAAGCAGCGGGAGCCCAGGAGAGCGCGAGTGTTCGGCGTTATTAAAGCAGCGGGAGCCCAGGAGAGCGCGAGAGTTCGGCGGTATTAAAGCAGCGGGAGCCCAGGAGGGTGCGAGAGTTCGGTGGTATTAAAGCAGCGGGAGCCCAGGAGAGCGCGGGAGTTCGGCGGTATTAAAGCAGCGGGAGCCCAGGAGAGCGCAAGTGTTCGGCGGTATTAAAGCAGCAGGAGACCAGGAGAGCGCGAGAGTTCGGCGGTATTAAAGCAGCGGGAGCCCAGGAGAGCGCGAGAGTTCGGCGGTATTAAAGCAGTGGGAGCCCAGGAGAGCGCGAGAGTTCGGCGGTATTAAAGCAGCGGGAGCCCAGGAGAGCGCGAGAGTTCGGCGGTATTAAAGCAGCGGGAGCCCAGGAGAGCGCGAGAGTTCGGTGGTATTAAAGCAGCGGGAGCCCAGGAGAGCGCGAGAGTTCGGTGGTATTAAAGCAGCGGGAGCCCGGGAGAGCGCGAGAGTTCGGCGGTATTAAAGCAGCGGGAGCCCAGGAGAGCGCGAGAGTTCAGCGGTATTAAAGCAGCGGGAGCCCAGGAGAGCGCAAGAGTTCAGCGGTATTAAAGCAGCGGGAGCCCAGGAGAGCGCGGCAGTATTAAAGCAGCGGGAGCCCAGGAGAGCGCGAGAGTTCGGCGGGAGCCCAGGAGAGCGCGAGAGTTCGGCGGGAGCCCAGGAGAGCGCGAGAGTTCGGTGGTATTAAAGCAGCGGGAGCCCAGGAGAGCGTGAGAGTTCGGCAGTATTAAAGCAGCGGGAGCCCAGGAGAGCACGAGAGTTCGGCAGTATTAAAGCAGCGGGAGCCCAGGAGAGCGCGAGAGTTCGGCGGTATTAAAGCAGTGGGAGCCCAGGAGAGCGCGAGCGTTCGGCGGTATAAAGCAGTGGGAGCCCAGGAGAGCGCGAGAGTTCGGCGCTTTTAAAGCAGCGGGAGCCCAGGAGAGCGCGAGCGTTTGGCGGTATAAAGCAGTGGGAGCCCAGGAGAGCGCGAGAGTTCGGCGGTATTAAAGCAGCGGGAGCCCAGGAGAGCGCGAGCGTTCGGCGGTATAAAGCAGTGGGAGCCCAGGAGAGCGCGAGAGTTCGGCGGGAGCCCAGGAGAGCGCGAGAGTTCGGCGGGAGCCCAGGAGAGCGCGAGAGTTCGGCGGTATTAAAGCAGCGGGAGCCCAGGAGAGCGCGAGAGTTCGGCAGTATTAAAGCAGCGGGAGCCCAGGAGAGCGCGAGAGTTCGGCAGTATTAAAGCAGCGGGAGCCCAGGAGAGCGCGAGAGTTCGGCAGTATTAAAGCAGCGGGAGCCAAGGAGAGCGCGAGTGTTCGGCGGGAGCCCAGGAGAGCGCGAGAGTTCGGCGGGAGCCCAGGAGAGCGAGAGAGTTCGGCGGTATTAAAGCAGCGGGAGCCCAGGAGAGCGTGAGAGTTCGGCAGTATTAAAGCAGCGGGAGCCCAGGAGAGCGCGAGAGTTCGGCAGTATTAAAGCAGCGGGAGCCCAGGAGAGCGCGAGAGTTCGGCAGTATTAAAGCAGCGGGAGCCCAGGAGAGCGCGAGCGTTCAGCGGTATAAAGCAGTGGGAGCCCAGGAGAGCGCGAGAGTTCGGCGGTATAAAGCAGTGGGAGCCCAGGAGAGCGCGAGAGTTCGGCGGTATAAAGCAGTGGGAGCCCAGGAGAGCGCGAGAGTTCGGCGCTTTTAAAGCAGCAGGAGCGCAGGAGAGCGCGAGCGTTCAGCGGTATAAAGCAGTGGGAGCCCAGGAGAGCGCGAGAGTTCGGCGGTATTAAAACAGCGGGAGCCCAGGAGAGCGCGAGAGTTCGGCGGTATTAAAGCAGCGGGAGCCCAGGAGAGCGCGAGCGTTCGGCGGTATAAAGCAGTGGGAGCCCAGGAGAGCACGAGCGTTCAGCGGTATTAAAGCAGCGGGAGCCCAGGAGAGCGCGAGAGTTCGGCGGTATTAAAGCAGCGGGAGCCCAGGAGAGCGCGAGAGTTCAGCGGTATTAAAGCAGCGGGAGCCCAGGAGAGCGCGAGATTTCGGCGGTATTAAAGCAGCGGGAGCCCAGGAGAGCGCGAGAGTTCGGCGGGAGCCCAGGAGAGCGCGAGAGTTCGGCGGTATTAAAGCAGCGGGAGCCCAGGATAGCGCGAGAGTTCGGTGGTATTAAAGCAGCGGGAGCCCAGGAGAGCGCGAGAGTTCGGCGGTATTAAAGCAGCGGGAGCCCAGGAGAGCGCGAGATTTCGGCGGTATTAAAGCAGCGGGAGCCCAGGAGAGCGTGAGAGTTCGGTGGTATTAAAGCAGCGGGAGCCCAGGAGAGCGCGAGAGTTCGGTGGTATTAAAGCAGCGGGAGCCCGGGAGAGCGCGAGAGTTCGGCGGTATTAAAGCAGCGGGAGCCCAGGAGAGCGCGAGAGTTCGGCGGTAGTTAAAGCAGCGGGAGCCCAGGAGAGCGCGGCAGTATTAAAGCAGCGGGAGCCCAGGAGAGCGCGAGAGTTCGGCAGTATTAAAGCAGCGGGAGCCCAGGAGAGCGCAAGAGTTCGGCGGGAGCCCAGGAGAGCGCGAGAGTTCGGCGGGAGCCCAGGAGAGCGCGAGAGTTCGGCGGTATTAAAGCAGCGGGAGCCCAGGAGAGCGCGAGAGTTCGGCAGTATTAAAGCAGCGGGAGCCCAGGAGAGCGCGAGAGTTCGGCAGTATTAAAGCAGCGGGAGCCCAGGAGAGCGCGAGAGTTCGGCAGTATTAAAGCAGCGGGAGCCAAGGAGAGCGCGAGTGTTCGGCAGTATTAAAGCAGCGGGAGCCCAGGAGAGCGCGAGAGTTCGGCAGTATTAAAGCAGCGGGAGATGCTGAGCTGCAACAGACCAGTGAGTGTAAAGAAGTAAAAAGTAATCGAAGTGTGACGGCACCAGAAAGCAGGTAAGTGATTGGTTGGTAAGTATTTCTATATTTCTCGCTTTTTTTCCTAACTTGGGCTTCTAAATTTAAGTGCCTTGGTGTGGATTAAAAGATATACGTGTTCCAAATTTTAAAATTAATTAATTAATTAATTGAGATAGGAGACCAGGCAATGTGTTGTTGGTGCATGTGGGAGCTGGTGGAAACCATTGAGGTCCAAGGCGACCACAGCTGCAGCAAATGTTGGCTGCTCGAGGAACTTTGGCTCAGAGTTGATGAGCTGGAGTCCGAGATTCAGACACTACGACACATTAGGGAGGCGGAGCGGTACCTGGACACCAAGTTCCAGGAGGCAGTCACACCCACTAGAGTAATTACTTCCAATCTGGCTGATAGTCAGGAACAGGAGGGTGTGACTACAAGCGAGGCAGGTATTGGGATCCAGGAGGCAGTGATGGAGGAGCCTCAGCCCTTGGCCTTGTCTAACAGGCACGAGATTCTTGCTCCCTGTGTGGACGAGGGCAGGGACTGCAGGGAGGATGAGCAATCTGACCACAGCACCGTGGTACAGGGAACCATTCAAGTTGGGGTAGTAAAAAGAAATGTTGTAGTGATAGGGGATAGTACAGTTGGAAGGATAGACACTGTTCTCTGCAGCTGAAAGCGTGAGTCCCGAAGGCTGTGTTGCCTGCCCGGTGCCAGGGTTAAGGACATCTCCTCTGGGCTGGAGAGAAACTTGGAGTGGGAGGGGGAGGATCCAGTTGTCATAGTCCACGTAGGCACCAATGACATAGGTAGGACAAAGAAGGAGGTTCTGCTGAGAGAGTATGAGCAGCTTGGGGCTAAGTTAAAAAGCAGAACCACAAAGGTAATAATCTCTGGATTACTACCTGAGCCACGAGCGAATTTGCATAGGGTAAATAAGATCAGAGAAATGAACAAGTGGCTCAAAGGCTGGTGTGGGAGAAATGGGTTTTGATTTCTGGGGCATTGGCACCAGTACAGGGAGCTGTTCCGTTTGGGCGGACTTCACCTGAACCGTGCTGGGGCTAGAGTCCTGGTGAATCAAATAACTAGGGCTGGAGAGAGGGCTTTAAACTAAATAGGGGAGGGGGAAGAGGATCCAGGTGAGCGGGAATTTATAAAAATTAATGAGAAATGAGAAAGCAATAGTGCAGGATAGAGATGGGGGAAATAATAACCAGAGTGTGACAAGGGACAGAATGTTTAAAAATAAGAATGCAACAAAAAATGGGGCCAAAACAAGGAGAAATGGTAAAAAGACAAAGTTAAAAGCTCTATATCTGAATACACGCAGCATTCGTAACAAGATAGATGAGTTGACGGCACAAATAGATACAAATGGGTATGATCTGATCGCCATTACAGAGACGTGGTTGCAAGGTGATCAGGGCTGGGAACTGAATATTCCAGGGTATTTTGACAATTCGGAAGGATAGACAGAAAGGAAAGGGAGGTGGGGTGGCTTTGTTGGTAAAGGATGGGATCAGTGCAGTGGTGAGAAGTAATACTGGCTCAGAAGATCAAGATATAGAATCGGTTTGGGTGGAGATAAAAAATAATAAAGGGAAAATGTCTCTGGCGGGTGTTGTCTGCAGGCCCCCGAACAGTAGCAATACTGCTGGACAGAGTATAAATCAACAAATAATGGAGGCCTGTAAAAAAGGTACGGTAATAATCATGGGTGATTTTAATCTCCATATTGATTGGACAAATCAAATTGGCCATGGTAGCCTTGAGGAGGAGCTCATAGAGTGCATCCGGGATGGTTTCTGAGAACAGTATGTAATGGAACCAACCAGGGAGCAGGCTATCTTGGATCTGGTACTGTGTAATGAGACAGAATTAATAAATGATCTCATAGTAAAGGATCCTCTCGGAAAGAGTGATCATAGCATGGTTAAATTTCAAATTCAGTTGGAGGGTGAGAAAGTTGTATCTCAAACCAGTGCCCTGATCTTAAACAAAGGCAATTACAATGGCATGAGGACAGAACTGGCTAAAGTGGACTGGAAAAATAAATTAAAGAGTAAGACAGTTGAAATGCAGTGGCGGACATTTAAGGAGATATTTCATAACTCTCAACAAAAATATATTTCAGTGAGAAAGAAAGATTTTAAGAGAAGGGAGCACCATCCGTGGTTAACTAAGGAAGTAAAGGATGGTATCAAATTGAAAACAAAGGCATACAATGTTGCCAAGATTGGTGGGAGACCAGAGGATTGGGAAATTTTTAAAACCAGCAAAGGATGACTAAAAAAATAATAAAGAGGGAGATCATCAATTATGAGAGTAAACAGGCAAGAAACATTAAAACAGATAGTAAGAGCTTCTACAGGTATATAAAAAGGAAGAGAGTAGCTAAAGTAAACCTTGGTCCCTTAGAGGATGAGACTGGGGAATTAATAATGGGGAATGGGGAAACGGCAGAGACTCTGAACAAATATTTTGTATCTGTTTTCACGGTAGAAGACACTAACAACATCCCAATAATGGATAATCAAGGGGCCACAGGGAGGGGGCAACTAAAGACAATCACTATAACTAAGGAAATAGTACTTGGTAAAATAATGGGACTAAAAGATGACAAGTCCCCTGGATCAGATGGCCTGCATCCCAGGGTCTTAAAAGAAGTGGCTGCAGAGAGAGTGGATGCATTGGTTGCAATATACCAAAATTCCCTGGACTCTGGAAAGGTCCCAGCGGATTGGAAAACCGCAAATGTAACACCCCTATTTAAGAAAGGAGGGAGACAGAAAGCAGGAAACTATAGACCAGTTAGCCTAACATCTGTCGTTGGGAAAATGCTGGAGTCCTTCATTAAGGAAGCAGTAGCAGGGCATTTGGAAAATCATAATACAGTCAAGCAGAGTCAGCATGGTTTTATGAAAGGGAAATCATGTTTAACAAATTTGCTGGCGTTCTTTGAGGAGGTAACGAGCAGGGTGGACAAAGGTGAACCAGTGGATGTGGTGTATTGGATTTCCAGAAGGCTTTCGATAAGGTGCCACATAAAAGGTTACTGCATAAGATAAGAGCTCACAGAATTGGAGATAATATATTAGCATGGATAGAAAATTGACTAACTAACAGAAAGCAGAGAGTCGGGATAAATGGGTCATTTTCCAGTTGGCAAACGGTAATTAGTGGGGTGCCACAGGGATCGGTGCTGAGGCCTTAACTATTTACAATCTACATTAATGACTTGGATGAAGGGACTGAATGTAATGTAGCCAAGTTTGCAGATGATACAAAGATGGGTGGGAAAGCAAGTTGTGCAGAGGAGTCAAAGAACCTGCAAAGGGATATAGACAGGCTAATTGAGTGGGCAAACATTTGGCAGATGGTGTATAATGTGGGAAAGTGCGAGGTTATACACTTTGGCAGGGAAAATAAAAAAGCAAATTGTTATTTAAATGGAGATTACAAAATGCTACAGTTCAGAGGGACCTGGGGGTCCTTGTGCATGAAACACAAAAAGTTAGCATGCAGGTACAGCAAGTAATCAAAAAGGCAAATGGAATGTTGGCCTTTATTTCAAGGGGGTTGGAGCATAAAAGCAGGGAAGTCCTGCTACAACTGTACAGGGTATTGGTGAGACCACACCTTGAGTACTGCGTAGTTTTGGTCTCCTTATTTAAGGAAGGATATACTTGCATTGGAGGCAGTTCAGAGACGATTCACTAGGTTAATTCCAGGGATGAGGGGGTTGACTTATGAGGAAAGGTTGAGCAGGCTGGGCCTATACTTATTGGAATTTAGAAGAATGAGAGGTGATCTTATTGAAACATCTACGCAGAGAGGACATTTTCCCTCGTGGGGTAATCGAGAACTCGGGGGCACAGTTTTCGAATAAAGGGTCGCCCTTTTGGAACTGAGATGAGGAGGAATTTCTTCTCTCAGAGGGTCATAAATCTGTGGAATTCTCTGCCCCAGAGAGCTGTGGAGGCTGGGTCATTAAATACATTTAAGGTGGAGATAGACAGATTTTTGCAAGATAACGGAGTGAAGAGTTATGGGGAGCGGGCTCAAAGTGGCTTTGAGCCCAAGATCAGCCATGGTCTTATTGAATGGCGGAGCAGGCTCGAGGGGCCAAGTGGCCTATTCCTGCTCCTATTTCTTATGTTCTTATGTTAAAGAGGCCAGTACTCGCCCTTTCTGCTCCCCTTTAAAGGATTGGCATTTGCCCATCCTTTCCCTCTTTAGCGGGTTAGAACTGTGAGACGGGAGCAGGCAGTCAGAACTAGACTCGAATGCTCTCCTTCTGGTTGGGAATATCTGACAATTCTATGGCTGAAGCTAACAGGGGCATGTTTTTTTTTTCTCCAGATTTTAATGTAAACACCAATCTGATGGTAACGTGATAACTTGTCATCAGAGGTCTCCGATTGTATAAAGGACTGCCGGCGGGTGTCATCCAGCAAACATCATGGGTGCTGAGAGCAGCCAATGGAGGTGGTGAAATAAATAGGCGTGCGTACTGAAGTCCGACTGGGCTCTCCAAGAGAGCTAATAGGGACCAGCAGCACACTACAAGGAATAGCAGGGCTGTAACGGTTACTGTAAAGGCAGTTTAAATCTCTGTGCCCGCCACTGATGTAGTCTTAATTGAATGGCGGTACAGGCTCAAAGGGCTGAATGGCCTACTTCTGTTCCTATGTTTTTACTCCAGGGGATTTCCTGGGCTGAATTATGTGCTGCAGGTGCAATTGGATGACTGTGGTAATGGTACTGGCCCATCCCATTCCATATTAAGGGGTAAATACTGGTCCATCTTGAAAGCAAGATCCTGACACCTTAAGCCACAATGTAACCTGGCACATGGGGGGGGGAGTCCGTAAATATAGCACACTCACATACTGTACCTTAGCAGCAAGTGATGCTGCTGTCATGCGAGGCCTCTGAACTTCCTCCACGCTAATCCCCGGATAGACCATGGTGGCCGAGACCGCCTCTGCCTCCCGATAACGTTCAGCTGCCTCCTTGCGTCTCTGTAAAGTGTTCACCATTGGCTGGTCATAAGGACCAGGCTTCGACCAGTCCTAGAAAGTCGAGGAAAGCGCCCAGTGAATAGAAATGTTGAGACGGGGGAGAGTAATCGTTCACAGCAGGTGGGGGGGAGGAGCATTTAGTTCGATTGAGACATCACAGCGAGGCAGCTATTGAAGAGTTACAGAAGGACAGCATTCTGGGATTGCATAAAGTGTTTCAGTAGAGATGGCTCCGGTGAACGTCTTCACCCGACATCCAGTACTCTGCCACCCACGTCCTCTCCTGCCCTAAGTCCCGCTCGCCCATCACCCCTCATCGATCCCCGCTGACTTCCTGTCTCTCAGTGAATTGACTTCAATATCCTTGTCCTCATGTTACATCCCCTCACCCCACCCAGTCTCTGGAATCTTCTCCTCCCTTACTTCCCAGTACACAACCTCCACTCTTCCAGCTCTGGTACACTGCGCATCCCCTTCCCTCCACTGCACACCCAGTGGCAAGAGCTTTCACACTGACCTCACTGATCATGCCTTCCCTCACCTCCCAGACCTTTACTCCCACTTCCCAACAAAGCATCCGCCAACCTCCTTGTAAAGTGCCCTTGGATGTTGTATTGTGTGAGAGGTGCAACCAAACACTAGTTAGTGCTATTTAGGGGTTTTTTAAGTTTATTTTTTAGTTATTCATTCATAGGATGTGGGCGTCACTGGCAAGGTCAGCATTTATTTCCCATCCCGAATTGCCCTTGAGAAGGTGGTGGTGAGACGCCTTCTTGAACCGCTGCAGTCCGTGTGGTGAAGGTGCTCCCACAGTGCTGTTACAGAGGGAGTTCCAGGATTTTGACCCAGTGATGATGAAGGAACGGCGATATATTTCCAAATCAAGATGATGTGTGACTTGGAGGTGGTGGTGTTCCCATGTGCCTGCTGCCCTCGTCCTTCTAGGTGGAAGAGGTCACGGGTTTGGGAGGTGCTGCCAAAGAAGCATTGGCGAGTTGCTGCAGTGCATCTTGTAGGTGCTACACACTGCAGCCACGGTACACCGGTGGTGGAGTCAGTGAATGTTTAAGGTGGTGGATGGGGTGCCAATCAAGTGGGGCTACTTTGTCCTGAATGGTGTCGAGCTTCTCGAGTGTTGTTGGAGCTGCACTCATCCAGGCAAGTGGAGAGTATTCCATCACACTCCTGACTTGTGCCTTGTAGATGCTGGAAAGGCTTTGAGGAGTCAGGAGGTGAGACACTCGCCGCAGAATACCCAGCCTCTGACCTGTCCTTGTAGCCACAGTATTTATGTGGCTGGTCCAGTTAAGTTTCTGGTCACGTTGGGTGTCATTAAAGGCAGGCTTTGTTCTGTTGAGCTCATTCTCAACAAGAACTGGGCTGAGATTGTCCAAACCTATTTCATGTAGGAGTCTTACAGCCAGAGACAGAGGGGATGAAGTCAATGGAAAGGAAAATTGGGCGGCGTGTGTAACAACGCCTGTTTTGTGCTCCCGCCAAAGTTTAATTTCACCCCAGAGAATTTCCTCCCATCAGTCTTGGCCATTGGTCCCACAATCACTTTATTTTTCTCTCTACTCTGGAGTGCCTTTTATTGCTTCATTTTCTCTGCTGTTTTACATTGCCACTGTGGCGACACGCCACCACTGGACATAATCCGCTCACGGCGGCACAGACAGTCTAAGCAGAAGCCCCCAGCCGGGGGCCCTTTCCTCCAGCAACTTGTTTCCCGCAGGGACAGGCTTCCGGGAGCACTTCCTGTCTGGGAAGTATTTAAATGGATGCGCGGGCTTTTCTAGTTCCTGTTTGTCATGTGGTCAGAATAAAGCAGTTGTGTTTTCAATAGCTCTGGTCTCGACTCCCACGTTTGCCGCGGTATCTCAACACTGGTGACCCCGACGCTCAGGACGAATCCTAAGCTAGCATGGCGGATACAAACGCAGTCACGGTTAAATTACCAGACTTTTGGGAGAACCTCGCCGAAGCCTGGTTCGTTCAAGCTGAGTCCAGATTCCGGCTGAAAGGCATTACAGTCGACGCCACGAAGTACGACTACCTCGTCGCCTCACTCACCTACGCTACAGTCCCCAAGGTTTGGGCAGCGCTGCAGAATCCACCAACGGAGGGCAAGTACGAACATCTGAAGGCTGCGCTACTTAAAAAATTTCAAACGTCCTCTTACCAGCGCCACTGCCAACTCCTGGACCTCCCCGGCCTTGGTGACGCTTCACCATCAGACCTGCTTTCCCACATGCTGTCCCTCTCAGACGACAAAAATCCCGGCGCCCTTTCTCGCACGCTTTTCATTCGGCAGCTCCCCGCCAGCATCCGCCCGCTCATTGTGGAGTCTGACTCCACGGACCTGAATGATATAGCCGAAAAGGCCGACCGGCTGCTCTCTGCACAGGCCGCTCGCGACGTCACGCCCGACCTCACGGCAACGACCACGCGGTCTTCCCGGGCCGCTAGGCCCGACCGCCCTACCACTCCGGGTCACTGCTACTACCACACCCGTTTTGGCGCTAGGGCTCAACGCTGCACGCCACCGTGTACCTTCAAACCCCCCCCGCACCGGCCCCCGCGATGGCCGCGGGGCAGAAGGAGCCCCTACTGTACGTCACTGACGACAGAACCAACCGCCGATTTCTGTGCGACACAGGGGCCCAGCACAGCATCACCCCCGCCTCCGCCCTCGAAATCCAACGCGGCACACGGGGTATCACACTGGCTGCAGCCAACGGCTCTGAAATCCGCACATATGGCACCCGCATGGTCACGCTCGACCTCGCGGGCCGCCGCTACCGCTGGGAGTTCCTCACAGCCAAGGTCCTCTGCCCACTCATCGGCGCCGACTTCCTACGCGCCCACGGCCTCCTTGTCGACATTCCGAGGCACCGCCTCGTCGACATCAACACTATAGCCCCCATCCCCGGCGCCTTTACCCCGGCCCGTTCGGCCGGCCTGACGACCTACCTCCTCGCCAGAGCCACGGACGACTACTCGGCACTCCTAGCTGAGTTTCCCGCCCTCGCTAAACTGACCTTTTCGGCCAAAGCCGCCAAGCACGGTGTGGAGCACTATATCCCCACCACCGGCCCCCCAGTTTCTGCTCACGCCCGCAGACTCAACCCGGCCAAGCTGGAAATCGCGCGGGCCGAGTTCACCAACATGGAACAACTCGGCATCATCCGCCGCTCCAGCAGCCCTTGGGCCTCGCCCCTCCACATCGCCCCAAGCCCGGCGGAGGCTGGCGCCCTTGCGGGGACTACCGCCGCCTCAACGACGCCACCACCCCCGATCGATACCCGGTGCCACACATCCAGGACTTCTCGGCCCGACTGGCCGGACGAACCGTCTTTTCCAAAGTCGACCTGGTGCGCGGTTACCACCAAGTCCCCGTACACCCCGCGGACATCCCCAAAACGGCCGTCATCACCCCATTCGGCCTGTTCGAGTTCCTGAGGATGCCCTTCGGCCTCAAGAATGCAGCACAGGCTTTCCAGCGCCTTATGGACTCAGTCCTCCGGGACCTGAACTTCCTATTCGTCTATCTAGACGACATTCTCGTGGCCAGCTCCTCCAAACAGGAACACCTCGAACACCTTCGCATCCTGTTCGGGCGCCTAGCCCAACACGGGCTCATCCTCAGCCCGGCGAAGTGCCAATTCGGCCTAACCGAGATCGATTTTCTCGGTCACCACATCACCCCTGCTGGGGCCGTCCCCCTGCCCAACAAGGTGCAGGCCGTCCAGCAATTCCCCCGCCCCACAACCATCAAGGGCCTCCAGGAGTTCCTCGGGATGGTGAACTTCTACAACAGGTTCATCCCCAGAGCCGCAGCCCTTATGAAGCCCCTATACGACTCCCTCCGAGGAAAATCCGGCAAGATGGACGTAGCCTGGACCACTGACACGGCAGCCGCCTTTGACGCCACCAAAAACGCGCTCGCCGACGCCACTCTGCTCGCGCACCCGAGGGCCGATGCCCGGGTCGCGCTCACCACCGACGCCTCCGACCACGCGGTCGGGGCCGTGTTCGAGCAGTGGGTCAATGGCGCGTGGCAGCCACTTGCCTTCTACAGCCGCCAACTGCGCCCCCCGGAGGTCAAATACTCCACTTTCGACCGCGAGCTTCTCGCACTCCACCTGTCGGTCCGCCATTTCAGGTTCCTCCTGGAAGTCCGCCCCTTCACCGCGTATGTGGACCACAAGCCACTCACATATGCGATGGCCAAGCACACCGAACCCTGGTCCGCTAGGCAGCAACGCCAGCTCGCAGCCGTCTCCGAGTTTACTACGGACATTCAGCACGTCTCCGGTAGAGACAACGTGGTCGCCGACTGCCTTTCCCGCCCCGCCGTCTGTGCGAATCACCTCGCGGTCGACTACGCACAACTAGCAGCGGCCCAGCTCACAGACCCAGACCTCCTCTTGGCGGCTACCAGCCTGCCAGGGCTACGCCTAGCCAAGGTCGCGCACGGGCCCGAAGCCACGGCAGTGACGTGCGACGTCTCACTCGGCCAACCCAGGCCGGTCGTCCCTGAGACCTGGCGCCGCCGCGTCTTCGACGCACTCCACGGGCTCTCTCACCCGGGTTCCCGCGCATCCGTCAAACTCCTCTCCAAGCGCTTCGTCTGGCGCGGCCTCAGCAGAGATGTTCGGACTTGGGCCACCCCCTGCCTCGCCTGCCAACGGGCTAAGGTACAGCTGCACACCAAAGCACCCCTGGGAGACTTCGAGGTACCCAGCCGCCGCTTCGACCACGTACACGTCGACATCGTCGGTCCCCTGCCGCCATCGCAAGGCCAAACTTATCTCCTCACGATGGTCGACCGCTACACACGCTGGTCTGAGGCAGTGCCGCTGACCTCCACCACCACAGCCGACATCGCCAGGGCGTTCGTTAACACCTGGGTTGCGAGGTTCGGCGTACCGGCCGACATAACCTCCGACAGAGGCGCCCAGTTCACCTCCGAACTCTGGACGGCCACAGCACGCAACCTCGGGGTGACGCTCCACAGCGTACCACCTGCAGGCCAACGGACTTTGTGAACGCTTCCACAGGTCACTCAAGGCCTCACTCCGCGCCGGCCTGCAGGACAGTACCTGGACTGACCGCCTACCGTGGGTGCTACTCGGCCTACGCACCGCGGTCAAGGAAGACCTCCAGTCCTCGGCAGCGGAGTTAGTCTACGGACAACCGCTGCGCGTCCCAGGCGAATTCCTTCCGGAGCCTACCAAGCCTTGGTCGGCCGAACAGCAGCGGCTCGACTCTTTCTCTTCCGCTCAGCAGTTCGCCCCCCTTCCGGTCAACCGACACGACGAACTCGCACCTCATGTCCCGCCAAATTTACAGCAGGCGCGCTTCGTCTTCGTGCGACACGACGCGCACCGCGGGCCCCTGCGACCCCCGTACGACGGTCCGTACGAGGTACTACAAACCGGGGACAAGGTCTTCAAGCTGCGACTCGGCGACAGGGTCGAGACAGTCTCCATCGACCGGCTCAAACCAGCACACACAGAACCAGGGGAACAGGTCCCCGTGGCCCAGCCTCCAACTAGAGGCCGTCCCCCCGGCAAGCCAGCACAGCCGGCGGCGAACCGCCCGACCCAACCAACCAGACCGGCGACCACTCAGAGCCGCTGCGGCAGAACCATTAGACCACCGTCACGACTCGTCCACTCCTCCTAAGCGGATTCTGGGGGGAGCTCTGTGGCGACACGCCACCACTGGACATAATCCGCTCACGGCGGCACAGACAGTCTAAGCAGAAGCCCCCAGCCGGGGGCCCTTTCCTCCAGCAACTTGTTTCCCGCAGGGACAGGCTGCCGGGAGCACTTCCTGTCTGGGAAGTATTTAAGTGGATGCGCGGGCTTTTCTAGTTCCTGTTTGTCATGTGGTCGGAATAAAGCAGTTGTGTTTTCAATAGCTCTGGTCTCGACTCCCACGTTTGCCGCGGTATCTCAACACCACACCTTTTTTTTCCCTCTCTCTCGGTTTTTTCTCCCCTTGTTTGCTGTTTTTTTTTCTCTGCATCTTCCTTTGTCTGTCTCCTCCCCATCGCGCGCCGCCCCCCCCCAACCACGAACCACTGAAAATGGCCACGCCCCTCAGTTAATTCTGCCTTGTCCCAGCTTTCAGGTTTATGCAATCCCAAGTTGCCTTGCATTATGCGCACCGCGGTAAAACAAGCTGCCAAAAGAGGGGTGTTAACGTACAATCGATTGTGAGGTTATTCATGCAAATGATTCGGAAAGAACAGCAAATTAATGAAAAGGATGTGATGAGAGACAAGCCAAAATTAAACAAAATTTAACAAAAAAAATGGTGATAAAACAAACCTTCCAGCTAGGAATCGTTGATGAGAGGGCAGTGCCAGGTCCAGGGGAATGGTTAAAGGGAGGGATATCAGGGAAAACAGCAGGGTTAGGCCTAGTGCAGGCCCTTGTGTCAGGGATGATGGGAGCAGAGCCAGAGAACGCAGGTGAAGAGCACTCGCTAGGAATATGGCAATACACATACCCAGGCATGAACTGCAGATGGAAGAACACGAGATCAGCACAGGCAATAAGTGGACAACCTTTGGAGGGTTTCCAACGGAAATGCCAGCAAAACACAACTTAATGACATTATAAGCTATCGGACAGCCTACACAGGATGAGTGCCTAACAGTTCAAATTTGTACTGTACAATAGTTCAACCACAAAAATCCAAATATTGAATTTATGGTAGAAGAAGGTGCTTACCGGTAGTGCGACCCACTGAAATGCTAACCTTCTGCGTCACTGAATGATAGGTTTCTTCCAGCAAATTCCCACACACACGTTCCTGATCGAAACTGGGCTATCGGGGTAAGGGGTGAGCATCACTGCAGTGACCCACTTCCCCAGAGACTTAGTTAACCTGGGTCACTCCCACATCAGGCTTGGGTATAGACATCTGGACTGATATGTCCATCTACTAAGGGATGATTGGCCTGGTAACAAAGTGATGGGAGTGCTTCCAGCCAGATGGTTGCAATTGTATAGAAACGGTCGCCATTATAGAATCCATTGAAACAATCTGCAACACCAGCATTACACAAGGGTAGCAAGTTGAAAATCTACCCCCTGATCCTTGCTTCAATCACAACATCAGGTCTTCGGCATCTCAGTGAGGTCTTCCACACAGAGGGTGATTTTATGCCCAAACTAGGATGGGACTTCTCAGCACTAAAGGGCGAGAGGTCCTTGGCTTCGACCTACCAAAGTATTAAAATCTAAAGCAAATTGCAGCAAGGTGCCTTCAAAGCGGCTGTAATCTACAATCACAGCACTAACGACTAAAACCAACACAAGAGACGAACGTTCTGAGTCAGTTCGCAGCAACAGAATAAGAAAGCCGTCTTAATTTGCTTTGATGACAAGTTGTGTTTTTTGGAGCATTCCCTTGAAATGCAGGTACAAGCACTGGGCCTCCAAAACCAGAGAAACAACAAGCTCATCCATTCTCCCAACTCTATACAGCTCTGTAAGTATTTAGCCTTTTAGTCACATCCCCATGGAAATATTTAGGCAAAATATACGGATAAATACTGTAAGCTTTCAAAGTATTCACCAAGATCAAATCTTTGGACCCAACAGGCTCCCTCTGAATGTTTCTGTCATGTGTTGCTGTAGCTGTATTCCTCGCATCACTTTAACCTTGCAATGGGCATGTAAATAGTTGGAGTCAACGGCGTATATATTTGCATACCCAATCTAATAAGCCAATTGTCTGACTTGCTATTCCTATTAGGTTTCTCACTGAACGGTTAATCTCTTGCACTGTAAGGTATTTTCTTTTTTCTAAGCATACTCTAATTGTTTGGTTTCCTCCAAGCTGACTGAACTTGAGATTGTTTTGTGCATTTTGTGAGGGATGTCAGTTCTGGGGAATGGAACACTTCACATTTTAACCTTAGGAAGGATATCTTAACCTTGGTGGGGATAAAGCACAGAATCACCAGATTGATACAGTGGGTTAAATTATGAGAACACAGGTAGCATAAACTTGATTTATATTCCCTTGAGTTTAGACGTTTGGGAGGTGATTTAATTGAGGTGTTTTAAATGATAAAGCGATTTGATAGGGTAGACAGGGAGAAACTATTTCTTCTGGTGGAGGAGTCCAGAACAAGGGGCACAATCTTAAAATTAGAGCATGGACATTCAGGAGTGAAATCAGGAAGCACTTCTTCACACAAAGGGCAGTGGAAACCTGGACCTCGCTCCCCCAAAAGGCTGTGGATGCTGGGAGACAATTGGACCTTTCAAGACAGATCACTAGATTTTTGTTAGGTAAGGGTATCAAGGGATATGGAGAAAAGGCAGGTAAATGCAGTTGAGGTACAGATCAGCCATGATCTACATCAATGGCGGAACAGTCTTGAGGGGCTGAATGGCCTTCTCCTGTTCCTATATCCCCAGTGTCACTATCAAGTACTCCCAGGTTAGGCATGATACACTTAAAGGGTAAAGCTTGCTCTACTCTACCCCAACAATATGATTTAGTCCCAATCCCAAAAGAGCTGTTTTACTTTCCACATCAACTGACATGTAGTCTCCGAGTGAGACTGCCAATTGAATAACAATTGGTTTTTTTAAACTTATTTTTGTTCTAAACATAATACCGGCAAACCTCCCATATTATCAACCACGGTGAACCAGTGGATACACTAATGTGTGGTTTCTGAAGTGTGATGACTAAAGTGTGACAAGAAGTAAGTGTGATACTCACAGGAAATGAGCCCAATGTGGTTTAGCAACAACTGAACAAGGTGCTGGCAGAAGCATAATTCGCCTATGTACTGAATCACCTTCGTATCTAAAAAAGCAAAAACTTCAAGGCTTACAGTATCAAAAAGGGGAGTAGAAGTTCTCTCCAAACACACTGAAACAAATGATCATGGCATGTAGATTAACCCATTTATCCTGACTATGTTGTACGATTCTACTTGCTGGTTTTGCAGGCCCAGTTGGGAAAGAATTGGCGATGAGTATGGGTGATTCACCTTTTCGCCACCTGACCATGCTCCTGCTGTGGAGCTAGAACTAACCGAAGTGGGTGAGCTACACTCGCTAACCGACTGACACGTCTCCGATGCCTCAGAGGAAGCTGAGCTTGACGACTTCTGCCATGCATCCAGGGTCAAAGGGCACGATAAGGAGCAATAAAAGGGGAAGAGAGCAAATCTGGTTAGAATTTCAAGCATGCAGGGATGTCCTGCAAAGAACAGAGTCTGGACCAGCTGGTTTGTACAGTTCTAGTTCTGAAGGCTGTCAAGTTGAATGGGAGGGGACAACTTAGGCTATTGATAGCTTCCAAACCACATGGCCATGAGTTTACCTCAGAGCTGTTGAATCAGTTCAGCAACTTTGCCAGTTCTCAGGCAGCTGAGACGAGCAAACGAACGACTGCAACAATTTTAGCTCCAACTCAGCTCTTAATTATCCTAAAACTGTGCTGGAGTGGGCCCTAATGATCAGATATCTGAAGCCAAGGTAACTCTTCAGTTCCAAGTTGAATAGCCGAGTCAACGTGCTGATCTCCCAGATACCTCTTTATAAATCAAAAGAGCAGTGACAGTAATTGAGAGTATAAATGACCAATCACATGTAACATCAAAGCATTAATTGCGAGATCCAATCTGTACAGTGCAAAGGAGGGGCCAAAGGTAGGGAAGGGATTGGCTTTAAAGTGGTTTTGTGCTTAATTCTAAAGCTAATGTTGGCTCCTGCTATGCACCTCGCTGCCCTCCACAGAACCAAGCTGGAGTGTCACAGGTGGGAAGGAGACAGCAGAGAGGAAGATAGGGCACTGCCATTATCTAGGTTGGCCAATTTCAGTTATTCCCATCCCTGGTTGATCTTAGTATGCTACCATGGGGCCATTCCATGAAGTCCACAGCTAAAACAGTCTGGTTCAATGCCAACTGTATGTCAGTAGGATTGGGTCAAATGAGTTTGTGTACAATACTGTGTCAAGACTCTGTTTCACTAGGTATCGGTAAGAAGCAGCCTACTTTAATACAGGCTTATACAGTGCAATCAGCAACAGCATGTTATACACTTCAATCAACCTACATGTTGCCAGGGTTCCTAAAAGGTTGAGAACCTTTCTTAAGCCATAAACATTTCTTAATGTTCTGTAAGAAGCATTTGCTGTGTTTCAACACAAACTGTATTACAATATTTTAAAGTTTTAACAAACCAAAGCAAATGTCTGAGCAGAATGAATCCATAACCTATTGTGTTCTTTCGTGGGCCCCACATTATATTTTAATGGGAATTTAGAATGGTCTTGAGGAAGGCTTATTTTCAATAAGCGAAACACAATCCAAGCAACATACGCAATTAATGGTGCTTTTGCCACTGCTGGCCTGTATGAACCTTTCTTCTGGTAAATGCCTGGATAATTGCAGTAACTGTACTTGCATAAGTTTTGGCATTGTCATGAGTCCACTGTGCAGTGTAATAGGGGCACACCAGCAACAACAGAATTATGGAACATTTTATGGTGGAAGCCTATTGCAATGTGATCTGCTTTAGAATGTTTGTACTGTGAACATTCTCTGTCTATCGTGTGCTGTGGGTTTACAGTGTTTGTACTGTGAACATTCTCTGTCTATCGTGTGCTGTGGGTTTACAGTGTTTGCACTGTGAACATTCTCTGTCTATCGTGTGCTGTGGGTTTACAGTGTTTGCACTGTGAACATTCTCTGTCTATCGTGTGCTGTGGGTTTACAGTGTTTGCACTGTGAACATTCTCTGTCTATCGTGTGCTGTGGGTTTACAGTGTTTGCACTGTGAACATTCTCTGTCTATCGTGTGCTGTGGGTTTACAGTGTTTGCACATTGGATCCAAAATTGGCTTAGTGGCAGGAGGCAGAGGGTGATGGTCGAAGGTTGTTTTTGTGACTGGAAGCCTGTGTCCAGTGGTGTACCACAGGGATTGGTGCTGCGTCCCTTGCTGTTTGTAGTGTACATTAATGATTTAGATATGAATGTAGGAGGTATGATCAGTAAGTTCGCAGATGACACAAAAATTGGTGGAGTGGTAAATAGCGAGGAGGAAAGCCTCAGGCTACAGGACGATATAGATGGGTTGGTCAGATGGGCAGAACAGTGGCAAATGGAATTTAACCCTGAAAAGTGTGAGGTGATGCATTTTGGGAGGACTAACAAGGCAAGGGAATACACAATGAATGGTAGGAACCTAGGAAGGACAGAGGATCAGAGGGTCCTTGGTGTGCATGTACATAGATCCCTGAAGGCAGCAGGACAGGTAGATAAGGTGGTTAAAAAGGCATATGGGATACTTGCCTTCATTAGCCGAGGCACAGAATATAAGAGCAGGGAGGTTATAGTGGAGCTGTACAAAACGCTAGTTAGGCCACAGCTGGAATACTGTGTGCAGTTCTGGTCACCACACTATAGGAAGGATGTGATTGCATTGGAGAGGGTGCAGAGGAGATTCACCAGAATGTTACCTGGGCTGGAGCGCTTCAGCTATGAAGAGAGACTGAACAGGCTAGGGTTGTTTTCCTTAAGAGCAGAGAAGGCTGAGGGGGGACCTGATTGAGGTGTACAAAATTATGAGGGGCATAGATAGGGTAGATGGAAAGGAACTTTTCTCCTTAGTAGAGGGGTCAATAACCAGGGGGCATAGTTTCAAGGGAAGGGGCAGGAGGCTTAGAGGGGATTTGAGGAAAAGCTTTTTCACCCAGAGGGTGGTTGGAATCTGAAACTCTGCCTGAAAGGGTGGTAGAGGCAGGAACCCTCACAACATTCAAGAAGCATTTAGATGAGCACTTGAAACGCCATAGCGTACAAGGCTACGGATCAAGTGCTGGAAAATGGGATTAGAATAGACAAGGCTTGATGGCTGGCGCAGACACGATGGGTAGAAGGGCCTCTTTCTGTGCTGTATAACTCTATGACTCTAACATTCTCTCTGTCTATCGTGTGCTGTGGGTTTACAATGTTTGCACTGTGAACATTCTCAGTTTATCGTGTGCTGTGGGTTTACAGTGTTTGCACTGTGAACATTCTCTGTCTATCGTGTGCTGTGGGTTTACAGTGTTTGCACTGTGAACATTCTCAGTTTATCGTGTGCTGTGGGTTTACAGTGTTTGCACTGTGAACATTCTCAGTTTATCGTGTGCTGTGGGTTTACAGTGTTTGCACTGTGAACATTCTCTGTCTATCGTGTGCTGTGGGTTTACAGTGTTTGCACTGTGAACATTCTCTGTCTATCGTGTGCTGTGGGTTTACAGTGTTTGCACTGTGGACATTCTCTGTCTATCGTGTGCTGTGGGTTTACAATGTTTGCACTGTGAACATTCACTTCAAATCAATTTTTGATAAGTTCCAATAATGTGAATATATGATGTAATGTTACCTCCAAGAAATATGCAAGTATTTAACAAAATGGCCTTGCTGTATATGGTGCAAACTGTGTGTACGTGATGAAGCCCTGTTCTGATGAATCATCTCTATCTAAATGTTAACCTGTTTTCTCTTAGATGTACTGTGGGAGTGCTGCACTGTCGGAGGTGCCGTCTTTCAGATGAGACATTAAACCGAGGCACCCTATGCCCTCTCAGATGGATGTAAAAGATCCCATGGCACTATTCGGAGAAGAGCAGAGGAGTTCTCCCCAGTGTCCTGGGCAATATTTATCCCTCACCCAACATCAATAAAGCAGATTATCTAATCATTATCAGATGTGGGACCTTGCCGTGCGCAAATTGGTTGAAATGTTTCCTACATTACAACAGTAACTGCAGTAGTTAATTGGTTGTAAAGCACTTTGAGACGTCCTGATGTTGTGAAAGGCACTACGTAAATGCAAGTTCTTTCTTTCTTCTTTCAATACATGTCCCAATTTAACGAACACTGGAGAACACACTATCTGCCCCTAATGAAGGGCAGCTTAGACGCCAATTTTCTTTATCAGGCAACCACCTGATGAAGCAAAGCTGACCTGGTAAAATGGTTCTTTCTGACTCTGGTTGTAATTAAACTATTTGAAAAACTGTATCCCAAAGCTGTGGGTTTCTCTAATCAGCCTATTCGTATATTTATAGATCCTGCTCCTTTGGGGCCTATCAGAAACATTGCACAATTATTCCAGTGACCAATTATTTATTTGATAAAACCCTTATTGCTGTGGCTTCAGTTACAATTTTTTTCCCCACAAATTCCATTTATCAGCCATGGCTCAGTTGGTAGCACTCTCACCTCTGAGTCAGAAGATTGTGGGTTCAAGTCGAGACTTGAGCACAAAATCCAGGCTGACACGCCACTGCAGTACTGAGGGAGTGCTGCACTGTCTGAGGTTCCACCTATTGGATAAGACATTAAATCGAGTCTGCCCGGTGAGTTCTCATTAGTGTCCTGGCCAAAATTTATTCCTCAATCTACAGCACACAAAAAAAAACAGATTATCTAGTCATTATCTCATTGCTGTTTGTAGGATCTTGCTCTGGGCAATTGGTTCCGCATTCCCTAACAATACAACAGTGACTACACTTCAAAAGTACCTAATTGTCTGTAAAGCGTTTGGGCCATATTGAGACTGTGAAAGGCACTATATAAATGCAAGTCCTTTATTTCATCTACACACCCACATTTAACCATGTTTTTCACACAGCACGACAACATTGGCCTATGTTCGGTTGAACATTTCACCTGCATGAATGCATAGACAATAAGCTAAGGTGCACTTACCTGGCTGGTTATATCCGATGGCATAGGGGATGGTGGTTTGGAGTACATGGCGTCCTGGGATATGAAGCCGGAGTCGTGCGAGGAGACACTGGAGAGCCGGGTGCTGGCACTGGCAGGCTGGGCCAAGCTGCGGTAGCGATAGTTTGAACTTGGTGAGTGAGTTTGGGAACCGCTGGAGCGGGAAGTGCTACTGTTTGTACTGTTTACACTGCTGGGGGGGAGGGGTGTGGGGGGTGGGTAGAAGGGTGTGAGGGAGGGAAGGTGAGGGAGACAATTTAAGATAAGATCAGATTTACAAAAAAAAAACAGACAAAGCAGGAGGGCTACACAAGGGTGGGCAAGGGTGTTAGCATTGGTGCAATGCACACTGGTTCTCACTTGGTACTTTTTTGCTATCTTCTCCCCCTCCCTTAGCTCCCCACTTATGTCAAGAGCTAAATAACACTTCTTCCACAGGTTGGCGAGATATCTCAAATGAACGCTAATGCACAACGCAGTCCCATGGCCACCAATCGCCAAAGGTCATCTCTTCCAACCTGTCAGGCCGCTCCCTTGTAGGTAAGAAAAGAAAGGCAGAGCTAGCCCGGTCCAAAAGAACAATATTGGCCGAGGCCTGGGTACAGATAAGCTACCAACCCACTCTCCCAGGGATGGTGGGAAGATGTTCTAGAAACATAGGGGGAAAAATTGAGTCGCGCCCCCGTCGGGCGCTAACTTCGCCAGGGCGCTACTTTTAGCCTCCTTCTTGGGGCGCTGCGAGGGAATATCGCGGCGCTACGTGCCGCAGTACTGCAGGCCTTCCTCCCCTTCTTAAAGGGG
Source organism: Somniosus microcephalus (assembly GCF_052327205.1). Lineage (NCBI taxonomy): Eukaryota > Metazoa > Chordata > Chondrichthyes > Squaliformes > Somniosidae > Somniosus > Somniosus microcephalus. The sequence continues at coordinate 177,850,407 of NC_140992.1, forward strand.
AGGGGACTTGCGCAGCGCGACCCGGGGCCCAGCTGGGCCACCAGGGATCAGAGTGCCGGCAAAAGAGCCCAGCACTCAAGAGAAGTACCGGGCTCACGGAGCACAGCCGGCACTCCGTGGGGGTGCTGCTGAGGAGGCCGGGTCAGCAACGGGGGCAGGTGCTGGCAGGCGGCCAGCAACAAAAATGGCCACCCCCCCGGCACCTCACCTTTAATTAGCGCTGCCCTGGCCGCAGGTAGCGTCCGGCGGTAATTCAGGGGGTGCTACCGAAGATCGCGGCCAGGGCGCTGCATACGGTGATGACGTCATCGCCGGCGGTGCAGCGCCACGGGGCGCTAATGGTTATCGCCGCCGCTAACCTCCCGCTGAATTTCACGGGAGGCGCTGGTGCCACGCCAGGGCGCTAGTTGCTTGGTGCTAACGGGAGGCGCAAAGCAACCAAATTTTTCCACCATAGAAAAATAGGAGCAGGAGTAGGCCATTCAGCCCTTCGAGCCTGCTCCACTATTCAGTATGATCATAGCTGATCCTCTATCTCAATACCATATTCCCGCTCTCTCCCCATACCTCGTTATGCCTTTTGTGTCTAGAAATCTATCTATCTCCTTCTTAAATATATTCTGGGGTTTATTAATAGAGGCATAGACTACAAAAACAAGGAAGTTACGCTAAACCTTTATTAAATCACTGGTTAGGCTTCAGTTGGAGTATTGTGCTCAATTCTGGGCACCACACTTTAGGAAGGATGTCAAGGCCTTGGAAAGGGTGCAGAGGAGATTCACCCTTCAGTTATGTGGAGAGACTGGGATTGTTCTCCTTAGAGCAGAGATGGTTAAGAGGAGATTTGATAAAGGTGTTTAAAATCATGAACAGTTTTGATGAGGAGAATAAGGAGAAACTGTTTCCAGTGGCAGGAGGGTTGGTAACCAGAGGACACAGGTTTAAGGTGACTGTCAAAAGAACCAGAGGTGACATGAGGAAACATTTTTTTTTTACACAGCGAGTTGTTGTGATCTAGAATGCACTGCCTGAAAGGGTGGTGGAATCAGATTCAATAGTAACATTCAAGAGAGAATTGGATAAATACTTGAAGGGAAAAAATTTACAGGGTTATGGGGAAAGAGCAGGGAACTGGGATTAATTGGCTAGCTCTACCAAAGAGCCGGCACAGGCACGATGAGCTGAATTACCTCCTTCTGTGCTGTATCATTCTATGATTCTATGTAACACTGAAGAACATGCTCTTTAAATGGTGATGGGCACATCGACGCCAGTAAAATACCTTCAGCCAACATGCAGTAACTAATGCAGCTTGCAGGAGGTGGAGCATGTGGCTAGTGACACAGCTTGGCATCAACGCATCAGCCTAACCTTTGGGCCTTGGTCGTGCAAGGGACTGTCCACTAATGGATCTCTGAATCCTTCAGGTAACGTTTAGTGTACTTCCACGACTCGCTCACGACTACAAGCCCCATTTGGCAGCACTCCCCTGTAGTTTCTGGTGTAAACCAGAAAGGCAATCAAACTGCCCTCTTACTGAATCAGTAACCTGTTCAAATGGAAGTGGTTCAGTAAAATGATTGACTGGTTATCACTCACTTGCCAAATAAATTAGCTTAAAAAATCCACGGGTTGAATACATTTTCTAATTGGTTAGATTGGTGGTTGTTGTATACCAATTAAAATCAAACTAACAGTGGATCAGTCTGTTGCAGGAAACTGTAGGGTCCATGGACCAGAGTTAGCTGATGTTGGCATGCAGGAAAAGCTTCAAAATATTCAGTCACTTCACAATAGTTTATAGATTATATTAGAAGTTTATCACTCCCTTTCCCCCAGTAAGAATTCAGTTCTATTTTTGGAAAATTAGCCAACTTTTCTGTAAGAAGTTCCACTGAAACCACAGCAGCTTTGCAGCAGAAAAGATGCTGATCTTTTCTGAAGGCCCGCAGTGATGCTGCAACTTGCGCGGGACTCGTGGACACAAGCTGTCTGATCGTGAAGAGCTCCCGAGGCTGCTGGTTGAGAAATGATTCCCCACCATTCCATCGCATGCCGGCACTCGCTGCTCGGACTTCAGACTATGGGGGTGAATTTCCCCGGGCTTTTCCTGCAATCCTGCGGGATCGTACACGAGCAAACTCCCCATTTACGCGTGTACGATATTTAAATGGACCCAACCAACAGAAATCAGAAATGTTTGGACGGATCCCCACATGTGAATTAATTGCAATACTGTAGCCACCACTTTCTCACCCATTTTTCCAATCACAGGGAGCCATCTTTCTAAAGCATAAGAGCTGTGATTTCCTCCCCTTCCACACTTGGTGCTCCGAGCAGCCATGAAGCTTACCACAAAGCCCTTGCGATGTGAAATGCCCGAAGGAGAGAGGGTGGAATGGAAATATTACCTAACCAGGTGTGCTCTGCTGACCTGTCAATCATACATACCTGCACATGCTGGATTTTCGAGAGCTAGAGCTGCTGGGGGAAGATGGCGGGGTCTGATAGGACCAGCTATAGTCAGACCCCTTCAGGTCTTTAATCACCTGCATGAGAAACAAAGGGTGGAGTTACATCCGAGAATACAGGACAAATAAGGCCCTAAAAGGGAAGGAGAGTCCAGGGAATGTACCTTTTATTTGAGTATTTGAAAACATTTTTTTTAAATAACAAAATTCTCTTTTAAGGCTTTTTATTGAAAAACATCAGTTTTCTGACCACCTGTTCTGCAAAAAAAAACACACCACAGAAGAGGTCTGTAAATGCCAACTACTGTCTATAAACTAGAGGAGAACGTTAAACAAAGGGTGCTCCCCCTACACTATCCTTTCTCCCAAGGGTGCTCCCTCAGACTATCCTTTCTCCCAAGGGTGCTCCCTCAGACTATCCTTTCTCCCAAGGGTGCTCCCTCAGACTATCCTTTCTCCCAAGGGTGCTCCCTCAGACTATCCTTTCTCCCAAGGGTGCTCCCTCAGACTATCCTTTCTCCCAAGGGTGCTCCCTCAGACTATCCTTTCTCCCAAGGGTGCTCCCCCTACACTATCCTTTCTCCCAAGGATGCTCCCTCAGACTATCCTTTCTCCCCAAGGGTGCACCCTCAGACTATCCTTTCTCCCAAGGGTGCTCCCTCAGACTATCCCTTCTCCCAAGGGTGCTCCCTCAGACTATCCCTTCTCCCAAGGGTGCTCCCTCAGACTATCCCTTCTCCCAAGGGTGCTCCCTCAGACTATCCCTTCTCCCAAGGGTGCTCCCTCAGACTATCCTTTTCTCCTAAGGGTGCTCCCTCAGACTATCCATCCCCACAAGGGTGCACCCGCAGACTATCCTTTCTCCCAAGAGAACTGGTTGGCGGACAGAAAGCAAAGAGTTGGAATAAATGGGTCGTTTTCCGAGTGGCAGGCAGTGACTAGTGGAGTACCGCAAGGATCGGTCCTAGGACCCCAGCTGTTCACAATATATATTAATGATCTGGACGAGGGAATTGGATGCAATATCTCCAAATTTGCAGACGACACAAAGCTGGGCGGGAGGGTAAGCTGTGAGGAGGATGTCGGGAAACTCCAGTACGATTTGGACAGGTTGGGTGATTGGGCAGAAACATGGCAAATGCACTATAATGTGGATAAATGTGAGGTTATCCACTTTGGTGGCAAAAACAGGAAGGCACATTATTATTTGAATGGCAATAGATTGGGAGAAGGGGAAGTGCAAAGAGACCTGGGTGTCCTTGTGTACCAGTCGCTGAAGGTAAGCATGCAGGTGCAGCAGGCGGTTAAGAAGGCAAATGGTATGTTGGCCTTTGTAGCGAGAGGGTTCGAGTACAGGAACAAGGATGTCTTGCTACAGTTGTACAGGGCCTTGGTGAGACCGCACCTTGAGTATTGTGTGCAGTTTTGGTCACCTTACCTGAGGAAGGACGTTCTTGCCATGGAAGGGGTGCAGCGAAGATTCACCAAGCTGATACCTGGGATGGCAGGAATGACGTATGAGGAGAGATTGTGTCGATTGGGCTTGTACTCACTGGAGTTTAGAAGATTGAGAGGGGATCTCATCGAAACCTATAAAATTCTGTCAGGTCTGGACAGACTAGATGCAGGAAGGATGTTTCTGATGGCCGGGGAGTCCAGAACCAGGGGTCATAGTCTAAGGATAAGGGGTAAGCCATTTAGGACTGAAATGAGGAGGAATTTCTTCACCCAGAGAGTGGTGAACCTGTGGAATTCTCTGCCACAGAGGGCGGTGGAGACCAGTTCATTAAATATATTCAAGAAAGAGTTGGATATATTTCTTGAGGCTAAAGGGATCAAGGGATATGGGGAAAAGGCAGGGACAGGGTACTGAATTTGGATGATCAGCCATGATCACATTGAATGGCGGAGCAGGCTCGAAGGGCCGAATGGCCTACTCCTGCTCCTATCTTCTATGTTTCTATGCTCCCTCAGACTATCCTTCCCCACAAGGGTGCTCCCTCAGACTATCCTTTCTCCCAAGGGTGCTCCCTCAGACTATCCTTCCCCACAAGGGTGCTCCCTCAGACTATCCTTTCTCCCAAGGGTGCTCCCTCAGACTATCCTTCCCCACAAGGGTGCTCCCTCAGACTATCCTTCCCCACAAGGGTGCTCCCTCAGATTATCCTTTTCCCCCAGGGTGCTCCCTCAGATTATCCTTTTCCCCCAGGGTGCTCCCTCAGACTATCCTTCCTCCCAAGGGTGCTCCCTCAGACTATCCTTCCTCCCAAGGGTGCTCCCTCAGACTATCCTTCCTCCCAAGGGTGCTCCCTCAGACTATCCTTTCCCCAAATGGTGCTCCCTCAGACTATCCTTTCTCCAAATGGTGCTCCCTCAGACTATCCTTTTCTCCCAGGGTGCTCCCTCAGACTATCCTTTCCCCAAATGGTGCTCCCTCAGACTATCCTTTCCCCAAATGGTGCTCCCTCAGACTATCCTTTCCCCAAATGGTGCTCCCTCAGACTATCCTTTTCTCCCAGGGTGCTCCCTCAGACTATCCTTTCCCCAAATGGTGCTCCCTCAGACTATCCTTTTCTCCCAGGGTGCTCCCTCAGACTATCCTTTCCCCAAATGGTGCTCCCTCAGACTATCCTTTCCCCAAATGGTGCTCCCTCAGACTATCCTTTCCCCAAATGGTGCTCCCTCAGACTATCCTTTCCCCAAATGGTGCTCCCTCAGACTATCCTTTTCTCCCAAGGGTGCTCCCTCAGACTATCCTTTCCCCAAATGGTGCTCCCTCAGACTATCCTTTCCCCAAATGGTGCTCCCTCAGACTATCCTTTCCCCAAATGGTGCTCCCTCAGACTATCCTTTCCCCAAATGGTGCTCCCTCAGACTATCCTTTCCCCAAATGGTGCTCCCTCAGACTATCCTTTTCTCCCAGGGTGCTCCCTCAGACTATCCTTTCCCCAAATGGTGCTCCTGGCCTATATTTATCCCTCAACCAACATAACAAAAACAGATTATCTGGTCATTATCACATTGCTCTTTGTGGGAGCTTGCTGTGCGCAATTTGGCTGCCGCGTTTCCCACATTACAACAGTGACTTCAAAAGTACTTCATTGGCTGCAAAGAGCTTTGAGACGTCCGGTGGTAGTGAAAGGCGCTATAGAAATGCAAGTCTTTCTTTCTTTCCTCCAGTCTATCCTTTCCTCCTTTAAATATAAGCTTGCCATCACAAGACAGATACAGCTGAAGAAGGCCATTTGACCAATCTTAGCTCATACATTCAGATACAGACACCTCATCACAGCATTCAACTGTTTCTTAAATGATTCGAGGGTTTTTGCCTCCACTGCTCCATCCTGAAGCCCATTCCACATGTTCACCACTCTCTGTGAGAAGAGTTTCCTGATATCAGCGCTAACTTTGCCTGTTATTATTTTGAAGCTTGGCCTACTCTCAGGGTTTATTTTGAAGTAGCGTTCCTGATCTACCTTTCCATACCATTTACTATCTTATAAACCTCTATACAGTCACCCGTCAGACCTCCTTTCAAGGCTGAAAGGCCCAAGTTTCTTCAGTCCTTCCTCACACCCCAGACCTCTCATGCGAGGGATCAATCTTGTGGCTTTTTCCAAACCACCTCCCAGCGCTTGAATGTCTCCCTTGTGACTCAGCAAGCAGAACAGGACACAGTACTGAAGGTGTATCCTGATCAGATCACCATTCAGTTTGAACGTGACCTGCTTTGACTTGTATTGTTCTCGCTTCTCTGCCTCCCTTGTCCTTTCTGGGCCATGGTCTTCCACACCCCCAGACTGTTACAAGCTCCCAGGCCTTCAGCAAAGCAGCCTCTTCACCTCTCGTGCCCCTTGGGCTCTGCTGGTTGTGCACAGTGCTGTGTGTGAAATCAGGGGCTCGGCAGAATGCAGATGGGCAGCGAGGGGGTGTGAGGGCAATAAGCAAACCTGTGTCCAATGTGCTGGGGCACATGGTGGCGCTCCAGTACATCCGTTATCTCTAGTCTCGACTATTCCAACGCTCTCCTGGCTGGCTATTCTCTTTGCACCCTGCATAAATTGAGCTCTGCTGCCCGTATCCGAACTCGCACCAAGTCCCATTCACCCCTGTGCTCGCTGACCTAGAGGTTCCTGGTCTGACAACTCCATTATTTTAAAATTCTCATCCTTGTTTTCAAATCCCTCCATGGCCTCGCCCCTCCCTATCTCTGTAATCTCCTTCAACCCCACAACCCTCAGATCTCTGCACTCTTCCAATTCTGGCCTCTAACCCATTCCCAATTTTCTTCGCTTCATCATTGGCGGCCGTGCCTTCAGCTGCCTTGGCCCCAAGTTCTGCAATTCCCTCCCTAAACCTCTCCACCTCTCTACCCGTCTCTCCTCTTTTAAGGCGCTCATCTTTGACCAAGCTTTTAGTCACCTGTCCTAATATCTCCTTACGTGGCTTGGAGTCAAATTTAGATAGATAACGCTCCTGTGAAGCGCTTTGGGACGTTTTACTATGTTAAAGATGCGCTATAAATGCAAGTTGTCGTTCCGCCAAATTTGTGCCCAAATCATTCTGTGCTATTATTTGGCACCACTGTGATTCATTGGTATCCCCGGTGTTGGTGGCAAGGTGCTGTGAGTCACGGTTATGCACCAGGTTAGAGACGATTTAGGCTTTACCAAAATACCAAAGTCATTTAATGTCTTATAGACGTGTCCAAAAAAATTCTCCTGTGCAATTATAAAGTAAGTCTGCTGCCCACTAGAAGCAGATATTTGAAAAGTACACATGCCCAGCCCATGGGTAAAGTGTTACCAATGTATCTATGTGCTCCTGGCTGGTGATGCAGCTAAATAATGTACCTTATATATTCTTCACGGTGGGAATGTTGGTGCTGGGAATGGAAGAGCTTCCATTTCAGGCACCCACTGTCAACATCAAACAGCCCCATGTATAGTACGGGTTAGATACAGAGTAAAGCCCCCTCAATACTGCCCCATCAAATACTCCCAGGGCAGGTACAGCATGGGTTAGATAGAGTAAAGCTCCCTCTACACTATGCCATCAAACACTCCCGGGGCAGGTACAGCATGGGTTAGATACAGAGTAAAGCTCCCTCTATACTGTCCCATCAAACACTCCCAGGACAGGTACAGCACGGGTTAGATAAAGAGTAAAGCTCCCTCTACACTGTCCCATCAAACACTCCCAGGACAGGTACAGCACGGGTTAGATAAAGAGTAAAGCTCCCTCTACACTGTTCAAAAGCACAGGAGGGCCCCCCTTACTGCCCTCGAGTCCTATCCAATCCGCACATACCCGTGCTGTGAGTAAGACTGCCTATTCAGGGTTAAAACATCTGTTGTGCGGCCCTTAGCTCGTACGGAGGATGCTTAATGGGAAATTGCGCACTCCGAACACGTGGTTTGGGCATTGATTAAACTGTGGGCTGGGGGTTACGTCAATGCCAGCCACGTGCTCCCAGCGTGAAACAGGACCTGCCATAGTGGAACCTCTACCTCTTGGTGTCAAACGTGGGGCAGTTTTGTGAGCCCTCGCACACTCGGATCCGAGCTAAGCCTGCAAACACATTTCACATATGTCTTAAAATCGAACACACACACACATAACATACACAGACATACAACATACAAGTTAAATACAGGAAGTTGCGAGAGGATTGCTTACAGTCTGGGGTCTCCGTACATTTTGCGGTTTCTCCCTACCTGTTCGCTTGCCGGGGGCAGCTTGTGGGGTTCCGCGGTCTGAACAATGAGGTCATCGACGATCGCCTGGAGGTGTGTGATCTCCCCAAGCATCGCAATCTCCCCATCCTAGAAAAACACAGCGGGTTAAACCTGCCAGTGCTTGTTAAATCACTCCAATATCTGCACCCTGCCCCTCCCCTCACCGATCACCCACAATGATGCTGACTCATACAGGGGCACATGTCCATGGAAATGGGCAGCATTCCAAAACTTCAGAATAAATTCAACCTTGGGGGCATCATGGCCAAAAACAAACCTGCTCACACCCAATGCCCACATGTCCAGCATAGGGTCCCTAAGTAGCGAGCAGGAGGAGGAGACCAGACTGGTTTTTCTCCACCCCCCCTCCCCTTCTTAGGGCACGGAGTACAGTGTAGTGGTGCTCCGCTGTACACTGGAGGGTTAGGGCATGGAGTACAGTGTATTGGATCTCCACTGTACACTGGGAGTGATCTCCTGCAGTCTAATCGAGGGGTCAGATGGTTTATATATAGAATAATAATGGATACCCGGGAGTGAGTTACAGGCTGGAATCTAATCGAGGGGTCAGATGGTTTATATATAGAATAATGGGTACCTGTGGGTGAGTTACAGGCTGGAATCTAAATCGAGGGATTTGGGTGATAATATTTCATTAAGGTACAGTGAAGATTGTTTGTTTCATTTTGATTCCTTTGCTGACAGCAGCTTTAACAGGGGACACCGAGGGGGTAATGTTGACTTTGTGGACAGTCAGCAGCCCCTTTTACGTCTCTCCTGATTTTTATTTCCCTTGAAGCAATGGCCAACTTGCTATCACCTGTTTTACACTATTGCACAATGTCACAATTACCCCTCAAGAGTCCAATTTCAGTCAGTGGTTTACACTTGCCAACATCTCGTCAGGGGTGGGTGATTATGATTTAATCACTGCAATGTAATTGGGTAATAATCTACAGACCGGGAGATCAGAGAGTCAGGGCAGATAGAATGAATTAATTAGCATAAGCTGTCGGTACCAAAGTCAGATTAAAGGTGCTGAAATCCTCATATATTGGTGGGGAATGTTACTATTGGGGAATTGAACCATTTCTCATTTCACCCAGTGACAGTATCGAGCATTCCCAGGTCAGCTATAGCCCAGGTTAAATGCAGAGTAAAGCAGCCTCCACTGTGCCCCAGCTAACAGGCGGCGATTTCCTGCTTTTAAAGAACGGATTTCTGATTCAGTTACACCTCGGGATCAAGTGAAAACCTTCCCACATCTTCCTTAAGTCCCAATCTTAGGAGTGTGATATCCTCCCATTCCTACGTCACTCGTGATATGACCGCTCTGGGCCAATTTTGTGCCAAATTACTGCGGTACTGTACCAGGGGACACACTTGAGGCTGTGTTCAGGGTCAAGCTCAGTTCATGGGTGCCCCTCTGCAGTCAGCGGACAGGGGAGAGACTTTTATCCCTTAAGTTTGGGCTGGATTTGAATCCAGCTCAGAGATGACGGGCCAATGTGGTAACTCCCACATCGGACCATGAACACTGCTTATTCAGAGCAACGTTTCCTGTTCAAAGGTTTTTTTTAATCCTTCTCCTTAGTAGCAAGCTGGGCCCCGACAGGTCCTTACCACCACAGGCTGTAAGAAAGTGATGAAAGTGCAGAATCGGCCTCTCTCCTCGATCAGGGCCTTTCGCACAGCCTGTTTCTCCGTCTCCTCCAGTAGCAGGTACATGTCATTCACATCCTGGACCGCGTTCTCCACCTGCGGCCTCAGGTCACCTTTACCTGGATCGGAAACATAGAACACTAGGGTTTCACAGCAGACATACGGAGAGGAACAATTCCCTGTGGCATGCAAAGCTTAGTTTAACAAAGGCCTTTCATTGCGTTTTAACTGTTTAAATTGATCTGCTGGCACTCCAATCTGCTGTTATGGATTGCTAGTGCACAGCCTGGGGGTTCAGGGGGTGAATAGGAACGCAGGAACAGGAGTAGGTCATTGAGCCCCTCAAACCTGTTCCGCCATTCAATGAGATCATTGCTGATCTGTGACCTAGCTCCACATTTGGCCCATATCCCTTAATAACTTTGGTTAACAAAAAGCTATCAATCTCAGTTTTAAAATTAACAATTGATCTAGAATCAATTGTCATTTGCGGATGAGAGTTCCAAACTTCCTCCACCCTTTGTGTGTAGAAGTGTTTCCTAATCCCACTCCTGAAAGATCTGGCTCTAATTTTTAGACTATGCCCCAGTCCAAGAATCCCCAACCAGCGGAAATAATTTCTCTCTATCTAACCTATCAGTTCCCCTTAATATTTTGATATCTGGTCGAACCGTATTTTGGGGGGGGGGGGGGGGGTGGTTTTCATCACATGGCCTCCCGCCTCTAACCGCCCCCATGCTCTTACCCTAAGGCACACGATACGTCAATTAGTCAATGGCTGCTGCAATACCCACAATCCACTGCACTCCAAAACTACTCTATCCATGGCGTGGTTTTACCGGAGCGCGTGTGCACCAAGGCCTCATTGCATCCTGGGAGTGTTGCGGACCTGCATGTTTGTTGTGACTTCAGCCGCAGAAGAAAATGGTGGAGCACAGATGGTCTCCCTGAAGGAAGGGGCTGAAAAAACCCAGGCAACCGGTTACACACCACTAACAGAGGCCTAGGGACAGGCTGGCAGCCTGTCCTCTCAGTTAGAGGCAGGGAAATGGCACAGGGTCTTAGACAGGGTTGAATTTTCACTGAGAATATAGCTCACAGTAGCTGATGTTTCACCATCATAATCAAACAGTTTTATGTTTCAAAAGCAGGTCAGAAAATTAAAAATAATTCCTGAAGTAACTTCCTCAAGGAGAATTGGAAGGGAAAAAGCAACAAGATAACCACAAGCAATTAAAAATAGGGGTGGGAGATGGAAAGGGAAAAGAAAGAACATTTATTTAGTCCACCAGTAATTTAAAATCGTATTTTACACTAACAAAATTTGAATTATTGGATATTTTGAATTATTTTACAGATAATTTGAATTAAGTGACTTTGAATTAAGAGGCCCTGTAATGTGCCAGCAGTGCCACCCACAGGTCATTACTAGTGCTGCTACCAACTCTGAGCCACGCACAGCTTTCAGTCCCCTTAACTGGTGCACCCAGAACCCTTCCATCACAATTTGAGAAAGAGCAAAAAGTGGCTCAAATTAAATGTGCTGGGAATGGATTGACTATCACTCACTTACCCCGGGGCAGCCAGGCACTACTGCCTTCTCCCCTCAGTATAGTGACTGCACTTCAAAAGTCCAGTAATGTGCTTTGGGACATCCTGAGGTCGTGAAAGGTGCTATATAAAAGCAAGTTCTTTCATTGATGATGGATTTCAGTTCATGTTTTCTTTTTACAGATCAATCTTTTTTAGGTTTTGCTATTTATTTCTCCCCAGTCTTTCCCCCTCCTCTCCTGAAGGTGTGCTGGACTCCCTTTTTTGAGTACGGTCCCACAGACAGCAGTGTACCTCACCCAAGTGTGACCTCAGACACTGAGTGCTGGCAGGCGAATCAACTGTGGAGGGCATCGCAACAGAAGCCAGTCCTCTCCTCATTCGACACCAACAAACCCAGACCTACCAGGAGGGGGCAGTGGAGTTCTGACTGCCCCCACCATCCCATCGCTGGGGCAATGAAGCTAATTATAACACTCCTATTGCAGCCCCAATTGGGCTGGGGACAGATTGACACGTTTAACAGTAGAAAATCATGCAGGTTTCAATTCAAAAATACCTCACATAAACTCCTCCAGCAGTTCAAAATTAAAATTCTGACAAGCACTGGACACATTCACAGCTTGAAAAGACAACTATAAACACTGTACAGAGTCACTGCACCACAAGGCATTCTGAGACAGTCATGCAACAACTTTGATTTCCCCAGAGCACGAAGCCCACACGAACCAGGGTAGCACAAAATAACGGCAAGCCAGACAGTCCGCCCATGATGCAGCAGTCCACAGGCAAATGAAATCGCTATTGAACAGTCAATGCAGCGAGCAAGTGCTAGAATACGGGCCTGTTAAGCAAAGCTTAATGGCCACAGTTGTGCAACACAACCCTCAACCCTCAGCGAGCACCATCAAACTTTCCCATTGACTGCTCTCAGAGTCAGCAAACACTCCCAGTCATGTACAGCCTGAGTTAGACACAGAGTAAAGCTCCCTCCACACTGTCCCATCAAACACTCCCAGGGCAGGTACAGCACGGGTTAGATACAGAGTGAAGCTCCCTCTACACGGTCCCATCAAACACTCTCACGGAAGGTACAGCACGGGTTAGATACAGAGTAAAGCTCCCTTTACACTGTTCTATCAAACACTCCCAGGGCAGGTACAGCACGGGTTAGATACAGAGTAAAGCTCCCTCTACACTCCCTCCACAGCAGTGTGGTTGACTTTTAACTGCCCTCTGAAATGGCCTAACAAGCCACTTAGTTGGAACAAACCGCTACGAAACAAAATAATAAAAATGAAACTGGACAGACCACCCGGCATCGACCTCAGCATCGGACACGGCAACGGCACACCCAGCCCAGTCAACCCTGCAAAATCCTCCTCACCAACATCTGGGGACTTGTACCAAAATTGGGAGGCCTGTCCCACAGACTAGTCAAGCAACAGCCTGACAGTCATACTCACAGAATCATACCTTTCAGCCAATGTCCCAGACTCCTCCATCACCATTCCTGGGTATGTCCTGTCCCACCGGCAGGAGAGACCCACCAGGGGTGGTGGCACAGTGGTATACAGTCGGGAAGGAGTGGCCCTGGGAGTCCTTAACATTGACTCCGGACCCCGTGAAGTCTCATGGCTTCAGGTCAAGCATGGGCAAGGAAACCTCCTGCTGATTACCACCTACCGCCTTCCCTCAGCTGATGAATCAGTACTCCTCCATGTTGAACACCACTTGGAAGAAGTCCATCCCTAATTGCCCTTGAGAAGGTGGCGGTGCGCTGCCTTCTTGAACCGCTGCAGTCCATTTGGTGAAGGTACTCCCACAGTGCTTTTAGGGAGGGAGTTCCAGGATTTTGACCAAGCGACGATGAAGGATCGGCGATATACTTCTAAGTCAGGATGATGTGTGACTTGGAAGGGAACTTGGAGGTGGTGGCGTTCCTATGAGTCTACTGCCCTTGTCCTTCTAGGTGGTAGAGGTCGCGGGTTTGGGAGGTGCTGCCAAAGAAGCCTTGGCGAGTTGCTGCAGTGCATCTTATAGATGGTACACACTGCAGCCACGTTACGCTGGTGGTGGAGGGAGTGAATGTTTAAGGTGGTAGATGGGGGTGCCAATCAAGCGGGCTACTTCGTTCTGGATGGTGTCGAGCTTCTTGAGTGTTGCTGGAGCTGCACTCATCCAAGCAAGTGGAGAGTATTCCATCACATTCCTGACTTGTGCCTTGTAGATGGTAGAAAGGCTTTGGGGAGTCAGGAGCTGAGATACTCGCCACATAATACCTAGCCTCTGACCTGCTCTTGTTTCCACAGTATTTATGTGGCTGGTCCAGTTAAGTTTTTGGTCAATGGTGACCCCCAGGATGTTGATGGTGGGGGATTCGGCGATGGTAATGCCATTGAATGTCATGGGGCGGTGGTTAAGACTCTCGTTTGTTGGAGATAGTCATTGCCTGGCACTTCTGTGGCGCGAGTGTTACCTGCCACTTATCAGCCCAAGCCTGAGCGTCGTCCAGGTCTTGCTGCATGCGGGCAATGGACTGCTTCATTATCTGAGGAGTTGTGAATGGCGCTGAACACTGTGCAGTCATCAGCAAACATTCCCATTTCTGACCTTATGTTGGAGGGAAGGTCATTGATGAAGCAGCTGAAGATGGTTGGGCCTAGGACACTGCCCTGAGGAACTCCTGCAGCGATGTCCTGGGGCTGTGATGATTGACTTTCAATCACCACAACCATCTTCCTTTGTGCTAGGTATGACTCCAGCCAGTGGAGAGTTTTCCCGATTCCCATTGACTTCAGTTTTACTAGGGCTCCTTCATGCCACACTTGGTCAAATGCTGCCTTGATGTCAAGGGCAGTCACTCTCACCTCACCTCTGGAATTCAGCTCCTTTGTCCATGTTTGGGCCAAGGCTGTAACGTGGTCGGCAGCCGAGTGATCTTGGCAAACCCAAACTGAGCATCAGAGAGCAGGTTATTGGTGAGTAAGTGCCGCTTGACAGCACTGTCGATGACACCTTCCATCACTTTGCTGATGATTGAGAGTAGACTGATGGAGCGGTAATTGGCCGGATTGGATTTGTCCTGCTTTTTGTGGACAGGGTCACAGGACATACCCGGGCAGTTTTCCACATTGTCGGATAGATGCCAGTGTTGTAGCTGTAATGGAACAGTTTGGCTAGAGCTGTGGCTAGTCCTGGAGCACAAGTCTACAGCACGATAGCGGGGATGTTGTCAGGGCCCATAGCCTTTGCTGTATCCAGTGTGCTCAGTCATTTCTTGATATCAGAGTTAGATACAGCCAGGGTCTTACTGAATGGCGGAGGAGGCTCGAAGCGCCAAATGGCCTACTCCGGCTCCTACTTCTTATGTTCTACACTGTCCCATCAAACACTCCCGGTCATGTACAGCCTGAGTTAGATACATAGTAAAGTTCCCTCTACACCGCCCCATCAAACACTCCCAGGGCAGGTATAGCACAGGTTAGATTCAGAGTATAGATTCCTCTACACTGTCGCATCAAACACTCCCAGGGCAGGTATAGCACGTGTTAGGTACAGAGTTAAGCTCCCTCTGCACTGCCCCATCAAACACTCCCAGGCTGGGAACAGCACGGGTTAGATACAGAGTAAAGCTCCCTCTACACTGCCCCATCAAACACTCCCAGGGCAGGTACAGCCTGAGTTAGATACAGTGTAAAGCACCCTCTACACTGCCCCATCAAATTCTCCCAGTCTTGTACAGCCTGAGTTAGATACAGAGTAAAGCACCCTCTACACTGCCCCATCAAACTTTCCCAGTCTCGTACAGCCTGAGTTAGATACAGAGTAAAGCTCCCTCTACACTGTCCCATCAAACACACCCAGGGCAGGTACAGCATGGGTTAGATACAGAGTAAAGCTCCCTCTACACTGTCGCATCAAACTCTCCCACGGCAGGTACGGACTGCGTTAGACACAGAGTAAAGCTCCCTGTACACTGGCCCATCAAACACTCCCGGGGCAGGTACAGCCTGAATTAGATACAGAGTAAAGCTCCCTCTGCACTGTCCCATCAAACACGTCCAGGGCAGGTACAGCACGGGTTAGATACAGAGGTAAAGCTCCCTCTACACTGTCGCATCAAACTCTCCCAGGGCAGGTACAGCACGGGTTAGATACAGAGTAAAGCTCCCCCTTACTCTCCCATCAAACACTCACAGGGCAAATACAGCCTGCGTCTCCCTCTGCACTGTGCCACCAAACATCTCCAGGGCAGGTACAGCACGGATTAGATGCAGAGTTAAGCTCCCTCTACACTGTCCCATCAAACACCCCCAGGGCAGGTATAGCACGAGTTAGATACAGAGTAAAGCTCCCTCTACACTGTCCCATCAAACACTCCCAGGGCAGGTACAGCACGGGTTAGATACAGAGTAAAGCTCCCTCTACACTGTCCCATCAATCTCTCCCAGTCATGTACAGCCTGAGTTTGATACAGAGTAAAGCTCCCTCTACACTGTCCCATCAATCTCTCCCAGTCATGTACAGCCTGAGTTTGATACAGAGTAAAGCTCCCTCTACACTGTCCATTCAAACACTCCCAGGGCAGGTACAGCACAGGTTAGATACAGAGTAAAGCTCCCTCTACACTGCCCCATCAAACACTCCCAGTGCAGGTACAGCCCGAGTTAGATACAGAGTAAAGCTCCCTCTACACTGTCCTAGCAAACTCTCCCAGGGCAGGTACAGCACAGGTTAGATACAGAGTAAAGCTCCCCCTTACTCTCCCATCAAACACTCCCAGGGCAGGTACAGCACAGGTTAGATACAGAGTAAAGCTCTCTCTACACTGTCCCATCAAACACTCCCACTAATGTACAGATTGAATTAGATATCGAGTATAGCTCCCTCTATGCTGTCCCATCAAACACTAAGCCCACATTTACACTTTGCTCCCCACCCATTACCTCTCGATTTCTCCGAGTGAGACTAACACTCAACATTGAATCAGTTCAATGCCATAGGATGATCTTAAATGTTTATCCAATCATAGCACTTGCCCGGACACTGATTGTGCAAGGTGGAATAAATTAAAATAGCAAATATGAGAGAGAGAGGAGAAAAAGCCGTGTCCATCAGATATGTGACTTACCGAGGAGTTCTACAGGGAGGAGTAAAGGGAGAAAGGAAGAGCATCAGAGAAGGAAGATATCCTGAGTGGGAACAGCAGTGTTAGTGACTGAGGACATGTCACAACAGACACATAAAAGAGAGGGCACATCTGGGCAAAGTACCCCACCACATCTCTCCAAAACAAACCTGTACAGCGGGATTGGATCGAGTATCAGCACTCTGAAACAACATCGCACTCCTGCAAACACCACAGCCCAAATGAGCCTAGGCTGGGGTTATTTTACAATCATCAGTCACGTCCAGTTCTACTGATATCTAAACTACCTCTAATAGTAGACAAATGTGTCACCTGAGTATAGAGCAGTGTCCAGTGTCCAGAAAGGAGAGATGTGCTGGGTATAGAGCAGTGTCCAGTGTCCAGAAAGGGGCGATGGGCTGAGTATAGAGCAGTGTCCAGTGTCTAGAAAGGAGAGATGTGCTGAGTATAGAGCAGTGCCCAGTGTCCAGAAAGGAGAGATGTGCTGAGTATAGAGCAGTGTCCAGTGTCCAGAAAGGGGAGATGTGCTGAGTATAGAGCAGTGCCCAGTGTCCAGAAAGGAGAGATGTGCTGAGTATAGAGCAGTGCCCAGTGTCCAGAAAGGAGAGATGTGCTGAGTATAGAGCAGTGTCCAGTGTCCAGAAAGGGGAGATGTGCTGAGTATAGAGCAGTGTCCAGTGTCCAGTAAGGGGAGATGGGCTGAGTATAGAGCAGTGTCCAGTGTCCAGAAAGGAGAGATGGGCTGAGTATAGAGCAGTGCCCAGTGTCCAGAAAGGAGAGATGTGCTGAGTATAGAGCAGTGTCCAGTGTCCAGTAAGGGGAGATGGGCTGAGTATAGAGCAGTGTCCAGTGTCCAGAAAGGAGAGATGGGCTGAGTATAGAGCAGTGCCCAGTGTCCAGAAAGGAGAGATGGGCTGGGTATAGAGCAGTGTCTAGTGTCCAGAAAGGGGAGATGTGCTGAGTATAGAGCAGTGTCCAGTGTCCAGAAAGGAGAGATGTGCTGAGTATAGAGCAGTGTCCAGTGTCCAGAAAGGAGAGATGTGCTGAGTATAGAGCAGTGTCCAGTAAGGGGAGATGGGCTGAGTATAGAGCAGTGCCCAGTGTCCAGTAAGGGGCGATGGGCTGAGTATAGAGCAGTGCCCAGTGTCCAGAAAGGGGCGATGGGCTGAGTATAGAGCAGTGTCCAGTGTCCAGTAAGGGGAGATGGGCTGAGTATAGAGCAGTGTCTAGTGTCCAGTAAGGGGAGATGGGCTGAGTATAGAGCAGTGCCCAGTGTCCAGAAAGGAGAGATGGGCTGAGTATAGAGCAGTGTCCAGTGTCCAGTAAGGGGAGATGGGCTGAGTATAGAGCAGTGCCCAGTGTCCAGAAAGGAGAGATGGGCTGAGTATAGAGCAGTGTCCAGTGTCCAGTAAGGGGAGATGGGCTGAGTATAGAGCAGTGCCCAGTGTCCAGAAAGGAGAGATGTGCTGAGTATAGAGCTGTGTCCAGTGTCCAGAAAGGGGAGATGGGCTGAGTATAGAGCAGTGTCCAGTGTCCAGAAAGGGGCGATGGGCTGAGTATAGAGCAGTGTCCAGTGTCTAGAAAGGGGAGATGGGCTGAGTATAGAGCAGTGCCCAGTGTCCAGAAAGGGGCGATGGGCTGAGTATAGAGCAGTGTCCAGTGTCCAGAAAGGGGCGATGGGCTGAGTATAGAGCTGTGTCCAGTGTCCAGAAAGGGGAGATGGGCTGAGTATAGAGCAGTGTCTAGTGTCCAGTAAGGAGAGATGTGCTGAGTATAGAGCAGTGTCCAGTGTCTAGAAACGGGAGATGTGCTGAGTATAGAGCAGTGTCCAGTGTCCAGAAAGGGGCGATGGGCTGAGTATAGAGCAGTGTCCAGTGTCTAGAAAGGGGAGATGTGCTGAGTATAGAGCAGTGTCCAGTGTCTAGAAAGGGGAGATGGGCTGAGTATAGAGCAGTGCCCAGTGTCCAGAAAGGAGAGATGGGCTGAGTATAGAGCAGTGCCCAGTGTCCAGAAAGGAGAGATGGGCTGAGTATAGAGCAGTGTCCAGTGTCCAGAAAGGGGAGATGGGCTGAGTATAGAGCAGTGTCCAGTGTCCAGTAAGGGGAGATGGGCTGAGTATAGAGCAGTGTCCAGTGTCCAGAAAGGGGCGATGGGCTGAGTATAGAGCAGTGTCCAGTGTCCAGTAAGGGGAGATGGGCTGAGTATAGAGCTGTGTCCAGTGTCCAGAAAGGGGAGATGGGCTGAGTATAGAGCAGTGCCCAGTGTCCAGAAAGGAGAGATGGGCTGAGTATAGAGCAGTGTCCAGTGTCCAGAAAGGGGAGATGTGCTGAGTATAGAGCAGTGCCCAGTGTCCAGAAAGGAGAGATGGGCTGAGTATAGAGCAGTGTCCAGTGTCCAGAAAGGGGAGATGGGCTGAGTATAGAGCAGTGCCCAGTGTCCAGAAAGGAGAGATGGGCTGAGTATAGAGCAGTGTCCAGTGTCCAGAAAGGGGAGATGGGCTGAGTATAGAGCAGTGTCCAGTGTCCAGAAAGGGGAGATGGGCTGAGTATAGAGCTGTGTCTAGTGTCCAGTAAGGGGAGATGGGCTGAGTATAGAGCAGTGTCTAGTGTCCAGAAAGGGGAGATGGGCTGAGTATAGAGCTGTGTCCAGTGTCCAGAAAGGGGAGATGGGCTGAGTATAGAGCAGTGTCTAGTGTCCAGAAAGGGGCGATGGGCTGAGTATAGAGCAGTGTCTAGTGTCCAGTGAGGGGAGATGGGCTGAGTATAGAGCAGTGTCCAGTGTCCAGAAAGGGGAGATGGGCTGAGTATAGAGCAGTGTCCAGTGTCCAGTAAGGGGAGATTGGCTGAGTATAGAGCTGTGTCCAGTGTCCAGAAAGGGGAGATGGGCTGAGTATAGAGCAGTGTCTAGTGTCCAGTAAGGGGAGATGGGCTGAGTATAGAGCAGTGTCCAGTGTCCAGAAAGGGGAGATGTGCTGAGTATAGAGCAGTGCCCAGTGTCCAGAAAGGGGCGATGTGCTGAGTATAGAGCAGTGCCCAGTGTCCAGAAAGGGGAGATGGGCTGAGTATAGAGCAGTGTCCAGTGTCTAGAAAGGGGTGATGGGCTGAGTATAGAGCAGTGTCCAGTGTCCAGAAAGGGGCGATGTGCTGAGTATAGAGCAGTGCCCAGTGTCCAGAAAGGGGCGATGTGCTGAGTATAGAGCAGTGTCCAGTTTCCAGTAAGGGGAGATGGGCTAAGTATAGAGCTGTGTCCAGTGTCCAGAAAGGGGCGATGTGCTGAGTATAGAGCAGTGTCCAGTGTCCAGTAAGGGGAGATGTGCTGAGTATAGAGCAGTGTCCAGTGTCTAGAAAGGGGAGATGGGCTGAGTATACAGCAGTGTCCAGTGTCCAGAAAGGGGCGATGTGCTGAGTATAGAGCAGTGTCCAGTGTCCAGAAAGGGGAGATGTGCTGAGTATAGAGCAGTGCCCAGTGTCCAGAAAGGGGAGATGGGCTGAGTATAGAGCAGTGTCTAGTGTCCAGTAAGGGGAGATGGGCTGAGTATAGAGCTGTGTCTAGTGTCCAGTAAGGGGAGATGGTCTGAGTATAGAGCAGTGCCCAGTGTCCAGAAAGGGGCGATGTGCTGAGTATAGAGCAGTGTCTAGTGTCCAGTAAGGGGAGATGGGCTGAGGATAGAGCTGTGTCCAGTGTCCAGAAAGGGGCGATGTGCTGAGTATAGAGCAGTGTCTAGTGTCCAGTAAGGGGAGATGGGCTGAGTATAGAGCAGTGTCCAGTGTCCAGAAAGGGGAGATGGGCTGAGTATAGAGCAGTGCCCAGTGTCCAGAAAGGGGCGATGTGCTGAGTATAGAGCAGTGTCCAGTGTCCAGAAAGGAGAGATGGGCTGAGTATAGAGCAGTGTCCAGTGTCCAGAAAGGGGAGATGGGCTGAGTATAGAGCAGTGTCCAGTGTCCAGTAAGGGGCGATGGGCTGAGTATAGAGCAGTGTCCAGTGTCTAGAAAGGGGAGATGGGCTGAGTATAGAGCAGTGTCCAGTGTCTAGAAAGGAGAGATGGGCTGAGTATAGAGCAGTGTCCAGTGTCCAGTAAGGGGCGATGGGCTGAGTATAGAGCAGTGTCCAGTGTCTAGAAAGGAGAGATGGGCTGAGTATAGAGCAGTGTCCAGTGTCCAGTAAGGGGCGATGGGCTGAGTATAGAGCAGTGTCCAGTGTCCAGAAAGGGGCGATGTGCTGAGTATAGAGCAGTGTCCAGTGTCTAGAAAGGGGCGATGGGCTGAGTATAGAGCAGTGTCCAGTGTCCAGTAAGGGGAGATGGGCTGAGTATAGAGCAGTGTCCAGTGTCCAGAAAGGGGAGATGGGCTGAGTATAGAGCAGTGTCCAGTGTCCAGAAAGGGGCGATGGGCTGAGTGTAGAGCAGTGTCCAGTGTCCAGAAAGGGGAGATGTGCTGGGTATAGAGCAGTGTCCAGTGTCCAGTAAGGGGAGATGGGCTGAGTATAGAGCAGTGTCCAGTGTCCAGAAAGGGGCGATGGGCTGAGTATAGAGCAGTGTCCAGAAAGGGGAGATGTGCTGAGTATAGAGCAGTGTCCAGTGTCCAGAAAGGGGCGATGGGCTGAGTATAGAGCAGTGTCCAGTGTCCAGAAAGGGGCGATGGGCTGAGTATAGAGCAGTGTCCAGAAAGGGGCGATGGGCTGAGTATAGAGCAGTGTCCAGTGTCCAGAAAGGGGCGATGGGCTGGGTATAGAGCAGTGTCCAGTGTCCAGAAAGGGGCGATGGGCTGAGTATAGAGCAGTGTCCAGTGTCCAGAAAGGGGCGATGGGCTGGGTATAGAGCAGTGTCCAGTGTCCAGAAAGGGGCGATGGGCTGAGTATAGAGCAGTGTCCAGAAAGGGGCGATCGGCTGAGTATAGAGCAGTGTCCAGTGTCCAGAAAGGGGCGATGGGCTGAGTATAGAGCAGTGTCTAGTGTCCAGAAAGGGGCGATGGGCTGAGTATAGAGCAGTGTCCAGAAAGGGGCGATGGGCTGAGTATAGAGCAGTGTCCAGTGTCCAGAAAGGGGCGATGGGCTGAGTATAGAGCAGTGTCCAGTGTCCAGAAAGGGGCGATGGGCTGAGTATAGAGCAGTGCCCAGTGTCCAGAAAGGGGCGATGTGCTGAGTATAGAGCAGTGTCCAGTGTCCAGTAAGGGGAGATGGGCTGAGTATAGAGCTGTGTCCAGTGTCCAGAAAGGGGAGATGTGCTGAGTATAGAGCAGTGTCCAGTGTCTAGAAAGGGGAGATGGGCTGAGTATAGAGCAGTGTCCAGTGTCCAGAAAGGGGCGATGTGCTGAGTATAGAGCAGTGTCCAGTGTCCAGAAAGGGGAGATGTGCTGAGTATAGAGCAGTGCCCAGTGTCCAGAAAGGGGAGATGGGCTGAGTATAGAGCAGTGTCTAGTGTCCAGTAAGGGGAGATGGGCTGAGTATAGAGCTGTGTCCAGTGTCCAGAAAGGGGCGATGTGCTGAGTATAGAGCAGTGTCTAGTGTCCAGTAAGGGGAGATGGGCTGAGTATAGAGCTGTGTCCAGTGTCCAGAAAGGGGCGATGTGCTGAGTATAGAGCAGTGTCTAGTGTCCAGTAAGGGGAGATGGGCTGAGTATAGAGCAGTGTCCAGTGTCCAGAAAGGGGAGATGGGCTGAGTATAGAGCAGTGTCCAGTGTCCAGTAAGGGGCGATGGGCTGAGTATAGAGCAGTGCCCAGTGTCCAGAAAGGGGCGATGTGCTGAGTATAGAGCAGTGTCCAGTGTCCAGTAAGGAGAGATGGGCTGAGTATAGAGCAGTGTCCAGTGTCCAGAAAGGAGAGATGGGCTGAGTATAGAGCAGTGTCCAGTGTCCAGAAAGGGGAGATGGGCTGAGTATAGAGCAGTGTCCAGTGTCCAGTAAGTGGCGATGGGCTGAGTATAGAGCAGTGTCCAGTGTCTAGAAAGGGGAGATGGGCTGAGTATAGAGCAGTGTCCAGTGTCTAGAAAGGAGAGATGGGCTGAGTATAGAGCAGTGTCCAGTAAGGGGCGATGGGCTGAGTATAGAGCAGTGTCCAGTGTCCAGAAAGGGGCGATGTGCTGAGTATAGAGCAGTGTCCAGTGTCTAGAAAGGGGCGATGGGCTGAGTATAGAGCAGTGTCCAGTGTCCAGTAAGGGGAGATGGGCTGAGTATAGAGCAGTGTCCAGTGTCCAGAAAGGGGAGATGGGCTGAGTATAGAGCAGTGTCCAGTGTCCAGAAAGGGGCGATGGGCTGAGTGTAGAGCAGTGTCCAGTGTCCAGAAAGGGGAGATGTGCTGGGTATAGAGCAGTGTCCAGTGTCCAGTAAGGGGAGATGGGCTGTGTATAGAGCAGTGTCCAGTGTCCAGAAAGGGGCGATGGGCTGAGTATAGAGCAGTGTCCAGAAAGGGGAGATGTGCTGAGTATAGAGCAGTGTCCAGTGTCTAGAAAGGGGCGATGTGCTGAGTATAGAGCAGTGTCCAGTGTCCAGTAAGGGGCGATGGGCTGAGTATAGAGCAGTGTCCAGTGTCTAGAAAGGAGAGATGGGCTGAGTATAGAGCAGTGTCCAGTGTCCAGTAAGGGGCGATGGGCTGAGTATAGAGCAGTGTCCAGTGTCCAGAAAGGGGCGATGTGCTGAGTATAGAGCAGTGTCCAGTGTCTAGAAAGGGGCGATGGGCTGAGTATAGAGCAGTGTCCAGTGTCCAGTAAGGGGAGATGGGCTGAGTATAGAGCAGTGTCCAGTGTCCAGAAAGGGGAGATGGGCTGAGTATAGAGCAGTGTCCAGTGTCCAGAAAGGGGCGATGGGCTGAGTGTAGAGCAGTGTCCAGTGTCCAGAAAGGGGAGATGTGCTGGGTATAGAGCAGTGTCTAGTGTCCAGTAAGGGGAGATGGGCTGAGTATAGAGCTGTGTCTAGTGTCCAGTAAGGGGAGATGGTCTGAGTATAGAGCAGTGCCCAGTGTCCAGAAAGGGGCGATGTGCTGAGTATAGAGCAGTGTCTAGTGTCCAGTAAGGGGAGATGGGCTGAGGATAGAGCTGTGTCCAGTGTCCAGAAAGGGGCGATGTGCTGAGTATAGAGCAGTGTCTAGTGTCCAGTAAGGGGAGATGGGCTGAGTATAGAGCAGTGTCCAGTGTCCAGAAAGGGGAGATGGGCTGAGTATAGAGCAGTGCCCAGTGTCCAGAAAGGGGCGATGTGCTGAGTATAGAGCAGTGTCCAGTGTCCAGAAAGGAGAGATGGGCTGAGTATAGAGCAGTGTCCAGTGTCCAGAAAGGGGAGATGGGCTGAGTATAGAGCAGTGTCCAGTGTCCAGTAAGGGGCGATGGGCTGAGTATAGAGCAGTGTCCAGTGTCTAGAAAGGGGAGATGGGCTGAGTATAGAGCAGTGTCCAGTGTCTAGAAAGGAGAGATGGGCTGAGTATAGAGCAGTGTCCAGTGTCCAGTAAGGGGCGATGGGCTGAGTATAGAGCAGTGTCCAGTGTCTAGAAAGGAGAGATGGGCTGAGTATAGAGCAGTGTCCAGTGTCCAGTAAGGGGCGATGGGCTGAGTATAGAGCAGTGTCCAGTGTCCAGAAAGGGGCGATGTGCTGAGTATAGAGCAGTGTCCAGTGTCTAGAAAGGGGCGATGGGCTGAGTATAGAGCAGTGTCCAGTGTCCAGTAAGGGGAGATGGGCTGAGTATAGAGCAGTGTCCAGTGTCCAGAAAGGGGAGATGGGCTGAGTATAGAGCAGTGTCCAGTGTCCAGAAAGGGGCGATGGGCTGAGTGTAGAGCAGTGTCCAGTGTCCAGAAAGGGGAGATGTGCTGGGTATAGAGCAGTGTCCAGTGTCCAGTAAGGGGAGATGGGCTGAGTATAGAGCAGTGTCCAGTGTCCAGAAAGGGGCGATGGGCTGAGTATAGAGCAGTGTCCAGAAAGGGGAGATGTGCTGAGTATAGAGCAGTGTCCAGTGTCCAGAAAGGGGCGATGGGCTGAGTATAGAGCAGTGTCCAGTGTCCAGAAAGGGGCGATGGGCTGAGTATAGAGCAGTGTCCAGAAAGGGGCGATGGGCTGAGTATAGAGCAGTGTCCAGTGTCCAGAAAGGGGCGATGGGCTGGGTATAGAGCAGTGTCCAGTGTCCAGAAAGGGGCGATGGGCTGAGTATAGAGCAGTGTCCAGTGTCCAGAAAGGGGCGATGGGCTGGGTATAGAGCAGTGTCCAGTGTCCAGAAAGGGGCGATGGGCTGAGTATAGAGCAGTGTCCAGAAAGGGGCGATCGGCTGAGTATAGAGCAGTGTCCAGTGTCCAGAAAGGGGCGATGGGCTGAGTATAGAGCAGTGTCTAGTGTCCAGAAAGGGGCGATGGGCTGAGTATAGAGCAGTGTCCAGAAAGGGGCGATGGGCTGAGTATAGAGCAGTGTCCAGTGTCCAGAAAGGGGCGATGGGCTGAGTATAGAGCAGTGTCCAGTGTCCAGAAAGGGGCGATGGGCTGAGTATAGAGCAGTGCCCAGTGTCCAGAAAGGGGCGATGTGCTGAGTATAGAGCAGTGTCCAGTGTCCAGTAAGGGGAGATGGGCTGAGTATAGAGCTGTGTCCAGTGTCCAGAAAGGGGAGATGTGCTGAGTATAGAGCAGTGTCCAGTGTCTAGAAAGGGGAGATGGGCTGAGTATAGAGCAGTGTCCAGTGTCCAGAAAGGGGCGATGTGCTGAGTATAGAGCAGTGTCCAGTGTCCAGAAAGGGGAGATGTGCTGAGTATAGAGCAGTGCCCAGTGTCCAGAAAGGGGAGATGGGCTGAGTATAGAGCAGTGTCTAGTGTCCAGTAAGGGGAGATGGGCTGAGTATAGAGCTGTGTCCAGTGTCCAGAAAGGGGCGATGTGCTGAGTATAGAGCAGTGTCTAGTGTCCAGTAAGGGGAGATGGGCTGAGTATAGAGCTGTGTCCAGTGTCCAGAAAGGGGCGATGTGCTGAGTATAGAGCAGTGTCTAGTGTCCAGTAAGGGGAGATGGGCTGAGTATAGAGCAGTGTCCAGTGTCCAGAAAGGGGAGATGGGCTGAGTATAGAGCAGTGTCCAGTGTCCAGTAAGGGGCGATGGGCTGAGTATAGAGCAGTGCCCAGTGTCCAGAAAGGGGCGATGTGCTGAGTATAGAGCAGTGTCCAGTGTCCAGTAAGGAGAGATGGGCTGAGTATAGAGCAGTGTCCAGTGTCCAGAAAGGAGAGATGGGCTGAGTATAGAGCAGTGTCCAGTGTCCAGAAAGGGGAGATGGGCTGAGTATAGAGCAGTGTCCAGTGTCCAGTAAGTGGCGATGGGCTGAGTATAGAGCAGTGTCCAGTGTCTAGAAAGGGGAGATGGGCTGAGTATAGAGCAGTGTCCAGTGTCTAGAAAGGAGAGATGGGCTGAGTATAGAGCAGTGTCCAGTAAGGGGCGATGGGCTGAGTATAGAGCAGTGTCCAGTGTCCAGAAAGGGGCGATGTGCTGAGTATAGAGCAGTGTCCAGTGTCTAGAAAGGGGCGATGGGCTGAGTATAGAGCAGTGTCCAGTGTCCAGTAAGGGGAGATGGGCTGAGTATAGAGCAGTGTCCAGTGTCCAGAAAGGGGAGATGGGCTGAGTATAGAGCAGTGTCCAGTGTCCAGAAAGGGGCGATGGGCTGAGTGTAGAGCAGTGTCCAGTGTCCAGAAAGGGGAGATGTGCTGGGTATAGAGCAGTGTCCAGTGTCCAGTAAGGGGAGATGGGCTGTGTATAGAGCAGTGTCCAGTGTCCAGAAAGGGGCGATGGGCTGAGTATAGAGCAGTGTCCAGAAAGGGGAGATGTGCTGAGTATAGAGCAGTGTCCAGTGTCTAGAAAGGGGCGATGTGCTGAGTATAGAGCAGTGTCCAGTGTCCAGTAAGGGGCGATGGGCTGAGTATAGAGCAGTGTCCAGTGTCTAGAAAGGAGAGATGGGCTGAGTATAGAGCAGTGTCCAGTGTCCAGTAAGGGGCGATGGGCTGAGTATAGAGCAGTGTCCAGTGTCCAGAAAGGGGCGATGTGCTGAGTATAGAGCAGTGTCCAGTGTCTAGAAAGGGGCGATGGGCTGAGTATAGAGCAGTGTCCAGTGTCCAGTAAGGGGAGATGGGCTGAGTATAGAGCAGTGTCCAGTGTCCAGAAAGGGGAGATGGGCTGAGTATAGAGCAGTGTCCAGTGTCCAGAAAGGGGCGATGGGCTGAGTGTAGAGCAGTGTCCAGTGTCCAGAAAGGGGAGATGTGCTGGGTATAGAGCAGTGTCCAGTGTCCAGTAAGGGGAGATGGGCTGAGTATAGAGCAGTGTCCAGTGTCCAGAAAGGGGCGATGGGCTGAGTATAGAGCAGTGTCCAGAAAGGGGAGATGTGCTGAGTATAGAGCAGTGTCCAGTGTCCAGAAAGGGGCGATGGGCTGAGTATAGAGCAGTGTCCAGTGTCCAGAAAGGGGCGATGGGCTGAGTATAGAGCAGTGTCCAGAAAGGGGCGATGGGCTGAGTATAGAGCAGTGTCCAGTGTCCAGAAAGGGGCGATGGGCTGGGTATAGAGCAGTGTCCAGTGTCCAGAAAGGGGCGATGGGCTGAGTATAGAGCAGTGTCCAGTGTCCAGAAAGGGGCGATGGGCTGGGTATAGAGCAGTGTCCAGTGTCCAGAAAGGGGCGATGGGCTGAGTATAGAGCAGTGTCCAGAAAGGGGCGATGGGCTGAGTATAGAGCAGTGTCCAGTGTCCAGAAAGGGGCGATGGGCTGAGTATAGAGCAGTGTCTGGTGTCCAGAAAGGGGCGATGGGCTGAGTATCAGGAAACTGGATAATGTTTGAAGCTGCACAGGAACATTTACAACTGTTTCGGTGATCCAGATATGATGCGAGTGTTTGCAAGCTTTAAATTAGTTGTGACATTGTTTTGGAGAGTTGGATCTGATCCAGGTGTTAAGTCACGGCAGACCGATGCCCATGAGCAGGTCACTCACCTTTCCGGGCTTTCTTCTGAAGTTTGAGGGTGTCGGACGATTTCTTCTTGATCTCGTGCCGAGCTCGCTTGTACTCTGTGAGGGAGAAGAAGCAATGTTTCACTCTGCGTAGGGGTTCAGTCCGGACTAACACGCAGGGCTCTGACACCACTGAAACATCAAGAGTGTGTCACGTGGATCAGCATCATAAATCTTGTACCCAGACTGGCATTCCATAGACAGGATTCTATACACTGGGAATGAATGGGAGTGGATTAGATCGATTGGGATTCTATACACTGGGAATGAATGGGAGTGGATTCAATCCATTGGGATTCTATACACTAGGAATATTATGGAGGAATTTGGCATATTTGGATTGGAGTGATAACATATCACAATGAATTCCCATCCCATGGCTGTTCATGAAGTGTGCCCACACTGCATCACTGGAACAGATGAATGGGATACTACTTCAGAGGAGGAAGACACTGTATATTTCTGCATTGAGCATCGAGTTATGGGGGATTTTCGTTTATAAAATTAAATTCAAATATTAGAAATAAGATTTACATGGGAGCTTTTAGCAAAAGCTAAGTGGTCGCTTTACATCTTCTGGATTGCCCGCCCTTTATAGAAACCGCCTGATAATCAGTCCATTGATAGGAATGGGTTCTATAAAGGTCGTGCGATCCACCCCACAGATCACAGCCCAGGGAGAGACAATGAAAATTATCTCCAAACATTTTTTGCACTGAACTATTCAGTGATTTACAAAGCGTCACAGTGTCAACTGCTGGCTGAAAATGGCAAAACATCACAGCCTTTTGCTGAATTCCCTGAGGTCGATAAGGAGCTGAAGTTTTGGATCTTGGCGCTCATCCAAGATCAAATCTACAAATTAGGAGAGGGAGAGAGAGAGTTCACAGTTGTACCTTTGGCATGGTCCTTGTCCAGCTGGTTGGCGGATTTCTTCCAGTCCTCTATCCTCTCCTGCAAAGGGTTGATCAGGCTCTCCATCAGGGCACTAAAGAAAGGAAATGGCAATGTACTGACCATGAGAGAGAGGGGGAGAGAGAAGCAGCATTGGCAGCACTGTGTCGGAGTCGGTGATGGAGTTGGATTCGGTGTCGGAGTCGGTGTCGTTGTCGGAGTCGGTGTCGGAGTCGGTGTTGGAGTCGGTGTCGGAGTCGGTGTCGGAGTCGGTGTCGTTGTCGGAGTCGGTGTCGTTGTCGGAGTCGGTGTCGTTGTCGGAGTCAGTGTCGGCGTCGGAGTCGGCGTCGGAGTCGGCATCGGAGTCGGATTCGGAGTCGGCGTCGTCGGAGTCGGCGTCGGAGTCGGAGTCGGTGTTGGAGTCGTCGTCGGAGTCGTCGTCGGTGTCGTCGTCGGAGTCGGAGTCGTCGTCGGTGCCGGAGTCGGTGTCGGTGTCGGAGTCGGTGTCGGAGTCGGTGTCGGTGTCGGAGTCGGTGTCGGTGTTGGATTCGGTGTCGGAGTCGGTGTCGGAGTCGGTGTCGGAGTCGGTGTCGATGTCGGAGTCGGTGTCGGAGTCGGTGTCGGAGTCGGTGTCAGAGTCGGTGTCCGAGTCGGTGTCGGTGTTGGTGTCGGAGTCGGTGTCGGCGTCAGAGTCAGAGTCGGTGTCAGTCAGAGTCAGAGTCGGTGTCGGATTCGGTGTCGGATTCGGTGTCGGAGTCGGTGTC
Source organism: Somniosus microcephalus (assembly GCF_052327205.1). Classification (NCBI taxonomy): domain Eukaryota; kingdom Metazoa; phylum Chordata; class Chondrichthyes; order Squaliformes; family Somniosidae; genus Somniosus; species Somniosus microcephalus. Next base: position 177,879,574 of record NC_140992.1, read on the forward strand.
AGAGTCAGAGTCAGAGTCGGTGTTGGATTCGGTGTCGGTGTTGGTGTCAGTCGGTGTTGGAGTCGGTGTCGGTGTCGGAGTCGGTGTCGTTGTCGGTGTCGTTGTCGGAGTCGGTGTCGTTGTCGGAGTCGGTGTCGGAGTCGGTGTCGGAGTCGGTGTCGGTGTCGGAATCGGTGTCGTTGTCGGTGTCGGAGTCGGTGTCGTTGTCGGAGTCGGAGTCGGTGTCGGAGTCGGTGTCGGAGTCGGTGTCGGAGTCAGTGTCGGAGTCGGCGTCGTCGGAGTCGGTGTCGGAGTCGGAGTCGGAGTTGGTGTCGGAGTCAGTGTCGGAGTCGGAGTCGGTGTCGGAGTCGGTGTCAGTGTCGTTGTCAGTGTCGGAGTCGGTGTCGTTGTCGGAGTCGGTGTCGGAGTCGGTGTCGGTGTCGGCGTCGGAGTCGTCGTCGGAGTCGGCATCGGCGTCGGAGTCGGCGTCGTCGGAGTCGGCGTCGGAGTCGTAGTCGGAGTCGGAGTCGGAGTCGGAGTCGGTGTCGGAGTCGGTGTCGGAGTCGGAATCGGTGTCGTTGTCGGAGTCGGAGTCGGTGTCGGTGCCGGAGTCGGTGTCGGAGTCGGTGTCGGTGTCGTTGTCGGAGTCGGTGTCGGAGTCGGTGTCGTTGTCGGTGTCGGAGTCAGTGTCGGAGTCGGCAGCGTCGGAGTCGGCATCGGAGTCGGCGTCGTCGGAGTCGGCGTCGGAGTCGGAGTCGGTGTTGGAGTCGTCGTCGGAGTCGGAGTCGTCGTCGGTGTCGTCGTCGGAGTCGGAGTCATCGTCGGTGCCGGAGTCGGTGTCGGTGTCGGAGTCGGTGTCGGAGTCGGTGTTGGTGTCGGTGTTGGATTCGGTGTTGGAGTCGGTGTCGGAGTCGGTGTCGATGTCGGAGTCGGTGTCTGAGTCGGTGTCGGAGTCGGTGTCGGAGTCGGTGTCGGAGTCGTTGTCAGAGTCGGTGTCGTTGTCGGAGTCGGTGTCGTTGTCGGTGTCGGAGTCGGTGTCGTTGTCGGTGTCGGTGTCGTTGTCGGAGGCGGTGTCGTTGTCGGTGTCGGAGTCGGTGTCGGAGTCAGTGTCGGAGTCGGTGTCGGAGTCGGTGTCGGATTCGGAGTCGTTGTCGGAGTCGGTGTCGGTGTCGTTGTCGGAGTTGGAGTCGGTGTCGGAGTCGGTGTTGGAGTCGGTGTCAGAGTCGGTGTCGGAGTCGGTGTCGTTGTCGGAGTCGGTGTCGTTGTCGGAGTCGGTGTCGTTGTCGGAGTCGGTGTCGTTGTCGGAGTCAGTGTCGGCGTTGGAGTCGGCATCGGAGTCGGAGTCGGAGTCGGCGTCGTCGGAGTCGGCGTCGGAGTCGGAGTCGGTGTTGGAGTCGTCGTCGGAGTCGTCGTCGGTGTCGTAGTCGGAGTCGGAGTCGTCGTCGGTGCTGGAGTCGGTGTCGGTGTCGGAGTCGGTGTCGGAGTCGGTGTCGGTGTCGGAGTCGGTGTCGGTGTTGGATTCGGTGTCGGAGTCGGTGTCGGAGTCGGTGTCGGAGTCGGTGTCGATGTCGGAGTCGGTGTCGGAGTCGGTGTCGGAGTCGGTGTCAGAGTCGGTGTCCGAGTCGGTGTCGGTGTTGGTGTCGGAGTCGGTGTCGGCGTCAGAGTCAGAGTCGGTGTCAGTCAGAGTCAGAGTCGGTGTCGGATTCGGTGTCGGATTCGGTGTCGGAGTCGGTGTCAGAGTCAGAGTCAGAGTCGGTGTTGGATTCGGTGTCGGTGTTGGTGTCAGTCGGTGTTGGAGTCGGTGTCGGTGTCGGAGTCGGTGTCGTTGTCGGTGTCGTTGTCGGAGTCGGTGTCGTTGTCGGAGTCGGTGTCGGAGTCGGTGTCGGTGTCGGAATCGGTGTCGTTGTCGGTGTCGGAGTCGGTGTCGTTGTCGGAGTCGGAGTCGGTGTCGGAGTCGGTGTCGGAGTCAGTGTCGGAGTCGGCGTCTTCGGAGTCGGTGTCGGAGTCGGAGTCGGAGTCGGTGTCGGAGTCGGTGTCGGAGTCGGAGTCGGTGTCGGTGTCGGAGTCGGTATCGGTGTCGTTGTCAGTGTCGGAGTCGGTGTCGTTGTCGGAGTCGGTGTCGGAGTCGGTGTCGGTGTCGGCGTCGGAGTCGTCGTCGGAGTCGGCGTCGGCGTCGGAGTCGGCGTCGTCGGAGTCGGCGTCGGAGTCGGAGTCGGAGTCGGAGTCGGTGTCGGAGTCGGTGTCGGAGTCGGAATCGGTGTCGTTGTCGGTGTCGGAGTCGGTGTCGGAGTCGGAGTCGGTGTCGGAGTCGGTGTCGGAGTCGGTGTCGGAGTCGGTGTCGGAGTCAGTGTCGGAGTCGGTGTCGATGTCGGAGTCGGTGTCGGAGTCGGTGTCGGAGTCGGTGTCAGAGTCGGTGTCCGAGTCGGTGTCGGTGTTGGTGTCGGAGTCGGTGTCGGCGTCAGAGTCAGAGTCGGTGTCAGTCAGAGTCAGAGTCGGTGTCGGATTCGGTGTCGGATTCGGTGTCGGAGTCGGTGTCAGAGTCAGAGTCAGAGTCGGTGTTGGATTCGGTGTCGGTGTTGGTGTCAGTCGGTGTTGGAGTCGGTGTCGGTGTCGGAGTCGGTGTCGTTGTCGGTGTCGTTGTCGGAGTCGGTGTCGTTGTCGGAGTCGGTGTCGGAGTCGGTGTCGGAATCGGTGTCGTTGTCGGTGTCGGAGTCGGTGTCGTTGTCGGAGTCGGAGTCGGTGTCGGAGTCGGTGTCGGTGTCGTTGTCGGAGTCGGCGTCGTCGGAGTCGGTGTCGGAGTCGGAGTCGGAGTCGGTGTCGGAGTCGGTGTCGGAGTCGGAGTCGGTGTCGGTGTCGGAGTCGGTGTCGGTGTCGTTGTCAGTGTCGGAGTCGGTGTCGTTGTCGGAGTCGGTGTCGGAGTCGGTGTCGGTGTCGGCGTCGGAGTCGTCGTCGGAGTCGGCGTCGGAGTCGGCGTCGTCGGAGTCGGCGTCGGAGTCGTAGTCGGAGTCGGAGTCGGAGTCGGTGTCGGAGTCGGTGTCAGAGTCGGAATCGGTGTCGTTGTCGGTGTCGGAGTCGGTGTCGGAGTCGGAGTCGGTGTCGGAGTCGGTGTCGGAGTCGGTGTCGGAGTCGGTGTCGTCGGAGTCGGTGTCGGAGTCGGAGTCGGAGTCGGTGTCGGAGTCGGTGTCGGAGTCGGAGTCGGTGTCGGTGTCGGAGTCGGTGCCGGTGTCGTTGTCAGTGTCGGAGTCGGTGTCGTTGTCGGAGTCGGTGTCGGTGTCGGTGTCGGCGTCGGAGTCGTCGTCGGAGTCGGCGTCGGAGTCGGCGTCGTCGGAGTCGGCGTCGGAGTCGTAGTCGGAGTCGGCGTCGTCGTCGGAGTCGGAGTCGGCATCGGTGTCGGAGTCAGTGTCAGAGTCGGTGTCGGAGTTGGTGTCGTTGTCGGAGTCAGTGTCGGTGTTGGAGTCGGTGTCGGTGTCGGCGTCGGAGTCGGCGTCCGAGTCGGCGTCGTCGGAGTCGGAGTCGGTGTCATCGGAGTCGGTGTCGGAGTCGGTGGCGGAGTCGGCGTCGGAGTCGGCGTCGGAGTCGGCATCGGCGTCGGAGTCGGCGTCGGCGTCGGAGTTGGCGTCGGCGTCGGGGGAGTTGGAGTCGGTGTCGGTGTTGGAGTCGGTGTGGGTGTCGGAGTCGGTGTCGTTGTCGGAGTCGGTGTCGGAGTCGGCGTCGGAGTCGGCGTCGTCGGAGTCGGTGTCGGCGTCGGAGTCAGCGTCGGAGTCGGCGTCGGAGTCGGCGTCGTCGGAGTCGGAGACAGTGTCGGTGTTGGAGTCGGTGTCGTTGTCGGAGTCGGTGTCGGAGTCGGTGTCGGTGTCGGAGTCGGAGTCGGAGTCGGTGTCGGAGTCGGTGTCAGAGTCGGAGTCGGTGTCGGTGTCGGAGTCGGTATCGGTGACGTTGTCAGTGTCGGAGTCGGTGTCGTTGTCGGAGTCGGTGTCGGAGTCGGTGTCGGTGTCGGCGTCGGAGTCGTCGTCGGAGTCGGCGTCGGCGTCGGAGTCGGCGTCGTCGGAGTCGGCGTCGGAGTCGGAGTCGGAGTCGGAGTCGGTGTCGGAGTCGGTGTCGGAGTCGGAATCGGTGTCGTTGTCGGTGTCGGACTCGGTGTCGGAGTCGGAGTCGGTGTCGGAGTCGGTGTCGGAGTCGGTGTCGGAGTCGGTGTCGGAGTCGGTGTCGGAGTCAGTGTCGGAGTCGGTGTCGATGTCGGAGTCGGTTTCGGAGTCGGTGTCGGAGTCGGTGTCAGAGTCGGTGTCCGAGTCGGTGTCGGTGTTGGAGTCGGTGTCGGCGTCAGAGTCAGAGTCGGTGTCAGTCAGAATCAGAGTCGGTGTTGGATTCGGTGTCGGATTCGGTGTCGGAGTCGGTCAGAGTCAGAGTCAGAGTCGGTGTTGGATTCGGTGTCGGTGTTGGTGTCAGTCGGTGTTGGAGTCGGTGTCGGTGTCGGAGTCGGTGTCGTTGTCGGTGTCGTTGTCGGAGTCGGTGTCGTTGTCGGAGTCGGTGTCGGAGTCGGTGTTGGAGTCGGTGTCGGAATCGGTGTCGTTGTCGGTGTCGGAGTTGGTGTCGTTGTCGGAGTCGGAGTCGGTGTCGGAGTCGGTGTCGGAGTCGGTGTCGGAGTCGGTGTCGGAGTCTGTGTCGGAGTCGGCGTCGTCGGAGTCGGTGTCGGAGTCGGAGTCGGAGTCGGTGTCGGAGTCGGTGTCGGAGTCGGAGTCGGTGTCGGTGTCGGAGTCGGTGTCGGTGTCGTTGTCAGTGTCGGAGTCGGTGTCATTGTCGGAGTCGGTGTCGGAGTCGGTGTCGGTGTCGGCGTCGGAGTCGTCGTCGGAGTCGGCGTCGGCGTCGGAGTCGGCGTCGTCGGAGTCGGCGTCGGAGTCGTAGTCGGAGTCGGAGTCGGAGTCGGTGTCGGAGTCGGTGTCGGAGTCGGAATCGGTGTCGTTGTCGGTGTCGGAGTCGGTGTCGGAGTCGGAGTCGGTGTCGGAGTCGGTGTCGGAGTCGGTGTCGGAGTCGGTGTCGGAGTCGGCGTCGTCGGAGTCGGTGTCGGAGTCGGAGTCGGTGTCGGAGTCGGTGTCGGAGTCAGCATCGGAGTCGGAGTCGGAGTCGGCGTCGTCGGAGTCGGCGTCGGAGTCGGAGTCGGTGTTGGAGTCGTCGTCGGAGTCGTCGTCGGTGTCGTCGTCGGAGTCGGAGTCGTCGTCGGTGCCGGAGTCGGTGTTGGTGTCGGAGTCGGTGTCGGAGTCGGTGTCGGTGTCGGAGTCGGTGTCGGTGTTGGATTCGGTGTCGGAGTCGGTGTCGGAGTCGGTGTCGATGTCGGTGTCGGTGTCGGAGTCGGTGTCGGAGTTGGTGTCAGAGTCGGTGTCCGAGTCGGTGTCGGTGTTGGTGTCGGAGTCGGTGTCGGCGTCAGAGTCAGAGTCGGTGTCAGTCAGAGTCAGAGTCGGTGTCGGATTCGGTGTCGGATTCGGTGTCGGAGTCGGTGTCAGAGTCAGAGTCAGAGTCGGTGTTGGATTCGGTGTCGGTGTTGGTGTCAGTCGGTGTTGGAGTCGGTGTCGGTGTCGGAGTCGGTGTCGTTGTCGGTGTCGTTGTCGGAGTCGGTGTCGTTGTCGGAGTCGGTGTCGGAGTCGGTGTCGGAGTCGGTGTCGGTGTCGGAATCGGTGTCGTTGTCGGTGTCGGAGTCGGTGTCGTTGTCGGAGTCGGAGTCGGTGTCGGAGTCGGTGTCGGAGTCGGTGTCGGAGTCAGTGTCGGAGTCGGCGTCGTCGGAGTCGGTGTCGGAGTCGGAGTCGGAGTCGGTGTCGGAGTCGGTGTCGGAGTCGGAGTCGGTGTCGGTGTCGGAGTCGGTGTCGGTGTCGTTGTCAGTGTCGGAGTCGGTGTCGTTGTCGGAGTCGGTGTCGGAGTCGGTGTCGGTGTCGGCGTCGGAGTCGTCGTCGGAGTCGGCGTCGGCGTCGGAGTCGGCGTCGTCGGAGTCGGCGTCGGAGTCGTAGTCGGAGTCGGAGTCGGAGTCGGAGTCGGTGTCGGAGTCGGTGTCGGAGTCGGAATCGGTGTCGTTGTCGGTGTCGGAGTCGGTGTCGGAGTCGGAGTCGGTGTCGGAGTCGGTTTCGGAGTCGGTGTCGATGTCGGAGTCGGTGTCGGAGTCGGTGTCGGAGTCGGTGTCGGAGTCGGAGTCGGTGTCGGAGTCGGTGTCGGAGTCGGAATCGGTGTCGTTGTCGGTGTCGGAGTCGGTGTCGGAGTCGGAGTCGGTGTCGGAGTCGGTGTCGGAGTCGGTGTCGATGTCGGAGTCGGTGTCGGAGTCGGTGTCGGAGTCGGTGTCAGAGTCGGTGTCCGAGTCGGTGTCGGTGTTGGTGTCGGAGTCGGTGTCGGCGTCAGAGTCAGAGTCGGTGTCAGTCAGAGTCAGAGTCGGTGTCGGATTCGGTGTCGGATTCGGTGTCGGAGTCGGTGTCAGAGTCAGAGTCAGAGTCGGTGTTGGATTCGGTGTCGGTGTTGGTGTCAGTCGGTGTTGGAGTCGGTGTCGGTGTCGGAGTCGGTGTCGTTGTCGGTGTCGTTGTCGGAGTCGGTGTCGTTGTCGGAGTCGGTGTCGGAGTCGGTGTCGGAGTCGGTGTTGGTGACGGAATCGGTGTCGTTGTCGGTGTCGGAGTCGGTGTCGTTGTCGGAGTCGGAGTCGGTGTCGGAGTCGGTGTCGGAGTCGGTGTCGGAGTCAGTGTCGGAGTCGGCGTCGTCGGAGTCGGTGTCGGAGTCGGAGTCGGAGTCGGTGTCGGAGTCGGTGTCGGAGTCGGAGTCGGTGTCGGTGTCGGAGTCGGTGTCGGTGTCGTTGTCAGTGTCGGAGTCGGTGTCGTTGTCGGAGTCGGTGTCGGAGTCGGTGTCGGTGTCGGCGTCGGAGTCGTCGTCGGAGTCGGCGTCGGCGTCGGAGTCGGCGTCGTCGGAGTCGGCGTCGGAGTCGTAGTCGTAGTCGGAGTCGGAGTCGGTGTCGGAGTCGGTGTCGGAGTCGGAATCGGTGTCGTTGTCGGTGTCGGAGTCGGTGTCGGAGTCGGAGTCGGTGTCGGAGTCGGTGTCGGAGTCGGTGTCGGAGTCGGTGTCGGAGTCGGCGTCGTCGGAGTCGGTGTCGGAGTCGGAGTCGAGTCGGTGTCGGAGTCGGTGTCGGAGTCGGAGTCGGTGTCGGTGCCGGAGTCGGTGCCGGTGTCGTTGTCAGTGTCGGAGTCGGTGTCGTTGTCGGAGTCGGTGTCGGAGTCGGTGTCGGTGTCGGCGTCGGAGTCGTCGTCGGAGTCGGCATCGGAGTCGGCGTCGTCGGAGTCGGCGTCGGAGTCGTAGTCGGAGTCGGCGTCGTCGTCGGAGTCGGCGTCGGTGTCGGAGTCAGTGTCAGAGTCGGTGTCGGAGTTGGTGTCGTTGTCGGAGTCAGTGTCGGTGTTGGAGTCGGTGTCGGTGTCGGCGTCGGAGTCGGCGTCCGAGTCGGCGTCGTCGGAGTCGGAGTCGGTGTCATCGGAGTCGGTGTCGGAGTCGGTGGCGGAGTCGGCGTCGGAGTCGGCGTCGGAGTCGGCGTCGGCGTCGGAGTCGGCGTCGGCGTCGGAGTTGGCGTCGGCGTCGGCGGAGTCGGAGTCGGTGTCGGTGTTGGAGTCGGTGTCGGTGTCGGAGTCGGTGTCGTTGTCGGAGTCGGTGTCGGAGTCGGCGTCGGAGTCGGCGTCGTCGGAGTCGGTGTCGGCGTCGGAGTCAGCGTCGGAGTCGGCGTCGGAGTCGGCGTCGTCGGAGTCGGAGACAGTGTCGGTGTTGGAGTCGGTGTCGTTGTCGGAGTCGGTGTCGGAGTCGGTGTCGGTGTCGGCGTCGGAGTCGGCGTCAGAGTCGGCGTCGTCGGAGTCGGAGTCGGTGTCATCGGAGTCGGTGTCGGAGTCGGTGGCGGAGTCGGCGTCGGAGTCGGAGTCGGCGGCGTCGGAGTCGGCGTCGGAGTCGGCGTCGGAGTCGGCGTCAGCGTCGTCGGAGTCGGAGTCGGTGTCGGTGTTGGAGTCGGTGTCGGTGTCGGTGTCGGTGTCGTTGTCGGAGTCGGTGTCGGAGTCGGCGTCGTCGGAGTCGGTGTCGGCGTCGGAGTCGGCGTCGGAGTCGGCATCGGAGTCGGCGTCATCGGAGTCGGAGTCAGTGTCGGTGTTGGAGTCGGTGTCGGTGTCGGAGTCGGTGTTGTTGTCGGAGTCGGTGTCGGAGTTGGCGTCGGAGTCGGCGTCGTCGGAGTCGGTGTCGGAGTCGGTGTCGGTGTCGGAGTCGGTGTCGGTGTCGTTGTCGGTGTCGGAGTCGGTGTCGGAGTCGCTGTCAGAGTCGGTGTCATGTGTCGGTGTCGGAGTCGGTGTCGGTGTCGGTGTCGGTGTCGGTGTCGGAGTCGTTGTCAGAGTCGGTGTCGTTGTCGGAGTCGGTGTCGTTGTCGGTGTCGGAGTCGGTGTCGTTGTCGGTGTCGGTGTCGTTGTCGGAGGTGGTGTCATTGTCGGTGTCGGAGTCGGTGTCGGAGTCAGTGTCGGATTCGGTGTCGGAGTCGGTGTCGGATTCGGAGTCATTGTCGGAGTCGGTGTCGGTGTCGGTGTCGTTGTCGGAGTTGGAGTCGGTGTCGGAGTCGGTGTTGGAGTCGGTGTCGGAGTCGGTGTCGGAGTCGGTGTCGTTGTCGGAGTCGGTGTCGTTGTCGTAGTCGGTGTCGTTGTCGGAGTCGGTGTCGTTGTCGGAGTCAGTGTCGGCGTCGGAGTCGGCGTCGGAGTCGGCATCGGAGTCGGAGTCGGAGTCGGCATCGTCGGAGTCGGCGTCGGAGTCGGAGTCGGTGTCGGAGTCGGTGTCCGAGTCGGTGTCGGTGTCGGAGTCGGTGTCGTTGTCGGTGTCGGTGTCGGAGTCGGTGTCGGAGTCGGTGTCGGAGTCGGAGTCGTCGTCGGTGCCGGAGTCGGTGTCGGTGTCGGAGTCGGTGTCGGAGTCGGTGTCGGTGTCGGAGTCGGTGTCGTTGTCGGTGTCGGAGTCGGTGTCGTTGTCGGAGTCGGAGTCGGTGTCGGAGTCGGTGTCGGAGTCGGTGTCGGAGTCGGTGTCGTTGTCGGAGTCGTTGTCGGAGTCGGTGTCGGAGTCGGTGTCGGAGTCGGCGTCGGAGTCGGCGTCGGAGTCGGCGTCGGAGTCGGCGTCGTTGTCGGTGTCGGAGTCGGTGTCGGAGTCGGTGTCGGAGTCGGAGTCGGTGTCGGTGCCGGAGTCGGTGTCGGAGTCGGTGTCGGTGTCGTTGTCGGAGTCGGTGTCAGAGTCGGTGTCGTTGTCGGTGTCGGAGTCGGTGTCGGAGTCGGCGGCATTGGAGTCGGCATCGGAGTCGGCGTCGTCGGAGTCGGCGTCGGAGTCGGAGTCGGTGTTGGCGTCGTCATCGGATTCGGAGTCGTCGTCGGTGTCGTCGTCGGAGTCGGAGTCGTCGTCGGTGCCGGAGTCGGTGTCGGTGTCGAAGTCGGTGTCAGAGTCGGTGTTGGTGTCGGTGTTGGATTCGGTGTTGGAGTCGGTGTCGGAGTCGGTGTCGATGTCGGAGTCGGTGTCGGAGTCGGTGTCGGAGTCGGTGTCGGAGTCGGTGTCGGAGTCGTTGTCAGAGTCGGTGTCGTTGTCGGAGTCGGTGTCGTTGTCGGTGTCGGAGTCGGTGTCATTGTCGGTGTCGGTGTCGTTGTCGGAGGCGGTGTCGCTGTCGGTGTCGGAGTCGGTGTCGGTGTCAGAGTCGGTGTCCGAGTCGGTGTCGGTGTTGGTGTCGGAGTCGGTGTCGGCGTCAGAGTCGGTGTCAGTCAGAGTCAGAGTCGGTGTCGGATTCGGTGTCGGATTCGGTGTCGGAGTCGGTGTCAGAGTTAGGGTCAGAGTCGGTGTTGGATTCGGTGTCGGTGTTGGTGTCAGTCGGTGTTGGAGTCGGTGTCGGTGTCGGAGTCGGTGTCGTTGTCGGTGTCAGAGTCGGTGTCGTTGTCGGAGTTGGTGTCGTTGTCGGAGTCGGTGCCGGAGTCGGTGTCGGTGTCGGAGTCGGTGTCGTTGTCGGTGTCGGAGTCGGTGTCGTTGTCGGAGTCGGAGTCGGTGTCGGAGTCGGTGTCGGAGTCGGTGTCGGAGTCGGTGTCGGAGTCGGTGTCGTTGTCGGAGTCGGTGTCGGAGTCGGCGTCGTCGGAGTCGGTGTCGGAGTCGGAGTCGAGTCGGTGTCGGAGTCGGTGTCGGAGTCGGAGTCGGTGTCGGTGCCGGAGTCGGTGCCGGTGTCGTTGTCAGTGTCGGAGTCGGTGTCGTTGTCGGAGTCGGTGTCGGAGTCGGTGTCGGTGTCGGCGTCGGAGTCGTCGTCGGAGTCGGCATCGGAGTCGGCGTCGTCGGAGTCGGCGTCGGAGTCGTAGTCGGAGTCGGCGTCGTCGTTGGAGTCGGCGTCGGTGTCGGAGTCAGTGTCAGAGTCGGTGTCGGAGTTGGTGTCGTTGTCGGAGTCAGTGTCGGTGTTGGAGTCGGTGTCGGTGTCGGCGTCGGAGTCGGCGTCCGAGTCGGCGTCGTCGGAGTCGGAGTCGGTGTCATCGGAGTCGGTGTCGGAGTCGGTGGCGGAGTCGGCGTCGGAGTCGGCGTCGGAGTCGGCGTCGGCGTCGGAGTCGGCGTCGGCGTCGGAGTTGGCGTCGGCGTCGGCGGAGTCGGAGTCGGTGTCGGTGTTGGAGTCGGTGTCGGTGTCGGAGTCGGTGTCGTTGTCGGAGTCGGTGTCGGAGTCGGCGTCGGAGTCGGCGTCGTCGGAGTCGGTGTCGGCGTCGGAGTCGGCGTCAGAGTCGGCGTCGTCGGAGTCGGAGTCGGTGTCATCGGAGTCGGTGTCGGAGTCGGTGGCGGAGTCGGCGTCGGAGTCGGAGTCGGCGGCGTCGGAGTCGGCGTCGGAGTCGGCGTCGGAGTCGGCGTCAGCGTCGTCGGAGTCGGAGTCGGTGTCGGTGTTGGAGTCGGTGTCGGTGTCGGTGTCGGTGTCGTTGTCGGAGTCGGTGTCGGAGTCGGCGTCGTCGGAGTCGGTGTCGGCGTCGGAGTCGGCGTCGGAGTCGGCATCAGAGTCGGCGTCATCGGAGTCGGAGTCAGTGTCGGTGTTGGAGTCGGTGTCGGTGTCGGAGTCGGTGTTGTTGTCGGAGTCGGTGTCGGAGTTGGCGTCGGAGTCGGCGTCGTCGGAGTCGGTGTCGGAGTCGGTGTCGGTGTCGGAGTCGGTGTCGGTGTCGTTGTCGGTGTCGGAGTCGGTGTCGGAGTCGCTGTCAGAGTCGGTGTCATGTGTCGGTGTCGGAGTCGGTGTCGGTGTCGGTGTCGGTGTCGGAGTCGTTGTCAGAGTCGGTGTCGTTGTCGGAGTCGGTGTCGTTGTCGGTGTCGGAGTCGGTGTCGTTGTCGGTGTCGGTGTCGTTGTCGGAGGTGGTGTCATTGTCGGTGTCGGAGTCGGTGTCGGAGTCAGTGTCGGATTCGGTGTCGGAGTCGGTGTCGGATTCGGAGTCATTGTCGGAGTCGGTGTCGGTGTCGGTGTCGTTGTCGGAGTTGGAGTCGGTGTCGGAGTCGGTGTTGGAGTCGGTGTCGGAGTCGGTGTCGGAGTCGGTGTCGTTGTCGGAGTCGGTGTCGTTGTCGTAGTCGGTGTCGTTGTCGGAGTCGGTGTCGTTGTCGGAGTCAGTGTCGGCGTCGGAGTCGGCGTCGGAGTCGGCATCGGAGTCGGAGTCGGAGTCGGCATCGTCGGAGTCGGCGTCGGAGTCGGAGTCGGTGTCGGAGTCGGTGTCCGAGTCGGTGTCGGTGTCGGAGTCGGTGTCATTGTCGGTGTCGGTGTCGGAGTCGGTGTCGGAGTCGGTGTCAGAGTCGGAGTCGTCGTCGGTGCCGGAGTCGGTGTCGGTGTCGGAGTCGGTGTCGGAGTCGGTGTCGGTGTCGGAGTCGGTGTCGTTGTCGGTGTCGGAGTCGGTGTCGTTGTCGGAGTCGGAGTCGGTGTCGGAGTCGGTGTCGGAGTCGGTGTCGGAGTCGGTGTCGTTGTCGGAGTCGTTGTCGGAGTCGGTGTCGGAGTCGGCGTCGGAGTCGGCGTCGGAGTCGGCGTCGGAGTCGGCGTCGTTGTCGGTGTCGGAGTCGGTGTCGGAGTCGGTGTCGGAGTCGGAGTCGGTGTCGGTGCCGGAGTCGGTGTCGGAGTCGGTGTCGGTGTCGTTGTCGGAGTCGGTGTCAGAGTCGGTGTCGTTGTCGGTGTCGGAGTCGGTGTCGGAGTCGGCGGCATTGGAGTCGGCATCGGAGTCGGCGTCGTCGGAGTCGGCGTCGGAGTCGGAGTCGGTGTTGGCGTCGTCATCGGATTCGGAGTCGTCGTCGGTGTCGTCGTCGGAGTCGGAGTCGTCGTCGGTGCCGGAGTCGGTGTCGGTGTCGAAGTCGGTGTCAGAGTCGGTGTTGGTGTCGGTGTTGGATTCGGTGTTGGAGTCGGTGTCGGAGTCGGTGTCGATGTCGGAGTCGGTGTCGGAGTCGGTGTCGGAGTCGGTGTCGGAGTCGGTGTCGGAGTCGTTGTCAGAGTCGGTGTCGTTGTCGGAGTCGGTGTCGTTGTCGGTGTCGGAGTCGGTGTCATTGTCGGTGTCGGTGTCATTGTCGGAGGCGGTGTCGCTGTCGGTGTCGGAGTCGGTGTCGGTGTCAGAGTCGGTGTCCGAGTCGGTGTCGGTGTTGGTGTCAGAGTCGGTGTCGGCGTCAGAGTCGGTGTCAGTCAGAGTCAGAGTCGGTGTCGGATTCGGTGTCGGATTCGGTGTCGGAGTCGGTGTCAGAGTTAGGGTCAGAGTCGGTGTTGGATTCGGTGTCGGTGTTGGTGTCAGTCGGTGTTGGAGTCGGTGTCGGTGTCGGAGTCGGTGTCGTTGTCGGTGTCAGAGTCGGTGTCGTTGTCGGAGTTGGTGTCGTTGTCGGAGTCGGTGCCGGAGTCGGTGTCGGTGTCGGAGTCGGTGTCGTTGTCGGTGTCGGAGTCGGTGTCGTTGTCGGTGTCATTGTCGGTGTCGGAGTCGGTGTCAGAGTCGGTGTCGTTTTCGGTGTCGTTGTCGGTGTCATTGTCGGTGTCGGTGTCAGAGTCGGTGTCGTTGTCGGTGTCGGAGTCGGTGTCGTTTTCGGTGTCGTTGTCGGTGTCATTGTCGGTGTCGGAGTCGGTGTCGGAGTCGCTGTTGGAGTCGGTGTCATGTGTCGGTGTCGGAGTTGGTGTCGGTGTCAGAGTCGGTGTCGGAGTCGGTTTCGGAGTCGGTGTCGAAGTCGGTGTCGTTGTCGGAGTCGGTGTCGTTGTCGGAGTCGGTTTCGTTGTCGGAGTCGGTGTCGTTGTCGGAGTCAGTGTCGGCGTCGGAGTCGGCGTCGGAGTCGGCGTTGGAGTCGGCGGCGTCGGAGTCGGCGTCGGAGTCGGCGTCGTCGGAGTCGGCGTCGGAGTCGGAGTCGGTGTTGGAGTCGTCGTCGGAGTCGTCGTCGGTGTCGTCGTCGGAGTCGGAGTTGTCGTCGGTGCCGGAGTCAGTGTCGGTGTCGGAGTCGGTGTCGGAGTCGGTGTCGGTGTCGGAGTCGGTGTCGGTGTTGGATTCGGTGTCGGAGTCGGTGTCGGAGTCGGTGTCAGAGTCAGTGTCGTTGTCGGAGTCGGTGTCGGAGTCGGTGTCGGAGTCGGTGTCGGAGTCGGCGTCGGAGTCGGCGTCGGAGTCGGCGTCGGAGTCGGCGTCGTTGTCGGTGTCGGAGTCGGTGTCGGAGTCGGTGTCGGAGTCGGAGTCGGTGTCGGTGCCGGAGTCGGTGTCGGAGTCGGTGTCGGTGTCGTTGTCGGAGTCGGTGTCGGAGTCGGTGTCGTTGTCGGTGTCGGAGTCGGTGTCGGAGTCGGCGGCGTCGGAGTCGGCGTCGTCGGAGTCGGCGTCGGAGTCGGAGTCGGTGTTGGAGTCGTCGTCGGAGTCGGAGTCGTCGTCGGTGTCGTCGTCGGAGTCGTCGTCGGTGCCGGAGTCGGTGTCGGTGTCGGAGTCGGTGTCGGAGTCGGTGTTGGTGTCGGTGTTGGATTCGGTGTCGGAGTCTGTGTCGGAGTCGGTGTCGATGTCGGAGTCGGTGTCAGAGTTGGTGTCGGAGTCGGTGTCAGAGTCGGTGTCCGAGTCGGTGTCGGTGTTGGTGTCGGAGTCGGTGTCGGCGTCAGAGTCAGAGTCGGTGTCAGTCAGAGTCAGAGTCGGTGTCGGATTCGGTGTCGGATTCGGTGTCGGAGTCGGTGTCAGAGTCAGAGTCAGAGTCGGTGTTGGATTCGGTGTCGGTGTTGGTGTCAGTCGGTGTTGGAGTCGGTGTCGGTGTCGGAGTCGGTGTCGTTGTCGGTGTCGGAGTCGGTGTCGTTGTCGGAGTCGGTGTCGTTGTCGGAGTCGGTGTCGGAGTCGGTGTCGGAGTCGGTGTCGGTGTCGGAATCGGTGTCGTTGTCGGTGTCGGAGTCGGTGTCGTTGTCGGAGTCGGAGTTGGTGTCGGAGTCGGTGTCGGAGTCGGTGTCGGAGTCGGTGTCGGAGTCGGTGTCGGTGTCGGTGTCGGAGTCGGCGTCGTCGGAGTCGGTGTCGGAGTCGGAGTCGGTGTCGGAGTCGGTGTCGGAGTCGGAGTCGGTGTCGGTGTCGGAGTCGGTGCCGGTGTCGTTGTCAGTGTCGGAGTCGGTGTCGTTGTCGGAGTCGGTGTCGGAGTCGGTGTCGGTGTCGGCGTCGGAGTCGTCGTCGGAGTCGGCGTAGGAGTCAGCATCGGAGTCAGCGTCGTCGGAGTCGGCGTCGGAGTCGTAGTCGGAGTCGGCGTTGGCGTCAGAGTCGGAGTTGGCGTCATTGTCAGAGTCGGTGTCGGAGTCGGTGTCGGAGTCGGTGTCGTTGTCGGAGTCAGTGTCGGTGTCGGAGTCGGTGTCGGTGTCGGCATCGGAGTCGGAGTCGGCGTCGTCGCAGTCGGAGTCGGTGTCATCGGAGTCGGTGTCGGAGTCGGTGGCGGAGTCGGCGTCGAAGTCGGAGTCGGCGGCGTCGGAGTCGGCGTCGGAGTCGGCGTCGGAGTCGGCGTCGGCGTCGGAGTCGGCGTCGGCGTCATCGGAGTCGGAGTCGGTGTCGGTGTTGGAGTCGGTGTCGGTGTCGGAGTCGGTGTCGTTGTTGGAGTCGGTGTCGGAGTCGGCGTCGGAGTCGGCGTCGTCGGAGCCGGTGTCGGCGTTGGAGTCAGCGTCGGAGTCGGCGTCGGAGTCGGCGTCGTCGGAGTCGGAGTCAGTGTCGGTGTTGGAGTCGGTGTCTTTGTCGGAGTCGGTGTCGGAGTCGGTGTCGGTGTCAGCGTCGGAGTCGGCGTCGGAGTCGGCGTCGTCGGAGTCGGAGTCTGTGTCATCGGAGTCGGTGTCGGAGTCGGTGGCGGAGTCGGCGTCGGAGTCGGAGTCGGCGGCGTCGGAGTCGGCGTCGGAGTCGGCGTCGGCGTCGTCGGAGTCGGAGTCGGTGTCGGTGTTGGAGTCGGTGTCGGTGTCGGAGTCGGTGTCGCTGTCGGAGTCGGTGTCGGAGTCGGCGTCGGAGTCGGCGTCGTCGGAGTCGGTGTTGGCGTCGGAGTCGGCGTCGGAGTCGGCATCGGAGTCGGCATCATCGGAGACGGAGTCAGTGTCGGTGTTGGAGTCGGTGTCGGTGTCGGAGTCGGTGTTGTTGTCAGAGTCGGTGTCGGAGTCGGCTTCGGAGTCGGCGTCGTCGGAGTCGGTGTCGGAGTCGGTGTCGGTGTCGGAGTCGGTGTCGGTGTCGTTGTCGGAGTCGGTGTCGGAGTCGGTGTCGGTATCGGAGTCGGTGTCGGTGTCGTTGTCGGTGTCGTTGTCGGTGTCGGAGTCGGTGTCGTTGTCGGTGTCGGAGTCGGTGTCGTTGTCGGTGTCGGAGTCGGTGTCATTGTCGGTGTCGGAGTCGGTGTCGGAGTCGCTGTCAGAGTCGGTGTCATGTGTCGGTGTCGGAGTCGGTGTCGGTGTCGGAGTCGGTGTCGGTGTCGGTGTCAGAGTCGTTGTCAGAGTCGGTGTCGTTGTCGGAGTCGGTGTCGTTGTCGGTGTCGGAGTCGGTGTCGTTGTCGGTGTCGGTGTCGTTGACGGAGGCGGTGTCGTTGTCGGTGTCGGAGTCGGTGTCGGAGTCAGTGTCGGAGTCGGTGTCGGAGTCGGTTTCGGAGTCATTGTCGGAGTCGGTGTCGGTGTCGTTGTCGGAGTTGGAGTCGGTGTCGGAGTCGGTGTCGGAGTCGGTGTCGTTGTCGGAGTCGGTGTCGTTGTCGGAGTCGGTGTCATTGTCGGAGTCGGTGTCGTTGTCGGAGTCCGTGTCGGCGTCGGAGTCGGCGTCGGAGTCGGCGTCGGAGTCGGAGTCGGCGTCGTCGGAGTCGGCGTCGGAGTCGGAGTCGGTGTTGGAGTCGTCGTCGGAGTCGTCATCGGTGTCGGAGTCGCTGTTGGAGTCGGTGTCATGTGTCGGTGTCGGAGTTGGTGTCGGTGTCAGAGTCGGTGTCGGAGTCGGTGTCGGAGTCGGTGTCGGAGTCGGTGTCGTTGTCGGAGTCGGTGTCGTTGTCGGAGTCGGTGTCGTTGTCGGAGTCGGTGTCGGTGTCGGAGTCGGTGTCGGAGTCGGTGTCGGTGTCGGAGTCGGTGTCGGTGTTGGATTCCGTGTCGGAGTCGGTGTCGGAGTCGGTGTAGATATCGGAGTCGGTGTCGGAGTCGGTGTCGGAGTCGGTGTCGGAGTCGGTGTCAGATTCGGTGTCCGAGTCGGTGTCGGTGTTGGTGTCGGTGTCGGAGTCGGTGTCAGATTCGGTGTCCGAGTCGGTGTCGGATTCGGTGTCGGATTCGGTGTCGGAGTCGGTGTCAGAGTCAGAGTCAGAGTCGGTGTTGGATTCGGTGTCGGTGTTGGTGTCAGTCAGTGTTGGAGTCGGTGTCGGTGTCGGAGTCGGTGTCGTTGTCGGTGTCGGAGTCGGTGTCGTTGTCGGAGTCGGTGTCATTGTCGGCGTCGGTGTCGGAGTCGGTGTCGGAGTCGGTTTCAGAGTCGGTGTCGGTGTCGGAATCGGTGTCGTTGTCGGTGTCGGAGTCGGTGTCGTTGTCGGAGTCGGAGTCGGTGTCGGAGTCGGTGTCGGAGTCGGTGTCGGAGTCGGTGTCGTCGGAGTCGGTGTCGGAGTCGGAGTCGGTGTCGGTGTCGGAGTCGTTGTCGGAGTCGGAGTCGGTGTCGGTGTCGGAGTCAGTGTCGGTGTCGTTGTCAGTGTCGGAGTCGGTGTCGTTTTCGGAGTCGGTGTCGGAGTAGGTGTCGGTGTCGGCGTCGGAGTCGTCGTCGGAGTCGGCGTCGGAGTCGGCGTCGGAGTCGGCATCGTCGGAGTCGGCATCGGAGTCGTAGTCGGAGTCGGAGTCGGAGTCGGAGTCGGTGTCGGAGTCGGAGTCGGTGTCGGTGTCGGAGTCGGTGTCGGTGTCGTTGTCAGTGTCGGAGTCGGTGTCGTTGTCGGAGTCGGTGTCGGAGTCGGTGTCGGTGTCAGCGTCGGAGTCGTCGTCGGAGTCGGCGTCGGAGTCGGCGTCGTTGGAGTCGGTGTCGGAGTCGGTGTCAGAGTCGGTGTCCGAGTCAGTGTCGGTGTCAGAGTCAGAGTCGGTGTCAGTCAGAGTCAGAGTCGGTGTCGGATTCGGTGTCGGATTCGGTGTCGGAGTCGGTGTCAGAGTCAGAGTCAGAGTCGGTGTTGGATTCGGTGTCGGTGTTGGTGTCAGTCGGTGTTGGAGTCGGTGTCGGTGTCGGAGTCGGTGTCGTTGTCGGTGTCGGAGTCGGTGTCGTTGTCGGAGTCGGTATCGTTGTCGGAGTCGGTGTCGGAGTCGGTGTCGGAGTCGGTGTCGGAGTCGGTGTCGGTGTCGGAGTCGGTGTCGTTGTCGGTGTCGGAGTCGGTGTCGTTGTCGGAGTCGGAGTCGGTGTCGGAGTCGGTGTCGGAGTCGGTGTCGGAGTCGGTGTCGTTGTCGGAGTCGGTGTCGGAGTCGGTGTCGGATTCGGTGTCGGAGTCGGTGTCGGTGTCGTTGTCAGTGTCGGAGTGGGTGTCGTTGTCGGAGTCGGTGTCGGAGTCGGTGTCGGTGTCGGCGTCGGAGTCGTCGTCGGAGTCGGCGTCGGAGTCGGCGTCGGAGTCGGTGTCGGAGTCGGTGTCGTTGTCGGAGTCGGTGTCGGAGTCGGTGTCGGTGTCGGAGTCGGTGTCGGAGTCGGTGTCGGAGTCGGTGTCGTTGTCGGAGTCGGTGTCGGAGTCGGTGTCGGTGTCGGTGTCGGAGTCGGTGTCGGTGTCGTTGTCAGTGTCGGAGTGGGTGTCGTTGTCGGAGTCGGTGTCGGAGTCGGTGTCGGTGTCGGCGTCGGAGTCGTCGTCGGAGTCGGCGTCGGAGTCGGCGTCGGAGTCGGCGTCGTCGGATTCGGCGTCGGAGTCGTAGTCGGAGTCGGATTCGGAGTCGGTGTCGGAGTCGGTGTCGGAGTCGGAGTTGGTGTCGGTGTCGGAGTCGGTGTCGGTGTCGTTGTCAGTGTCGGAGTCGGTGTCATTGTCGGAGTCGGTGTCGGAGTCGGTGTCGGTGTCGGCGTCGGAGTCGTCGTCGGAGTCGGCGTCGGAGTCCGCGTCGGAGTCGGCGTCAGAGTCGCTGTTGGAGTCGGTGTCATGTGTCGGTGTCGGAGTTGGTGTCGGTGTCGGAGTCGGTGTCGGAGTCGGTGTCGGAGTCGGTGTCGTTGTCGGAGTCGGTGTCGTTGTCGGAGTCGGTGTCGTTGTCGGAGTCAGTGTCGGCGTCGGAGTCGGCGTCGGAGTCGGCGTCGGAGTCGGCGGCATCGGAGTCGGCGTCGGAGTTGGCGTCGTCAGTGTCGGAGTCGGTGTCGGAGTCGGTGTCGGAGTCGGTGTCGGAGTCGGCGTCGTCGGAGTCGGTGTCGGAGTCGGAGTCGGTGTCGGAGTCGGTTTCGGAGTCGGAGTCGGTGTCGGTGTCGGAGTCGGTGTCGGTGTCGTTGTCAGTGTCGGAGTGGGTGTCGTTGTCGGAGTCGGTGTCGGAGTCGGTGTCGGTGTCGGCGTCGGAGTCGTCGTCGGAGTCGGCGTCGGAGTCGGCGTCGGAGTCGGCGTCGTCGGAGTCGGCGTCGGAGTCGTAGTCGGAGTCGGAGTCGGAGTCGGAGTCGGTGTCGGAGTCGGTGTCGGAGTCGGAGTTGGTGTCAGTGTCGGAGTTGGTGTCGGTGTCGTTGTCAGTGTCGGAGTCGGTGTCGTTGTCGGAGTCGGTGTCGGAGTCGGTGTCGGTGTCGGCGTCGGAGTCGTCGTCGGAGTTGGCGTCGGAGTCCGCGTCGGAGTCGGCGTCGTCGGCGTCGGTGTCGGAGTCGGTGTCAGAGTCGGTGTCCGAGTCGGTGTCGGTGTTGGTGTCGGAGTCGGTGTCGGCATCAGAGTCAGAGTCGGTGTCAGTCAGAGTCAGAGTCGGTGTCGGATTCGGTGTCGGATTCGGTGTCGGAGTCGGTGTCAGAGTCAGAGTCAGTGTTGGATTCGGTGTCGGTGTTGGTGTCAGTCGGTGTTGGAGTCGGTGTCGGTGTCGGAGTCGGTGTCGTTGTCGGTGTCGGCGTCGGTGTCGTTGTCGGAGTCGGTGTCGTTGTCGGAGTCGGTGTCGGAGTCGGTGTCGGAGTCGGTGTCGGTGTCGGAGTCGGTGTCGTTGTCGGTGTCGGAGTCGGTGTCGTTGTCGGAGTCGGAGTCGGTTTCGGAGTCGGTGTCGGAGTCGGTGTCGGAGTCGGTGTCGTTGTCGGAGTCGGTGTCGGAGTCGGTGTCGGAGTCGGCGTCGGAGTCGGCGTCGGAGTCGGCGTCGTTGTCGGTGTCGGAGTCGGTGTCGGAGTCGGAGTCGGTGTCGGTGCCGGAGTCGGTGTTGGAGTCGGTGTCGGTGTCATTGTCGGAGTCGGTGTCGGAGTCGGTGTCGTTGTCGGTGTCGGAGTCGGTGTTGTTTTCGGTGTCGCTGTCGGTGTCATTGTCGGTGTCGGAGTCGGTGTCGGAGTCGCTGTTGGAGTCGGTGTCATGTGTCGGTGTCGGAGTTGGTGTCGGTGTCAGAGTCGGTGTCGGAGTCGGTGTCGGAGTCGGTGTCGGAGTCGGTGTCGTTGTCGGAGTCGGTGTCGTTGTCGGAGTCGGTGTCGTTGTCGGAGTCGGTGTCGGTGTCGGAGTCGGTGTCGGAGTCGGTGTCGGTGTCGGAGTCGGTGTCGGTGTTGGATTCCGTGTCGGAGTCGGTGTCGGAGTCGGTGTCGGAGTCGGTGTCGATATCGGAGTCGGTGTCGGAGTCGGTGTCGGAGTCGGTGTCGGAGTCGGTGTCAGATTCGGTGTCCGAGTCGGTGTCGGTGTTGGTGTCGGAGTCGGTGTCGGCGTCAGAGTCAGAGTCGGTGTCAGTCAGAGTCAGAGTCGGTGTCGGATTCGGTGTCGGATTCGGTGTCGGAGTCGGTGTCAGAGTCAGAGTCAGAGTCGGTGTTGGATTCGGTGTCGGTGTTGGTGTCAGTCAGTGTTGGAGTCGGTGTCGGTGTCGGAGTCGGTGTCGTTGTCGGTGTCGGAGTCGGTGTCATTGTCGGAGTCGGTGTCATTGTCGGCGTCGGTGTCGGAGTCGGTGTCGGAGTTGGTTTCAGAGTCGGTGTCGGTGTCGGAATCGGTGTCGTTGTCGGTGTCGGAGTCGGTGTCGTTGTCGGAGTCGGAGTCGGTGTCGGAGTCGGTGTCGGAGTCGGTGTCGGAGTCGGTGTCGTCGGAGTCGGTGTCGGAGTCGGAGTCGGTGTCGGTGTCGGAGTCGGTGTCGGAGTCGGAGTCGGTGTCGGTGTCGGAGTCAGTGTCGGTGTCGTTGTCAGTGTCGGAGTCGGTGTCGTTGTCGGAGTCGGTGTCGGAGTAGGTGTCGGTGTTGGCGTCGGAGTCGTCGTCGGAGTCGGCGTCGGAGTCGGCGTCGGAGTCGGCATCGTCGGAGTCGGCATCGGAGTCGTAGTCGGAATCGGAGTCGGAGTCGGAGTCGGTGTCGGAGTCGGAGTCGGTGTCGGTGTCGGAGTCGGTGTCGGTGTCGTTGTCAGTGTCGGATTCGGTGTCGTTGTCGGAGTCGGTGTCGGAGTCGGTGTCGGTGTCGGCGTCGGAGTCGTCGTCGGAGTCGGCGTCGGAGTCGGCGTCGTTGGAGTCGGTGTCGGAGTCGGTGTCAGAGTCGGTGTCCGAGTCAGTGTCGGTGTCAGAGTCAGAGTCGGTGTCAGTCAGAGTCAGAGTCGGTGTCGGATTCGGTGTCGGATTCGGTGTCGGAGTCGGTGTCAGAGTCAGAGTCAGAGTCGGTGTTGGATTCGGTGTCGGTGTTGGTGTCAGTCGGTGTTGGAGTCGGTGTCGGTGTCGGAGTCGGTGTCGTTGTCGGTGTCGGAGTCGGTGTCGTTGTCGGAGTCGGTGTCGTTGTCGGAGTCGGTGTCGGAGTCGGTGTCGGAGTCGGTGTCGGAGTCGGTGTCGGAGTCGGTGTCGGTGTCGGAGTCGGTGTCGTTGTCGGTGTCGGAGTCGGTGTCGTTGTCGGAGTCGGAGTCGGTGTCGGAGTCGGTGTCGGAGTCGGTGTCGTTGTCGGAGTCGGTGTCGGAGTCGGTGTCGGATTCGGTGTCGGAGTCGGTGTCGGTGTCGTTGTCAGTGTCGGAGTGGGTGTCGTTGTCGGAGTCGGTGTCGGAGTCGGTGTCGGTGTCGGCGTCGGAGTCGTCGTCGGAGTCGGCGTCGGAGTCGGCGTCGGAGTCGGTGTCGGAGTCGGTGTCGTTGTCGGAGTCGGTGTCGGAGTCGGTGTTGGTGTCGGAGTCGGTGTCGGAGTCGGTGTCGGAGTCGGTGTCGTTGTCGGAGTCGGTGTCGGAGTCGGTGTCGGTGTCGGTGTCGGAGTCGGTGTCGGTGTCGTTGTCAGTGTCGGAGTGGGTGTCGTTGTCGGAGTCGGTGTCGGAGTCGGTGTCGGTGTCGGCGTCGGAGTCGTCGTCGGAGTCGACGTCGGAGTCGGCGTCGGAGTCGGCGTCGTCGGATTCGGCGTCGGAGTCGTAGTCGGAGTCGGATTCGGAGTCGGTGTCGGAGTCGGTGTCGGAGTCGGAGTTGGTGTCGGTGTCGGAGTCGGTGTCGGTGTCGTTGTCAGTGTCGGAGTCGGTGTCATTGTCGGAGTCGGTGTCGGAGTCGGTGTCGGTGTCGGCGTCGGAGTCGTCGTCGGAGTCGGCGTCGGAGTCCGCGTCGGAGTCGGCGTCAGAGTCGCTGTTGGAGTCGGTGTCATGTGTCGGTGTCGGAGTTGGTGTCGGTGTCGGAGTCGGTGTCGGAGTCGGTGTCGGAGTCGGTGTCGTTGTCGGAGTCGGTGTCGTTGTCGGAGTCGTTGTCGGAGTCAGTGTCGGCGTCGGAGTCGGCGTCGGAGTTGGCGGCGTCGGAGTCGGCGTCGGAGTTGGCGTCGTCAGTGTCGGAGTCGGTGTCGGAGTCGGTGTCGGAGTCGGTGTCGGAGTCGGCGTCGTCGGAGTCGGTGTCGGAGTCGGAGTCGGTGTCGGAGTCGGTTTCGGAGTCGGAGTCGGTGTCGGTGTCGGAGTCGGTGTCGGTGTCATTGTCAGTGTCGGAGTGGGTGTCGTTGTCGGAGTCGGTGTCGGAGTCGGTGTCGGTGTCGGCGTCGGAGTCGTCGTCGGAGTCGGCGTCGGAGTCGGCGTCGTCGGAGTCGGCGTCGGAGTCGTAGTCGGAGTCGGAGTCGGAGTCGGAGTCGGTGTCGGAGTCGGTGTCGGAGTCGGAGTTGGTGTCAGTGTCGGAGTCGGTGTCGGTGTCGTTGTCAGTGTCGGAGTCGGTGTCGTTGTCGGAGTCGGTGTCGGAGTCGGTGTCGGTGTCGGCGTCGGAGTCGTCGTCGGAGTTGGCGTCGGAGTCCGCGTCGGAGTCGGCGTCGTCGGAGTCGGTGTCGGAGTCGGTGTCAGAGTCGGTGTCCGAGTCGGTGTCGGTGTTGGTGTCGGAGTCGGTGTCGGCGTCAGAGTCAGAGTCGGTGTCAGTCAGAGTCAGAGTCGGTGTCGGATTCGGTGTCGGATTCGGTGTCGGAGTCGGTGTCAGAGTCAGAGTCGGTGTTGGATTCGGTGTCGGTGTTGGTGTCAGTCGGTGTTGGAGTCGGTGTCGGAGTCGGTGTCGTTGTCGGTGTCGGCGTCGGTGTCGTTGTCGGAGTCGGTGTCGTTGTCGGAGTCGGTGTCGGAGTCGGTGTCGGAGTCGGTGTCGGAGTCGGTGTCGGTGTCGGAGTCGGTGTCGTTGTCGGTGTCGGAGTCGGTGTCGTTGTCGGAGTCGGAGTCGGTTTCGGAGTCGGTGTCGGAGTCGGTGTCGGAGTCGGTGTCGTTGTCGGAGTCGGTGTCGGAGTCGGTGTCGGAGTCGGCGTCGGAGTCGGCGTCGGAGTCGGCGTCGGAGTCGGCGTCGTTGTCGGTGTCGGAGTCGGTGTCGGAGTCGGAGTCGGTGTCGGTGCCGGAGTCGGTGTTGGAGTCGGTGTCGGTGTCATTGTCGGAGTCGGTGTCGGAGTCGGTGTCGTTGTCGGTGTCGGAGTCGGTGTTGTTTTCGGTGTCGCTGTCGGTGTCATTGTCGGTGTCGGAGTCGGTGTCGGAGTCGCTGTTGGAGTCGGTGTCATGTGTCGGTGTCGGAGTTGGTGTCGGTGTCAGAGTCGGTGTCGGAGTCGGTGTCGGAGTCGGTGTCGGAGTCGGTGTCGTTGTCGGAGTCGGTGTCGTTGTCGGAGTCGGTGTCGTTGTCGGAGTCAGTGTCGGCGTCGGAGTCGGCGTCGGAGTCGGCGTCGGAGTCGGCGGCGTCGGAGTCGGCGTCGGAGTCGGCGTCGTCAGCGTCGGAGTCGGAGTCGGTGTTGGAGTCGTCGTCGGAGTCGGAGTCGTCGTCGGTGTCGTCGTCGGTGCCGGAGTCGGTGTCGGTGTCGGAGTCGGTGTCGGAGTCGGTGTCGGTGTCGGAGTCGGTGTCGGTGTTGGATTCGGTGTCGGAGTCAGTGTCGGAGTCGGTGTCGATGTCGGAGTCGGTGTCGGAGTCGGTGTCGGAGTCGGTGTCGGAGTCGGTGTCAGAGTCGGTGTCCGAGTCGGTGTCGGTGTTGGTGTCGGAGTCGGTGTCGGCGTCAGAGTCAGAGTCGGTGTCAGTCAGAGTCAGAGTCGGTGTCGGATTCGGTGTCGGATTCGGTGTCGGAGTCGGTGTCAGAGTCAGTGTCAGAGTCGGTGTTGGATTCGGTGTCGGTGTTGGTGTCAGTCGGTGTTGGAGTCGGTGTCGGTGTCGGAGTCGGTGTCGTTGTCGGTGTCGGAGTCGGTGTGGTTGTCGGTGTCGGAGTCGGTGTCGGAGTCGCTGTCGGAGTCGGTGTCATGTGTCGGTGTCGGATTCGGAGTTGTTGTCGGAGTCGGTGTCGGTGTCGGTGTCGTTATCGGAGTCGGAGTCGGTGTCGGAGTCGGTGTCGGAGTCGGTGTCGGAGTCGGTGTCGTTGTCGGAGTCGGTGTCGTTGTCGGAGTCGGTGTCGTTGTCGGAGTCGGTGTCGTTGTCGGAGTCAGTGTCGGAGTCGGTGTCGGAGTTGGTGTCGGTGTCGGAGTCGGTGTCGGAGTCATTGTCGGAGTCGGTGTCGGAGTCGGTGTCGGAGTCTGTGTCGGAGTCTCTGTCGGAGTCTCTGTCGGAGTCTCTGTCGGAGTCCGTGTCGGAGTCCGTGTCGGAGTCGGTGTCGGATTCGGAGTCGGTGTCGGATTCGGTGTCGGAGTCGGAGTCGGTGTCGGATTCGGTGTTGGAGTAAGAGTCGGTGTCGGATTCGGTGTCGGAGTCGGTGTCGGATTCGGTGTCGGAGTCGGTGTCGGTGTCGGAGTCGGTGTCGGTGTCGTTGTCGGAGTCAGAGTCGGTGTCGTTGTCGGAGTCGGTGTCATTGTCGGAGTCGGTGTCGTTGTCGGAGTCGGTGTCGGAGTCGGTGTCGTTGGCGTCGGAGTCGGAGTCGGCGTCGGCGTCGGAGTCGGTGTCGTTGGCGTCGGAGTCGGAGTCGGCGTCGGCGTCGGAGTCGTCGTCGGAGTCATTGTCGGAGTCGGCGTCGGCGTCGTCGGAGTCCGAGTTGGCGTTGGAGACGGTGTCGTTGTCGGAGTCGGTGTCGGTGTCAGAGTCGGCGTCGGAGTCGGCGTCGTCGGAGTCGGCGTCGGAGTCGGAGTCGGCGTCGGAGTCGGAGTCAGAGTCGGTGTCGTTGTCGGAGTCGGTGTCGGAGTCAGTGTTGGAGTCGGTGTCGTTGTCGGAGTCAGTGTCGGAGTCGGTGTCGGAGTTGGAGTCGTTGTCGGTGTAGGTGTCGGTGTCGGAGTCGGTGTCGGAATCGGTGTCTTTGTCACTGTCGGAGTTGGAATCGGATTCGGAGTCGGTGTCGGTGTCGGTGTCGGAGTCAGAGTCGGTGTCATAGTCGGATTCAGTGTCGGAGTCTGAGTCTGAGTCGGTGTCGGAGTCGGTGTCGGAGTCAGAGTTGGTGTCATAGTCGGATTCAGTGTCTGAGTCGGTGTCGGTTTCGGAGTCGGTGTCGGTGTCGTAGTCGGTGTCGGAGTCGGTGACGGAGTCGGTGTCGGAGTCGGTGTCGGTGTCGGAGTCGGTGTCGGAGTCGGTGTCGGTGTCGGAGTCGGTGTCGGAGTCGGAGTCGGTGTCGGTTTCGGAGTCAGTGTCGGAGTCGGTGTCGGAGTCGGTGTCGGTGTCGGAGTCAGTTTCGGTTTTGGAGTCGGAGTCGGTGTCGGTGTCGGAGTCGGAGTCGGTGTCGGATTCGGTGTCGGTGTCGGATTTGGTGTCGGTGTCAGATTCGGTATCAGAGTCGGTGTCGGATTCGGTGTCGGAGTCGGAGTCGGTGTTGGATTCAGTGTCGGTGTCGGTGTCAGTCGGTGTCGGAGTCGGTGACGGAGTCGGTGTCGGAGTCGGAATCGGAGTAGGTTTCGGATTCGGAGTTGGTGTCGGTGTCGGAGTCGGTGTCGGAGTCGGTGTCGGAGTCTGTGTCGGAGTCTGTGTCGGAGTCAGAGTCGGTGTCGGATTCGGTGTCGGATTCGGTGTCGGAGTCGGAGTCGGTGTTGGATTCGGTGTCGGATTCGGTGTCGGAGTCGGAGTCGGAGTCGGTGTCGGAGTCGGTGTCGGTGTCGGAGTCGGAGTCGGTGTCGGAGTCGGTGTCGGTGTCGGAGTCGGAGTCGGTGTCGGATTCGGTGTCGGAGTCGGAGTCGGTGTCGGAGTCGGTGTCGGTGTCGGAGCCGGTGTCTTTGTCACTGTCGGAGTTGGAATCGGATTCGGAGTCGGTGTCGGTGTCGGTGTCGGAGTCAGAGTCGGTGTCATAGTCGGATTCAGTGTCGGAGTCTGAGTCTGAGTCGGTGTCGGAGTCGATGTCGGAGTCAGAGTTGGTGTCATAGTCGGATTCAGTGTCTGAGTCGGTGTCGGTTTCGGAGTCGGTGTCGGTGTCGTAGTCGGTGTCGGAGTCGGTGACGGAGTCGGTGTCGGAGTCGGTGTCGGTGTCGGAGTCGGTGACGGAGTCGGTGTCGGAGTCGGAGTTGGATTCGGAGTCGGTGTCGGAGTTGGAGTCGGTGTAGGTGTCGGTGACGGAGTCGGTGTCGGAGTCGGAGTCGGTGTCAGTCGGAGTCGGAGTCGGTGTCGGTGTCAGAGTCGGATTCGGTGTAGGTGTCGGTGACGGAGTCGGTGTCGAAGTCGGTGTAGGAGTCGGTGTCGGAGCCGGTGTCGGAGTAGGTGTAGGTGTCGGAGTCGGTGTCAGAGTCAGTGTCAGTGTCAGATTCGGTGTCGGTGTCGGAGTCAGAGTCGGTGTCGGTGTCGGATTCGGTGTCGGTGTCAGATTCGGTGTCAGAGTCGGTGTCGGATTCGGTGTCAGTGTCAGATTCAGTGTCAGAGTCGGTGTCGGATTCGGTGTCGGAGTCGGTGTCGGATTCGGTGTCGGTGTCGGAGTCGGTGTCAGTGTCAGTCGGTGTCGGAGTCGGTGACGGAGTCGGTGTCGGAGTCGGAATTGGAGTAGGTTTCGGATTCGGAGTCGGTGTCAGTGTCAGTGTCGGAGTCGGTGTCGGCGTCGGTGTCGGTGTCGGAGTCGGTGACAGAGTCGGTGTCGGAGTCGGTGTCGGTGTCGGAGTCGGTGTCGGTGTCGGAGTCGGAGTCGGTGTCGGAGTCGGTGTCGGAGTCCGTGTCGGAATCCGTGTCAGAGTCGGTGTCGGACTCGGTGTCAGTGTCGGAGTCGGTGACGGAGTAGGAGTCGGTGTCGGAGTCGGTGTCGGTGTCGGAGTCGGTGTCAGTTTCGGAGTCGGTGTCGGTTTCGGAGTCGGTGACGGAGTCGGTGACGGAGTCGGTGTCGGATTCGGTGTCGGATTCGGTGTCGGTGTCGGATTTGGTGTCGGTGTCAGATTCGGTATCAGAGTCGGTGTCGGATTCGGTGTCGGAGTCGGAGTCGGTGTTGGATTCAGTGTCGGTGTCGGTGTCAGTCGGTGTTGGAGTCGGTGACGGAGTCGGTGTCGGAGTCGGAATCAGAGTAGGTTTCGGATTCGGAGTTGGTGTCGGTGTCGGAGTCGGTGTCGGAGTCTGTGTCGGAGTCTGTGTCGGAGTCAGAGTCGGTGTCAGATTCGGTGTCGGATTCGGTGTCGGAGTCGGAGTCGGTGTCGGAGTCGGTTTCGGAGTCGGAGTCGGTGTCGGTGTCGGAGTCGGTGTCGGTGTCGTTGTCAGTGTCGGAGTGGGTGTCGTTGTCGGTGTAGGTGTCGGTGTCGGAGTCGGTGTCGGAATCGGTGTCTTTGTCACTGTCGGAGTTGGAATCGGATTCGGAGTCGGTGTCGGTGTCGGTGTCGGAGTCAGAGTCGGTGTCATAGTCGGATTCAGTGTCGGAGTCTGAGTCTGAGTCGGTGTCGGAGTCGGTGTCGGAGTCAGAGTTGGTGTCATAGTCGGATTCAGTGTCTGAGTCGGTGTCGGTTTCGGAGTCGGTGTCGGTGTCGTAGTCGGTGTCGGAGTCGGTGACGGAGTCGGTGTCGGAGTCGGTGTCGGTGTCGGAGTCGGTGTCGGAGTCGGTGTCGGTGTCGGAGTCGGTGTCGGAGTCGGAGTCGGTGTCGGTTTCGGAGTCAGTGTCGGAGTCGGTGTCGGAGTCGGTGTCGGTGTCGGAGTCAGTTTCGGTTTTGGAGTCGGAGTCGGTGTCGGTGTCGGAGTCGGAGTCGGTGTCGGATTCGGTGTCGGTGTCGGATTTGGTGTCGGTGTCAGATTCGGTATCAGAGTCGGTGTCGGATTCGGTGTCGGAGTCGGAGTCGGTGTTGGATTCAGTGTCGGTGTCGGTGTCAGTCGGTGTCGGAGTCGGTGACGGAGTCGGTGTCGGAGTCGGAATCGGAGTAGGTTTCGGATTCGGAGTTGGTGTCGGTGTCGGAGTCGGTGTCGGAGTCGGTGTCGGAGTCTGTGTCGGAGTCTGTGTCGGAGTCAGAGTCGGTGTCGGATTCGGTGTCGGATTCGGTGTCGGAGTCGGAGTCGGTGTTGGATTCGGTGTCGGATTCGGTGTCGGAGTCGGAGTCGGAGTCGGTGTCGGAGTCGGTGTCGGTGTCGGAGTCGGAGTCGGTGTCGGAGTCGGTGTCGGTGTCGGAGTCGGAGTCGGTGTCGGATTCGGTGTCGGAGTCGGAGTCGGTGTCGGAGTCGGTGTCGGTGTCGGAGCCGGTGTCTTTGTCACTGTCGGAGTTGGAATCGGATTCGGAGTCGGTGTCGGTGTCGGTGTCGGAGTCAGAGTCGGTGTCATAGTCGGATTCAGTGTCGGAGTCTGAGTCTGAGTCGGTGTCGGAGTCGATGTCGGAGTCAGAGTTGGTGTCATAGTCGGATTCAGTGTCTGAGTCGGTGTCGGTTTCGGAGTCGGTGTCGGTGTCGTAGTCGGTGTCGGAGTCGGTGACGGAGTCGGTGTCGGAGTCGGTGTCGGTGTCGGAGTCGGTGACGGAGTCGGTGTCGGAGTCGGAGTTGGATTCGGAGTCGGTGTCGGAGTTGGAGTCGGTGTAGGTGTCGGTGATGGAGTCGGTGTCGGAGTCGGAGTCGGTGTCAGTCGGAGTCGGAGTCGGTGTCGGTGTCAGAGTCGGATTCGGTGTAGGTGTCGGTGACGGAGTCGGTGTCGAAGTCGGTGTAGGAGTCGGTGTCGGAGCCGGTGTCGGAGTAGGTGTAGGTGTCGGAGTCGGTGTCAGAGTCAGTGTCAGTGTCAGATTCGGTGTCGGTGTCGGAGTCAGAGTCGGTGTCGGTGTCGGATTCGGTGTCGGTGTCAGATTCGGTGTCAGAGTCGGTGTCGGATTCGGTGTCAGTGTCAGATTCAGTGTCAGAGTCGGTGTCGGATTCGGTGTCGGAGTCGGTGTCGGATTCGGTGTCGGTGTCGGAGTCGGTGTCAGTGTCAGTCGGTGTCGGAGTCGGTGACGGAGTCGGTGTCGGAGTCGGAATTGGAGTAGGTTTCGGATTCGGAGTCGGTGTCAGTGTCAGTGTCGGAGTCGGTGTCGGCGTCGGTGTCGGTGTCGGAGTCGGTGACAGAGTCGGTGTCGGAGTCGGTGTCGGTGTCGGAGTCGGTGTCGGTGTCGGAGTCGGAGTCGGTGTCGGAGTCGGTGTCGGAGTCCGTGTCGGAATCCGTGTCAGAGTCGGTGTCGGACTCGGTGTCAGTGTCGGAGTCGGTGACGGAGTAGGAGTCGGTGTCGGAGTCGGTGTCGGTGTCGGAGTCGGTGTCAGTTTCGGAGTCGGTGTCGGTTTCGGAGTCGGTGACGGAGTCGGTGACGGAGTCGGTGTCGGATTCGGTGTCGGATTCGGTGTCGGTGTCGGATTTGGTGTCGGTGTCAGATTCGGTATCAGAGTCGGTGTCGGATTCGGTGTCGGAGTCGGAGTCGGTGTTGGATTCAGTGTCGGTGTCGGTGTCAGTCGGTGTTGGAGTCGGTGACGGAGTCGGTGTCGGAGTCGGAATCAGAGTAGGTTTCGGATTCGGAGTTGGTGTCGGTGTCGGAGTCGGTGTCGGAGTCTGTGTCGGAGTCTGTGTCGGAGTCAGAGTCGGTGTCAGATTCGGTGTCGGATTCGGTGTTGGAGTCGGAGTCGGTGTCGGATTCGGTGTCGGATTCGGTGTCGGAGTCGGAGTCGGTGTCGGAGTCGGTGTCGGTGTCGGAGTCGGAGTCGTTGTCGGAGTTGGTGTCGGTGTCGGAGTCGGTGTCGGATTCGGTGTCGGAGTCGGAGTCGGTGTCGGTGTCGGTGTCGGAGTCGGTGTCGGATTCGGTGTTGGAGTCGGAGTCGGTGTCGGTGTCAGTGTCGGAGTTGGTGTCGGAGTCGGAGTCGGTGTCGGTGTCGGAGTCGGAGTTGGTGTCGGTGTCGGATTCGATGTCGGAGTCGGTGACGGAGTCGGTGTCGGAGTCGGAGTCGGAGTCGGTGTCGGAGTCGGTGTCGGAGTCGGAGTCGGTGTCGGAGTCGGTGTCGGAGTCCGTGTTGGAATCCGTGTCGGAGTCGGTGTCGGACTCGGTGTCAGTGTCGGAGTCGGTGATGGAGTTGGAGTCGGTGTCGGAGTCGGTGTCGGTGTCGGAGTCGGTGTCGGTTTCGGAGTCGGTGTCGGTTTCGGAGTCGGTGACGGAGTCGGTGACGGAGTCGGTGTCGGATTCGGTGTCGGTGTCGGATTCGGTGTCAGTGTCGGATTTGGTGTCGGTGTCAGATTCGGTATCAGAGTCGGTGTCGGATTCGGTGTCGGAGTCGGAGTCGGTGTTGGATTCAGTGTCGGTGTCGGTGTCAGTCGGTGTCGGAGTCGGTGACGGAGTCGGTGTCGGAGTCGGAATCGGAGTAGGTTTCGGATTCGGAGTTGGTGTCGGTGTCGGAGTCGGTGTCAGATTCGGTGTCGGAGTCTGTGTCGGAGTCTGTGTCGGAGTCTGTGTCGGAGTCAGAGTCGGTGTCGGATTCGGTGTCGGATTCGGTGTCGGAGTCGGTGTCGGATTCGGTGTCGGATTCGGTGTCGGAGTCGGAGTCGGTGTCGGAGTCGGTGTCGGAGTCGGACTCGGTGTCGGAGTCGGTGTCGGTGTCAGAGTCGGTGTCGGATTCGGTGTCGGAGTCGGTGTCGGAGTCGGAGTCGGTGTCGGATTCGGTGTCGGAGTCGGAGTCGGAGTCGGTGTCGGAGTCGGTGTCGGTGTCGGAGTCGGTGTCGGATTCGGTGTCGGAGTCAGAGTCGGTGTCGGATTCGGTGTCGGATTCGGTGTCGGTGTCGGATTCGGTGTCGGATTCGTTGTCGGAGTCGGAGTCGGAGTCGGTGTCGGAGTCGGTGTCGGAGTCGGAGTCGGTGTCGGAGTCGGTGTCGGTGTCGGAGTCGGAGTCGGTGTCAGATTCGGTGTCGGAGTCGGAGTCGGAGTCGGTGTCGGAGTCGGTGTCGGTGTCGGAGTCGGTGTCGGATTCGGTGTCGGAGTCGGAGTCGGTGTCGGTGTCGGTGTCCGTGTCGGAGTCGGAGTCGGTGTCGGAGTCGGAGTCGGTGTCGGAGTCGGAGTCGGTGTCGGTGTCGGATTCGGTGTCGGAGTCGGTGACGGAGTCGGTGTCGGAGTCGGAGTCGGTGTCGGAGTCGGTGTCGGAGTCGGAGTCGGAGTCGGTGACGGAGTCGGTGTCGGAGTCGGTGTCGGAGTCGGAGTCGGTGTCGGAGTCGGTGTCGGTGTCGGAGTCGGAGTCGGTGTCAGATTCGGTGTCGGAGTCGGAGTCGGTGTCAGTTTCGGAGTCGGTGTCGGTTTCGGAGTCGGTGACGGAGTCGGTGACGGAGTCGGTGTCGGATTCGGTGTCGGATTCGGTGTCGGTGTCGGATTTGGTGTCGGTGTCAGATTCGGTATCAGAGTCGGTGTCGGATTCGGTGTCGGAGTCGGAGTCGGTGTTGGATTCAGTGTCGGTGTCGGTGTCAGTCGGTGTTGGAGTCGGTGACGGAGTCGGTGTCGGAGTCGGAATCGGAGTAGGTTTCGGATTCGGAGTTGGTGTCAGTGTCGGAGTCGGTGTCGGAGTCTGTGTCGGAGTCTGTGTTGGAGTCTGTGTCGGAGTCAGAGTCGGTGTCAGATTCGGTGTCGGATTCGGTGTTGGAGTCGGAGTCGGTGTCGGATTCGGTGTCGGATTCGGTGTCGGAGTCGGAGTCGGAGTCGGTGTCGGAGTCGGTGTCGGTGTCGGAGTCGGAGTCGGTGTCGGAGTCGGTGTCGGTGTCGGAGTCGGTGTCGGATTCGGTGTCGGAGTCGGTGTCGGAGTCGGTGTCGGTGTCGGTGTCGGAGTCGGTGTCGGATTCGGTGTTGGAGTCGGAGTCGGTGTCGGTGTCAGTGTCGGAGTTGGTGTCGGAGTCGGAGTCGGTGTCGGTGTCGGAGTCGGAGTTGGTGTCGGTGTCGGATTCGATGTCGGAGTCGGTGACGGAGTCGGTGTCGGAGTCGGAGTCGGAGTCGGTGTCGGAGTCGGTGTCGGAGTCGGAGTCGGTGTCGGAGTCGGTGTTGGAGTCCGTGTTGGAATCCGTGTCGGAGTCGGTGTCGGACTCGGTGTCAGTGTCGGAGTCGGTGATGGAGTTGGAGTTGGTGTCGGAGTCGGTGTCGGTGTCGGAGTCGGTGTCGGTTTCGGAGTCGGTGTCGGTTTCGGAGTCGGTGACGGAGTCGGTGACGGAGTCGGTGTCGGATTCGGTGTCGGTGTCGGATTCGGTGTCAGTGTCGGATTTGGTGTCGGTGTCAGATTCGGTATCAGAGTCGGTGTCGGATTCGGTGTCGGAGTCGGAGTCGGTGTTGGATTCAGTGTCGGTGTCGGTGTCAGTCGGTGTCGGAGTCGGTGACGGAGTCGGTGTCGGAGTCGGAATCGGAGTAGGTTTCGGATTCGGAGTTGGTGTCGGTGTCGGAGTCGGTGTCAGATTCGGCGTCGGAGTCTGTGTCGGAGTCTGTGTCGGAGTCTGTGTCGGAGTCAGAGTCGGTGTCGGATTCGGTGTCGGATTCGGTGTCGGAGTCGGTGTCGGATTCGGTGTCGGATTCGGTGTCGGAGTCGGAGTCGGAGTCGGTGTCGGAGTCGGTGTTGGAGTCGGACTCGGTGTCGGAGTCGGTGTCGGTGTCGGAGTCGGAGTCGGTGTCGGATTCGGTGTCAGAGTCGGAGTCGGAGTCGGTGTCGGAGTCGGTGTCGGTGTCGGAGTCGGTGTCGGATTCGGTGTCGGAGTCAGAGTCGGTGTCGGATTCGGTGTCGGATTCGGTGTCGGTGTCGGATTCGGTGTCGGATTCGGTGTCGGAGTCGGAGTCGGAGTCGGTGTCGGAGTTGGTGTCGGAGTCGGAGTCGGTGTCGGAGTCGGTGTCGGTGTCGGAGTCGGAGTCGGTGTCAGATTCGGTGTCGGAGTCGGAGTCGGAGTCGGTGTCGGAGTCGGTGTCGGTGTCGGAGTCGGTGTCGGATTCGGTGTCAGAGTCGGAGTCGGTGTCGGTGTCCGTGTCCGTGTCGGAGTCGGAGTCGGTGTCGGAGTCGGAGTCGGTGTCGGTGTCGGATTCGGTGTCGGAGTCGGTGACGGAGTCGGTGTCGGTGTCGGTGTCGGAGTCGGTGTCGGAGTCGGTGTCGGATTCGGTGTCAGTGTCGGAGTCGGTGTCGGAGTCGGTGTCGGAGTCGGTGTCGGTGTCGGAGTCAGTGTCGGTGTCGGATTCGGTGTCGGTGTCGGTTTCGGAGTCGGTGACGGAGTCGGTGTCTGATTCGGTGTCGGTGTCAGATTCGGTGTCGGTGTCGGTGTCAGTGTCAGTGTCGGAGTCGGTGTCGGAGTCGGTGTCGGTGTCGGTGTCGGAGTCGGTGTCGGAGTCGGTGTCGGAGTCGGTGCCGGAGTCGGTGTCGGAGTCGGTGCCGGAGTCTGTGCCGGAGTCTGTGCCGGAGTCTGTGTCGGAGTCTGTGTCGGAGTCTCTGTCGGAGTCCGTGTCGGAGCCCGTGTCGGTGTCGGATTCGGAGTCGGTGTCGGAGTCGGTGTCGGAGTCGGTGTCGGAGTCGGTGTCGGTGTCGGAGTCGGTGTCGTTGTCGGTGTCGGAGTCGGTGTCGTTGTCGGAGTCGGAGTCGGTGTCGGAGTCGGTGTCGGAGTCGGTGTCGGAGTCGGTGTCGTTGTCGGAGTCGGTGTCGGAGTCGGTGTCGGATTCGGTGTCGGAGTCGGTGTCGGTGTCGTTGTCAGTGTCGGAGTGGGTGTCATTGTCGGAGTCGGTGTCGGAGTCGGTGTCGGTGTCGGCGTCGGAGTCGTCGTCGGAGTCGGCGTCGGAGTCGGCGTCGGAGTCGGTGTCGGAGTCGGTGTCGTTGTCGGAGTCGGTGTCGGAGTCGGTGTTGGTGTCGGAGTCGGTGTCGGAGTCGGTGTCGGAGTCGGTGTCGTTGTCGGAGTCGGTGTCGGAGTCGGTGTCGGTGTCGGTGTCGGAGTCGGTGTCTGTGTCGTTGTCAGTGTCGGAGTGGGTGTCGTTGTCGGAGTCGGTGTCGGAGTCGGTGTCGGTGTCGGCGTCGGAGTCGTCGTCGGAGTCGGCGTCGGAGTCGGCGTCGGAGTCGGCGTCGTCGGATTCGGCGTCGGAGTCGTAGTCGGAGTCGGATTCGGAGTCGGTGTCGGAGTCGGTGTCGGAGTCGGAGTTGGTGTCGGTGTCGGAGTCGGTGTCGGTGTCGTTGTCAGTGTCGGAGTCGGTGTCATTGTCGGAGTCGGTGTCGGAGTCGGTGTCGGTGTCGGCGTCGGAGTCGTCGTCGGAGTCGGCGTCGGAGTCCGCGTCGGAGTCGGCGTCAGAGTCGCTGTTGGAGTCGGTGTCATGTGTCGGTGTCGGAGTTGGTGTCGGTGTCGGAGTCGGTGTCGGAGTCGGTGTCGGAGTCGGTGTCGTTGTCGGAGTCGGTGTCGTTGTCGGAGTCAGTGTCGGCGTCGGCGTCGGAGTCGGCGTCGGAGTCGGCGGCGTCGGAGTCGGCGTCGGAGTTGGCGTCGTCAGTGTCGGAGTCGGTGTCGGAGTCGGTGTCGGAGTCGGTGTCGGAGTCGGCGTCGTCGGAGTCGGTGTCGGAGTCGGAGTCGGTGTCGGAGTCGGTTTCGGAGTCGGAGTCGGTGTCGGTGTCGGAGTCGGTGTCGGTGTCGTTGTCAGTGTCGGAGTGGGTGTCGTTGTCGGAGTCGGTGTCGGAGTCGGTGTCGGTGTCGGCGTCGGAGTCGTCGTCGGAGTCGTCGTCGGAGTCGGCGTCGGAGTCGGCGTCGTCGGAGTCGGCGTCGGAGTCGTAGTCGGAGTCGGATTCGGAGTCGGAGTCGGTGTCGGAGTCGGTGTCGGAGTCGGAGTTGGTGTCAGTGTCGGAGTCGGTGTCGGTGTCGTTGTCAGTGTCGGAGTCGGTGTCGTTGTCGGAGTCGGTGTCGGAGTCGGTGTCGGTGTCGGCGTCGGAGTCGTCGTCGGAGTTGGCGTCGGAGTCCGCGTCGGAGTCGGCGTCGTCGGAGTCGGTGTCGGAGTCGGTGTCAGAGTCGGTGTCCGAGTCGGTGTCGGTGTTGGTGTCGGAGTCGGTGTCGGCGTCAGAGTCAGAGTCGGTGTCAGTCGGAGTCAGAGTCGGTGTCGGATTCGGTGTCGGATTCGGTGTCGGAGTCAGTGTCAGAGTCAGAGTCGGTGTTGGATTCGGTGTCGGTGTTGGTGTCAGTCGGTGTTGGAGTCGGTGTCGGTGTCGGAGTCGGTGTCGTTGTCGGTGTCGGCGTCGGTGTCGTTGTCGGAGTCGGTGTCGTTGTCGGAGTCGGTGTCGGAGTCGGTGTCGGAGTCGGTGTCGGAGTCGGTGTCGGTGTCGGAGTCGGTGTCGTTGTCGGTGTCGGAGTCGGTGTCGTTGTCGGAGTAGGTTTCGGAGTCGGTGTCGGAGTCGGTGTCGGAGTCGGTGTCGTTGTCGGAGTCGGTGTCGGAGTCGGTGTCGGAGTCGGCGTCGGAGTCGGCGTCGGAGTCGGCGTCGGAGTCGGCGTCATTGTCGGTGTCGGAGTCGGTGTCGGAGTCGGAGTCGGTGTCGGTGTCGGTGTTGGAGTCGGTGTCGGTGTCATTGTCGGAGTCGGTGTCGGAGTC
Source organism: Somniosus microcephalus (assembly GCF_052327205.1). Taxonomy (NCBI): domain Eukaryota; kingdom Metazoa; phylum Chordata; class Chondrichthyes; order Squaliformes; family Somniosidae; genus Somniosus; species Somniosus microcephalus. The sequence continues at coordinate 177,915,345 of NC_140992.1, forward strand.
GGTGTCGTTGTCGGTGTCGGAGTCGGTGTTGTTTTCGGTGTCGCTGTCGGTGTCATTGTCGGTGTCGGAGTCGGTGTCGGAGTCGCTGTTGGAGTCGGTGTCATGTGTCGGTGTCGGAGTTGGTGTCGGTGTCAGAGTCGGTGTCGGAGTCGGTGTCGGAGTCGGTGTCGGAGTCGGTGTCGTTGTCGGAGTCGGTGTCGTTGTCGGAGTCGGTGTCGTTGTCGGAGTCAGTGTCGGCGTCGGAGTCGGCGTCGGAGTCGGCGTCGGAGTCGGCGGCGTCGGAGTCGGCGTCGGAGTCGGCGTCGTCAGCGTCGGAGTCGGAGTCGGTGTTGGAGTCGTCGTCGGAGTCGGAGTCGTCGTCGGTGTCGTCGTCGGTGCCGGAGTCGGTGTCGGTGTCGGAGTCGGTGTCGGAGTCGGTGTCGGTGTCGGAGTCGGTGTCGGTGTTGGATTCGGTGTCGGAGTCAGTGTCGGAGTCGGTGTCGATGTCGGAGTCGGTGTCGGAGTCGGTGTCGGAGTCGGTGTCGGAGTCGGTGTCAGAGTCGGTGTCCGAGTCGGTGTCGGTGTTGGTGTCGGAGTCGGTGTCGGCGTCAGAGTCAGAGTCGGTGTCAGTCAGAGTCAGAGTCGGTGTCGGATTCGGTGTCAGATTCGGTGTCGGAGTCGGTGTCAGAGTCAGTGTCAGAGTCGGTGTTGGATTCGGTGTCGGTGTTGGTGTCAGTCGGTGTTGGAGTCGGTGTCGGTGTCGGAGTCGGTGTCGTTGTCGGTGTCGGAGTCGGTGTGGTTGTCGGTGTCGGAGTCGGTGTCGGAGTCGCTGTCGGAGTCGGTGTCATGTGTCGGTGTCGGATTCGGAGTTGTTGTCGGAGTCGGTGTCGGTGTCGGTGTCGTTATCGGAGTCGGAGTCGGTGTCGGAGTCGGTGTCGGAGTCGGTGTCGGAGTCGGTGTCGGAGTCGGTGTCGTTGTCGGAGTCGGTGTCGTTGTCGGAGTCGGTGTCGTTGTCGGAGTCGGTGTCGTTGTCGGAGTCAGTGTCGGAGTCGGTGTCGGAGTTGGTGTCGGTGTCGGTGTCGGAGTCGGTGTCGGAGTCATTGTCGGAGTCGGTGTCGGAGTCGGTGTCGGAGTCTGTGTCGGAGTCTCTGTCGGAGTCTCTGTCGGAGTCTCTGTCGGAGTCCGTGTCGGAGTCCGTGTCGGAGTCGGTGTCGGATTCGGAGTCGGTGTCGGATTCGGTGTCGGAGTCGGAGTCGGTGTCGGATTCGGTGTTGGAGTAAGAGTCGGTGTCAGATTCGGTGTCGGAGTCGGTGTCGGATTCGGTGTCGGAGTCGGTGTCGGTGTCGGAGTCGGTGTCGGTGTCGTTGTCGGAGTCAGAGTCGGTGTCGTTGTCGGAGTCGGTGTCATTGTCGGAGTCGGTGTCGTTGTCGGAGTCGGTGTCGGAGTCGGTGTCGTTGGCGTCGGAGTCGGAGTCGGCGTCGGCGTCGGAGTCGGTGTCGTTGGCGTCGGAGTCGGAGTCGGCGTCGGCGTCGGCGTCGGAGTCGTCGTCGGAGTCATTGTCGGAGTCGGCGTCGGCGTCATCGGAGTCCGAGTTGGCGTTGGAGACGGTGTCGTTGTCGGAGTCGGTGTCGGTGTCAGAGTCGGCGTCGGAGTCGGCGTCGTCGGAGTCGGCGTCGGAGTCGGCGTCGGAGTCGGAGTCAGAGTCGGTGTCGTTGTCGGAGTCGGTGTCGGAGTCAGTGTTGGAGTCGGTGTCGTTGTCGGAGTAAGTGTCGGAGTCGGTGTCGGAGTTGGAGTCGTTGTCGGTGTAGGTGTCGGTGTCGGAGTCGGTGTCGGAATCGGTGTCTTTGTCACTGTCGGAGTTGGAATCGGATTCGGAGTCGGTGTCGGTGTCGGTGTCGGAGTCAGAGTCGGTGTCATAGTCGGATTCAGTGTCGGAGTCTGAGTCTGAGTCGGTGTCGGAGTCGGTGTCGGAGTCAGAGTTGGTGTCATAGTCGGATTCAGTGTCTGAGTCGGTGTCGGTTTCGGAGTCGGTGTCGGTGTTGTAGTCGGTGTCGGAGTCGGTGACGGAGTCGGTGTCGGAGTCGGTGTCGGTGTCGGAGTCGGTGTCGGAGTCGGTGTCGGTGTCGGAGTCGGTGTCGGAGTCGGAGTCGGTGTCGGTTTCGGAGTCAGTGTCGGAGTCGGTGTCGGAGTCGGTGTCGGTGTCGGAGTCAGTTTCGGTTTTGGAGTCGGAGTCGGTGTCGGTGTCGGAGTCGGAGTCGGTGTCGGATTCGGTGTCGGTGTCGGATTTGGTGTCGGTGTCAGATTCGGTATCAGAGTCGGTGTCGGATTCGGTGTCGGAGTCGGAGTCGGTGTTGGATTCAGTGTCGGTGTCGGTGTCAGTCGGTGTCGGAGTCGGTGACGGAGTCGGTGTCGGAGTCGGAATCGGAGTAGGTTTCAGATTCGGAGTTGGTGTCGGTGTCGGAGTCGGTGTCGGAGTCGGTGTCGGAGTCTGTGTCGGAGTCTGTGTCGGAGTCAGAGTCGGTGTCGGATTCGGTGTCGGATTCGGTGTCGGAGTCGGAGTCGGTGTTGGATTCGGTGTCGGATTCGGTGTCGGAGTCGGAGTCGGAGTCGGTGTCGGAGTCGGTGTCGGTGTCGGAGTCGGAGTCGGTGTCGGAGTCGGTGTCGGTGTCGGAGTCGGAGTCGGTGTCGGATTCGGTGTCGGAGTCGGAGTCGGTGTCGGAGTCGGTGTCGGTGTCGGAGCCGGTGTCTTTGTCACTGTCGGAGTTGGAATCGGATTCGGAGTCGGTGTCGGTGTCGGTGTCGGAGTCAGAGTCGGTGTCATAGTCGGATTCAGTGTCGGAGTCTGAGTCTGAGTCGGTGTCGGAGTCGATGTCGGAGTCAGAGTTGGTGTCATAGTCGGATTCAGTGTCTGAGTCGGTGTCGGTTTCGGAGTCGGTGTCGGTGTCGTAGTCGGTGTCGGAGTCGGTGACGGAGTCGGTGTCGGAGTCGGTGTCGGTGTCGGAGTCGGTGACGGAGTCGGTGTCGGAGTCGGAGTTGGATTCGGAGTCGGTGTCGGAGTTGGAGTCGGTGTAGGTGTCGGTGACGGAGTCGGTGTCGGAGTCGGAGTCGGTGTCAGTCGGAGTCGGAGTCGGTGTCGGTGTCAGAGTCGGATTCGGTGTAGGTGTCGGTGACGGAGTCGGTGTCGAAGTCGGTGTAGGAGTCGGTGTCGGAGCCGGTGTCGGAGTAGGTGTAGGTGTCGGAGTCGGTGTCAGAGTCAGTGTCAGTGTCAGATTCGGTGTCGGTGTCGGAGTCAGAGTCGGTGTCGGTGTCGGATTCGGTGTCGGTGTCAGATTCGGTGTCAGAGTCGGTGTCGGATTCGGTGTCAGTGTCAGATTCAGTGTCAGAGTCGGTGTCGGATTCGGTGTCGGAGTCGGTGTCGGATTCGGTGTCGGTGTCGGAGTCGGTGTCAGTGTCAGTCGGTGTCGGAGTCGGTGACGGAGTCGGTGTCGGAGTCGGAATTGGAGTAGGTTTCGGATTCGGAGTCGGTGTCAGTGTCAGTGTCGGAGTCGGTGTCGGCGTCGGTGTCGGTGTCGGAGTCGGTGACAGAGTCGGTGTCGGAGTCGGTGTCGGTGTCGGAGTCGGTGTCGGTGTCGGAGTCGGAGTCGGTGTCGGAGTCGGTGTCGGAGTCCGTGTCGGAATCCGTGTCAGAGTCGGTGTCGGACTCGGTGTCAGTGTCGGAGTCGGTGACGGAGTAGGAGTCGGTGTCGGAGTCGGTGTCGGTGTCGGAGTCGGTGTCAGTTTCGGAGTCGGTGTCGGTTTCGGAGTCGGTGACGGAGTCGGTGTCGGATTCGGTGTCGGATTCGGTGTCGGTGTCGGATTTGGTGTCGGTGTCAGATTCGGTATCAGAGTCGGTGTCGGATTCGGTGTCGGAGTCGGAGTCGGTGTTGGATTCAGTGTCGGTGTCGGTGTCAGTCGGTGTTGGAGTCGGTGACGGAGTCGGTGTCGGAGTCGGAATCAGAGTAGGTTTCGGATTCGGAGTTGGTGTCGGTGTCGGAGTCGGTGTCGGAGTCTGTGTCGGAGTCTGTGTCGGAGTCTGTGTCGGAGTCAGAGTCGGTGTCAGATTCGGTGTCGGATTCGGTGTTGGAGTCGGAGTCGGTGTCGGATTCGGTGTCGGATTCGGTGTCGGAGTCGGAGTCGGTGTCGGAGTCGGTGTCGGTGTCGGAGTCGGAGTCGTTGTCGGAGTCGGTGTCGGTGTCGGAGTCGGTGTCGGATTCGGTGTCGGAGTCGGAGTCGGTGTCGGTGTCGGTGTCGGAGTCGGTGTCGGATTCGGTGTTGGAGTCGGAGTCGGTGTCGGTGTCAGTGTCGGAGTTGGTGTCGGAGTCGGAGTCGGTGTCGGTGTCGGAGTCGGAGTTGGTATCGGTGTCGGATTCGATGTCGGAGTCGGTGACGGAGTCGGTGTCGGAGTCGGAGTCGGAGTCGGTGTCGGAGTCGGTGTCGGAGTCGGAGTCGGTGTCGGAGTCGGTGTCGGAGTCCGTGTTGGAATCCGTGTCGGAGTCGGTGTCGGACTCGGTGTCAGTGTCGGAGTCGGTGATGGAGTTGGAGTCGGTGTCGGAGTCGGTGTCGGTGTCGGAGTCGGTGTCGGTTTCGGAGTCGGTGTCGGTTTCGGAGTCGGTGACGGAGTCGGTGACGGAGTCGGTGTCGGATTCGGTGTCGGTGTCGGATTCGGTGTCAGTGTCGGATTTGGTGTCGGTGTCAGATTCGGTATCAGAGTCGGTGTCGGATTCGGTGTCGGAGTCGGAGTCGGTGTTGGATTCAGTGTCGGTGTCGGTGTCAGTCGGTGTCGGAGTCGGTGACGGAGTCGGTGTCGGAGTCGGAATCGGAGTAGGTTTCGGATTCGGAGTTGGTGTCGGTGTCGGAGTCGGTGTCAGATTCGGTGTCGGAGTCTGTGTCGGAGTCTGTGTCGGAGTCTGTGTCGGAGTCAGAGTCGGTGTCGGATTCGGTGTCGGATTCGGTGTCGGAGTCGGTGTCGGATTCGGTGTCGGATTCGGTGTCGGAGTCGGAGTCGGTGTCGGAGTCGGTGTCGGAGTCGGACTCGGTGTCGGAGTCGGTGTCGGTGTCGGTGTCGGAGTCGGTGTCGGTGTCGGAGTCGGTGTCGGATTCGGTGTCGGAGTCAGAGTCGGTGTCGGATTCGGTGTCGGATTCGGTGTCGGTGTCGGATTCGGTGTCGGATTCGTTGTCGGAGTCGGAGTCGGAGTCGGTGTCGGAGTCGGTGTCGGAGTCGGAGTCGGTGTCGGAGTCGGTGTCGGTGTCGGAGTCGGAGTCGGTGTCAGATTCGGTGTCGGAGTCGGAGTCGGAGTCGGTGTCGGAGTCGGTGTCGGTGTCGGAGTCGGTGTCGGATTCGGTGTCGGAGTCGGAGTCGGTGTCGGTGTCGGTGTCCGTGTCGGAGTCGGAGTCGGTGTCGGAGTCGGAGTCGGTGTCGGAGTCGGAGTCGGTGTCGGTGTCGGATTCGGTGTCGGAGTCGGTGACGGAGTCGGTGACGGAGTCGGAGTCGGTGTCGGAGTCGGTGTCGGAGTCGGAGTCGGAGTCGGTGACGGAGTCGGTGTCGGAGTCGGTGTCGGAGTCGGAGTCGGTGTCGGAGTCGGTGTCGGTGTCGGAGTCGGAGTCGGTGTCAGATTCGGTGTCGGAGTCGGAGTCGGTGTCAGTTTCGGAGTCGTGTCGGTTTCGGAGTCGGTGACGGAGTCGGTGACGGAGTCGGTGTCGGATTCGGTGTCGGATTCGGTGTCGGTGTCGGATTTGGTGTCGGTGTCAGATTCGGTATCAGAGTCGGTGTCGGATTCGGTGTCGGAGTCGGAGTCGGTGTTGGATTCAGTGTCGGTGTCGGTGTCAGTCGGTGTTGGAGTCGGTGACGGAGTCGGTGTCGGAGTCGGAATCGGAGTAGGTTTCGGATTCGGAGTTGGTGTCAGTGTCGGAGTCGGTGTCGGAGTCTGTGTCGGAGTCTGTGTTGGAGTCTGTGTCGGAGTCAGAGTCGGTGTCAGATTCGGTGTCGGATTCGGTGTTGGAGTCGGAGTCGGTGTCGGATTCGGTGTCGGATTCGGTGTCGGAGTCGGAGTCGGAGTCGGTGTCGGAGTCGGTGTCGGTGTCGGAGTCGGAGTCGGTGTCGGAGTTGGTGTCGGTGTCGGAGTCGGTGTCAGATTCGGCATCGGAGTCTGTGTCGGAGTCTGTGTCGGAGTCTGTGTCGGAGTCAGAGTCGGTGTCGGATTCGGTGTCGGATTCGGTGTCGGAGTCGGTGTCGGATTCGGTGTCGGATTCGGTGTCGGAGTCGGAGTCGGAGTCGGTGTCGGAGTCGGTGTTGGAATCGGACTCGGTGTCGGAGTCGGTGTCGGTGTCGGAGTCGGAGTCGGTGTCGGATTCGGTGTCAGAGTCGGAGTCGGAGTCGGTGTCGGAGTCGGTGTCGGTGTCGGAGTCGGTGTCGGATTCGGTGTCGGAGTCAGAGTCGGTGTCGGATTCGGTGTCGGATTCGGTGTCGGTGTCGGATTCGTTGTCGGATTCGGTGTCGGAGTCGGAGTCGGAGTCGGTGTCGGAGTCGGTGTCGGAGTCGGAGTCGGTGTCGGAGTCGGTGTCGGTGTCGGAGTCGGAGTCGGTGTCAGATTCGGTGTCGGAGTCGGAGTCGGAGTCGGTGTCGGAGTCGGTGTCGGTGTCGGAGTCGGTGTCGGATTCGGTGTCGGAGTCGGAGTCGGTGTCGGTGTCCGTGTCCGTGTCGGAGTCGGAGTCGGTGTCGGAGTCGGAGTCGGTGTCAGTGTCGGATTCGGTGTCGGAGTCGGTGACGGAGTCGGTGTCGGAGTCGGTGTCGGAGTCGGTGTCGGAGTCGGTGTCGGATTCGGTGTCAGTGTCGGAGTCGGTGTCGGAGTCGGTGTCGGAGTCGGTGTCGGTGTCGGAGTCAGTGTCGGTGTCGGATTCGGTGTCGGTGTCGGTTTCGGAGTCGGTGACGGAGTCGGTGTCTGATTCGGTGTCGGTGTCAGATTCGGTGTCGGTGTCGGTGTCAGTGTCAGTGTCGGAGTCGGTGTCGGAGTCGGTGTCGGTGTCGGTGTCGGAGTCGGTGTCGGAGTCGGTGTCGGAGTCGGTGCCGGAGTCGGTGTCGGAGTCGGTGCCGGAGTCTGTGCCAGAGTCTGTGCCGGAGTCTGTGTCGGAGTCTGTGTCGGAGTCTCTGTCGGAGTCCGTGTCGGAGCCCGTGTCAGAGTCGGTGTCGGATTCGGAGTCGGTGTCGGAGTCGGTGTCGGAGTCGGTGTCGGAGTCGGTGTCGGAGTCGGTGTCGGTGTCGGAGTCGGTGTCGTTGTCGGTGTCGGAATCGGTGTCGTTGTCGGAGTCGGAGTCGGTGTCGGAGTCGGTGTCGGAGTCGGTGTCGGAGTCGGTGTCGTTGTCGGAGTCGGTGTCGGAGTCGGTGTCGGATTCGGTGTCGGAGTCGGTGTCGGTGTCGTTGTCAGTGTCGGAGTGGGTGTCGTTGTCGGAGTCGGTGTCGGAGTCGGTGTCGGTGTCGGCGTCGGAGTCGTCGTCGGAGTCGGCGTCGGAGTCGGCGTCGGAGTCGGTGTCGGAGTCGGTGTCGTTGTCGGAGTCGGTGTCGGAGTCGGTGTTGGTGTCGGAGTCGGTGTCGGAGTCGGTGTCGGAGTCGGTGTCGTTGTCGGAGTCGGTGTCGGAGTCGGTGTCGGTGTCGGTGTCGGAGTCGGTGTCGGTGTCGTTGTCCGTGTCGGAGTGGGTGTCGTTGTCGGAGTCGGTGTCGGAGTCGGTGTCGGTGTCGGCGTCGGAGTCGTCGTCGGAGTCGGCGTCGGAGTCGGCGTCGGAGTCGGCGTCGTCGGATTCGGCGTCGGAGTCGTAGTCGGAGTCGGATTCGGAGTCGGTGTCGGAGTCGGTGTCGGAGTCGGAGTTGGTGTCGGTGTCGGAGTCGGTGTCGGTGTCGTTGTCAGTGTCGGAGTCGGTGTCATTGTCGGAGTCGGTGTCGGAGTCGGTGTCGGTGTCGGCGTCGGAGTCGTCGTCGGAGTCGGCGTCGGAGTCCGCGTCGGAGTCGGCGTCAGAGTCGCTGTTGGAGTCGGTGTCATGTGTCGGTGTCGGAGTTGGTGTCGGTGTCGGAGTCGGTGTCGGAGTCGGTGTCGGAGTCGGTGTCGTTGTCGGAGTCGGTGTCGTTGTCGGAGTCAGTGTCGGCGTCGGAGTCGGCGTCGGAGTCGGCGTCGGAGTCGGCGGCGTCGGAGTTGGCGTCGGAGTTGGCGTCGTCAGTGTCGGAGTCGGTGTCGGAGTCGGTGTCGGAGTCGGTGTCGGAGTCGGCGTCGTCGGAGTCGGTGTCGGAGTCGGAGTCGGTGTCGGAGTCGGTTTCGGAGTCGGAGTCGGTGTCGGTGTCGGAGTCGGTGTCGGTGTCGTTGTCAGTGTCGGAGTGGGTGTCGTTGTCGGAGTCGGTGTCGGAGTCGGTGTCGGTGTCGGCGTCGGAGTCGTCGTCGGAGTCGGCGTCGGAGTCGGCGTCGGAGTCGGCGTCGTCGGAGTCGGCGTCGGAGTCGTAGTCGGAGTCGGATTCGGAGTCGGAGTCGGTGTCGGAGTCGGTGTCGGAGTCGGAGTTGGTGTCAGTGTCGGAGTCGGTGTCGGTGTCGTTGTCAGTGTCGGAGTCGGTGTCGTTGTCGGAGTCGGTGTCGGAGTCGGTGTCGGTGTCGGCGTCGGAGTCATCGTCGGAGTTGGCGTCGGAGTCCGCGTCGGAGTCGGCGTCGTCGGAGTCGGTGTCGGAGTCGGTGTCAGAGTCGGTGTCCGAGTCGGTGTCGGTGTTGGTGTCGGAGTCGGTGTCGGCGTCAGAGTCAGAGTCGGTGTCAGTCAGAGTCAGAGTCGGTGTCGGATTCGGTGTCGGATTCGGTGTCGGAGTCGGTGTCAGAGTCAGAGTCGGTGTTGGATTCGGTGTCGGTGTTGGTGTCAGTCGGTGTTGGAGTCGGTGTCGGTGTCGGAGTCGGTGTCGTTGTCGGTGTCGGCGTCGGCGTCGTTGTCGGAGTCGGTGTCGTTGTCGGAGTCGGTGTCGGAGTCGGTGTCGGAGTCGGTGTCGGAGTCGGTGTCGGTGTCGGAGTCGGTGTCGTTGTCGGTGTCGGAGTCGGTGTCGTTGTCGGAGTCGGAGTCGGTTTCGGAGTCGGTGTCGGAGTCGGTGTCGTTGTCGGAGTCGGTGTCGGAGTCGGTGTCGGAGTCGGCGTCGGAGTCGGCGTCGGAGTCGGCGTCGGAGTCGGCGTCGTTGTCGGTGTCGGAGTCGGTGTCGGAGTCGGTGTCGTTGTCGGTGTCGGCGTCGGTGTCGTTGTCGGAGTCGGTGTCGTTGTCGGAGTCGGTGTCGGAGTCGGTGTCGGAGTCGGTGTCGGAGTCGGTGTCGGAGTCGGTGTCGTTGTCGGTGTCGGAGTCGGTGTCGTTGTCGGAGTCGGAGTCGGTTTCGGAGTCGGTGTCGGAGTCGGTGTCGTTGTCGGAGTCGGTGTCGGAGTCGGTGTCGGAGTCGGCGTCGGAGTCGGCATCGGAGTCGGCGTCGTTGTCGGTGTCGGAGTCGGTGTCGGAGTCGGAGTCGGTGTCGGTGCCGGAGTCGGTGTTGGAGTCGGTGTCGGTGTCATTGTCGGAGTCGGTGTCGGAGTCGGTGTCGTTGTCGGTGTCGGAGTCGGTGTTGTTTTCGGTGTCGCTGTCGGTGTCATTGTCGGTGTCGGAGTCGGTGTCGGAGTCGCTGTTGGAGTCGGTGTCATGTGTCGGTGTCGGAGTTGGTGTCGGTGTCAGAGTCGGTGTCGGAGTCGGTGTCGGAGTCGGTGTCGGAGTCGGTGTCGTTGTCGGAGTCGGTGTCGTTGTCGGAGTCGGTGTCGTTGTCGGAGTCAGTGTCGGCGTCGGAGTCGGCGTCGGAGTCGGCGTCGGAGTCGGCGGCGTCGGAGTCGGCGTCGGAGTCGGCGTCGTCAGCGTCGGAGTCGGAGTCGGTGTTGGAGTCGTCGTCGGAGTCGGAGTCGTCGTCGGTGTCGTCGTCGGTGCCGGAGTCGGTGTCGGTGTCGGAGTCGGTGTCGGAGTCGGTGTCGGTGTCGGAGTCGGTGTCGGTGTTGGATTCGGTGTCGGAGTCAGTGTCAGAGTCGGTGTCGATGTCGGAGTCGGTGTCGGAGTCGGTGTCGGAGTCGGTGTCGGAGTCGGTGTCAGAGTCGGTGTCCGAGTCGGTGTCGGTGTTGGTGTCGGAGTCGGTGTCGGCGTCAGAGTCAGAGTCGGTGTCAGTCAGAGTCAGAGTCGGTGTCGGATTCGGTGTCGGATTCGGTGTCGGAGTCGGTGTCAGAGTCAGTGTCAGAGTCGGTGTTGGATTCGGTGTCGGTGTTGGTGTCAGTCGGTGTTGGAGTCGGTGTCGGTGTCGGAGTCGGTGTCGTTGTCGGTGTCGGAGTCGGTGTGGTTGTCGGTGTCGGAGTCGGTGTCGGAGTCGCTGTCGGAGTCGGTGTCATGTGTCGGTGTCGGATTCGGAGTTGTTGTCGGAGTCGGTGTCGGTGTCGGTGTCGTTATCGGAGTCGGAGTCGGTGTCGGAGTCGGTGTCGGAGTCGGTGTCGGAGTCGGTGTCGGAGTCGGTGTCGTTGTCGGAGTCGGTGTCGTTGTCGGAGTCGGTGTCGTTGTCGGAGTCAGTGTCAGAGTCGGTGTCGGAGTTGGTGTCGGTGTCGGTGTCGGAGTCGGTGTCGGAGTCATTGTCGGAGTCGGTGTCGGAGTCGGTGTCGGAGTCTGTGTCGGAGTCTCTGTCGGAGTCTCTGTCGGAGTCTCTGTCGGAGTCCGTGTCGGAGTCCGTGTCGGAGTCGGTGTCGGATTCGGAGTCGGTGTCGGATTCGGTGTCGGAGTCGGAGTCGGTGTCGGATTCGGTGTTGGAGTAAGAGTCGGTGTCGGATTCGGTGTCGGAGACGGTGTCGGATTCGGTGTCGGAGTCGGTGTCGGTGTCGGAGTCGGTGTCGGTGTCGTTGTCGGAGTCAGAGTCGGTGTCGTTGTCGGAGTCGGTGTCATTGTCGGAGTCGGTGTCGTTGTCGGAGTCGGTGTCGGAGTCGGTGTCGTTGGCGTCGGAGTCGGAGTCGGCGTTGGCGTCGGAGTCGGTGTCGTTGGCGTCGGAGTCGGAGTCGGCGTCGGCGTCGGAGTCGTCGTCGGAGTCATTGTCGGAGTCGGCGTCGGCGTCGTCGGAGTCCGAGTTGGCGTTGGAGACGGTGTCGTTGTCGGAGTCGGTGTCGGTGTCAGAGTCGGCGTCGGAGTCGGCGTCGTCGGAGTCGGCGTCGGAGTCGGAGTCGGCGTCGGAGTCGGAGTCAGAGTCGGTGTCGTTGTCGGAGTCGGTGTCGGAGTCAGTGTTGGAGTCGGTGTCGTTGTCGGAGTCAGTGTCGGAGTCGGTGTCGGAGTTGGAGTCGTTGTCGGTGTAGGTGTCGGTGTCGGAATCGGTGTCTTTGTCACTGTCGGAGTTGGAATCGGATTCGGAGTCGGTGTCGGTGTCGGTGTCGGAGTCAGAGTCGGTGTCATAGTCGGATTCAGTGTCGGAGTCTGAGTCTGAGTCGGTGTCGGAGTCGGTGTCGGAGTCAGAGTTGGTGTCATAGTCGGATTCAGTGTCTGAGTCGGTGTCGGTTTCGGAGTCGGTGTCGGTGTTGTAGTCGGTGTCGGAGTCGGTGACGGAGTCGGCGTCGGAGTCGGTGTCGGTGTCGGAGTCGGTGTCGGAGTCGGTGTCGGTGTCGGAGTCGGTGTCGGAGTCGGAGTCGGTGTCGGTTTCGGAGTCAGTGTCGGAGTCGGTGTCGGAGTCGGTGTCGGTGTCGGAGTCAGTTTCGGTTTTGGAGTCGGAGTCGGTGTCGGTGTCGGAGTCGGAGTCGGTGTCGGATTCGGTGTCGGTGTCGGATTTGGTGTCGGTGTCAGATTCGGTATCAGAGTCGGTGTCGGATTCGGTGTCGGAGTCGGAGTCGGTGTTGGATTCAGTGTCGGTGTCGGTGTCAGTCGGTGTCGGAGTCGGTGACGGAGTCGGTGTCGGAGTCGGAATCGGAGTAGGTTTCGGATTCGGAGTTGGTGTCGGTGTCGGAGTCGGTGTCGGAGTCGGTGTCGGAGTCTGTGTCGGAGTCTGTGTCGGAGTCAGAGTCGGTGTCGGATTCGGTGTCGGATTCGGTGTCGGAGTCGGAGTCGGTGTTGGATTCGGTGTCGGATTCGGTGTCGGAGTCGGAGTCGGAGTCGGTGTCGGAGTCGGTGTCGGTGTCGGAGTCGGAGTCGGTGTCGGAGTCGGTGTCGGTGTCGGAGTCGGAGTCGGTGTCGGATTCGGTGTCGGAGTCGGAGTCGGTGTCGGAGTCGGTGTCGGTGTCGGAGCCGGTGTCTTTGTCACTGTCGGAGTTGGAATCGGATTCGGAGTCGGTGTCGGTGTCGGTGTCGGAGTCAGAGTCGGTGTCATAGTCGGATTCAGTGTCGGAGTCTGAGTCTGAGTCGGTGTCGGAGTCGATGTCGGAGTCAGAGTTGGTGTCATAGTCGGATTCAGTGTCTGAGTCGGTGTCGGTTTCGGAGTCGGTGTCGGTGTCGTAGTCGGTGTCGGAGTCGGTGACGGAGTCGGTGTCGGAGTCGGTGTCGGTGTCGGAGTCGGTGACGGAGTCGGTGTCGGAGTCGGAGTTGGATTCGGAGTCGGTGTCGGAGTTGGAGTCGGTGTAGGTGTCGGTGACGGAGTCGGTGTCGGAGTCGGAGTCGGTGTCAGTCGGAGTCGGAGTCGGTGTCGGTGTCAGAGTCGGATTCGGTGTAGGTGTCGGTGACGGAGTCGGTGTCGAAGTCGGTGTAGGAGTCGGTGTCGGAGCCGGTGTCGGAGTAGGTGTAGGTGTCGGAGTCGGTGTCAGAGTCAGTGTCAGTGTCAGATTCGGTGTCGGTGTCGGAGTCAGAGTCGGTGTCGGTGTCGGATTCGGTGTCGGTGTCAGATTCGGTGTCAGAGTCGGTGTCGGATTCGGTGTCAGTGTCAGATTCAGTGTCAGAGTCGGTGTCGGATTCGGTGTCGGAGTCGGTGTCGGATTCGGTGTCGGTGTCGGAGTCGGTGTCAGTGTCAGTCGGTGTCGGAGTCGGTGACGGAGTCGGTGTCGGAGTCGGAATTGGAGTAGGTTTCGGATTCGGAGTCAGTGTCAGTGTCAGTGTCGGAGTCGGTGTCGGCGTCGGTGTCGGTGTCGGAGTCGGTGACAGAGTCGGTGTCGGAGTCGGTGTCGGTGTCGGAGTCGGTGTCGGAGTCGGAGTCGGTGTCGGAGTCGGTGTCGGAGTCCGTGTCGGAATCCGTGTCAGAGTCGGTGTCGGACTCGGTGTCAGTGTCGGAGTCGGTGACGGAGTAGGAGTCGGTGTCGGAGTCGGTGTCGGTGTCGGAGTCGGTGTCAGTTTCGGAGTCGGTGTCGGTTTCGGAGTCGGTGACGGAGTCGGTGACGGAGTCGGTGTCGGATTCGGTGTCGGATTCGGTGTCGGTGTCGGATTTGGTGTCGGTGTCAGATTCGGTATCAGAGTCGGTGTCGGATTCGGTGTCGGAGTCGGAGTCGGTGTTGGATTCAGTGTCGGTGTCGGTGTCAGTCGGTGTTGGAGTCGGTGACGGAGTCGGTGTCGGAGTCGGAATCAGAGTAGGTTTCGGATTCGGAGTTGGTGTCGGTGTCGGAGTCGGTGTCGGAGTCTGTGTCGGAGTCTGTGTCGGAGTCTGTGTCGGAGTCAGAGTCGGTGTCAGATTCGGTGTCGGATTCGGTGTTGGAGTCGGAGTCGGTGTCGGATTCGGTGTCGGATTCGGTGTCGGAGTCGGAGTCGGTGTCGGAGTCGGTGTCGGTGTCGGAGTCGGAGTCGTTGTCGGAGTCGGTGTCGGTGTCGGAGTCGGTGTCGGATTCGGTGTCGGAGTCGGAGTCGGTGTCGGTGTCGGTGTCGGAGTCGGTGTCGGATTCGGTGTTGGAGTCGGAGTCGGTGTCGGTGTCAGTGTCGGAGTTGGTGTCGGAGTCGGAGTCGGTGTCGGTGTCGGAGTCGGAGTTGGTATCGGTGTCGGATTCGATGTCGGAGTCGGTGACGGAGTCGGTGTCGGAGTCGGAGTCGGAGTCGGTGTCGGAGTCGGTGTCGGAGTCGGAGTCGGTGTCGGAGTCGGTGTCGGAGTCCGTGTTGGAATCCGTGTCGGAGTCGGTGTCGGACTCGGTGTCAGTGTCGGAGTCGGTGATGGAGTTGGAGTCGGTGTCGGAGTCGGTGTCGGTGTCGGAGTCGGTGTCGGTTTCGGAGTCGGTGTCGGTTTCGGAGTCGGTGACGGAGTCGGTGACGGAGTCGGTGTCGGATTCGGTGTCGGTGTCGGATTCGGTGTCAGTGTCGGATTTGGTGTCGGTGTCAGATTCGGTATCAGAGTCGGTGTCGGATTCGGTGTCGGAGTCGGAGTCGGTGTTGGATTCAGTGTCGGTGTCGGTGTCAGTCGGTGTCGGAGTCGGTGACGGAGTCGGTGTCGGAGTCGGAATCGGAGTAGGTTTCGGATTCGGAGTTGGTGTCGGTGTCGGAGTCGGTGTCAGATTCGGTGTCGGAGTCTGTGTCGGAGTCTGTGTCGGAGTCTGTGTCGGAGTCAGAGTCGGTGTCGGATTCGGTGTCGGATTCGGTGTCGGAGTCGGTGTCGGATTCGGTGTCGGATTCGGTGTCGGAGTCGGAGTCGGTGTCGGAGTCGGTGTCGGAGTCGGACTCGGTGTCGGAGTCGGTGTCGGTGTCGGAGTCGGTGTCGGATTCGGTGTCGGAGTCGGTGTCGGAGTCGGAGTCGGTGTCGGATTCGGTGTCGGAGTCGGAGTCGGAGTCGGTGTCGGAGTCGGTGTCGGTGTCGGAGTCGGTGTCGGATTCGGTGTCGGAGTCAGAGTCGGTGTCGGATTCGGTGTCGGATTCGGTGTCGGTGTCGGATTCGGTGTCGGATTCGTTGTCGGAGTCGGAGTCGGAGTCGGTGTCGGAGTCGGTGTCGGAGTCGGAGTCGGTGTCGGAGTCGGTGTCGGTGTCGGAGTCGGAGTCGGTGTCAGATTCGGTGTCGGAGTCGGAGTCGGAGTCGGTGTCGGAGTCGGTGTCGGTGTCGGAGTCGGTGTCGGATTCGGTGTCGGAGTCGGAGTCGGTGTCGGTGTCGGTGTCCGTGTCGGAGTCGGAGTCGGTGTCGGAGTCGGAGTCGGCGTCGGAGTCGGAGTCGGTGTCGGTGTCGGATTCGGTGTCGGAGTCGGTGACGGAGTCGGTGTCGGAGTCGGAGTCGGTGTCGGAGTCGGTGTCGGAGTCGGAGTCGGAGTCGGTGACGGAGTCGGTGTCGGAGTCGGTGTCGGAGTCGGAGTCGGTGTCGGAGTCGGTGTCGGTGTCGGAGTCGGAGTCGGTGTCAGATTCGGTGTCGGAGTCGGAGTCGGTGTCAGTTTCGGAGTCGTGTCGGTTTCGGAGTCGGTGACGGAGTCGGTGACGGAGTCGGTGTCGGATTCGGTGTCGGATTCGGTGTCGGTGTCGGATTTGGTGTCGGTGTCAGATTCGGTATCAGAGTCGGTGTCGGATTCGGTGTCGGAGTCGGAGTCGGTGTTGGATTCAGTGTCGGTGTCGGTGTCAGTCGGTGTTGGAGTCGGTGACGGAGTCGGTGTCGGAGTCGGAATCGGAGTAGGTTTCGGATTCGGAGTTGGTGTCAGTGTCGGAGTCGGTGTCGGAGTCTGTGTCGGAGTCTGTGTTGGAGTCTGTGTCGGAGTCAGAGTCGGTGTCAGATTCGGTGTCGGATTCGGTGTTGGAGTCGGAGTCGGTGTCGGATTCGGTGTCGGATTCGGTGTCGGAGTCGGAGTCGGAGTCGGTGTCGGAGTCGGTGTCGGTGTCGGAGTCGGTGTCGGAGTCGGTGTCGGTGTCGGAGTCGGTGTCGGATTCGGTGTCGGAGTCGGAGTCGGTGTCGGAGTCGGTGTCGGTGTCGGTGTCGGAGTCGGTGTCGGATTCGGTGTTGGAGTCGGAGTCGGTGTCGGTGTCAGTGTCGGAGTTGGTGTCGGAGTCGGAGTCGGTGTCGGTGTCGGAGTCGGAGTTGGTGTCGGTGTCGGATTCGATGTCGGAGTCGGTGACGGAGTCGGTGTCGGAGTCGGAGTCGGTGTCGGAGTCGGTGTCGGTGTCGGAGTCGGAGTCGGTGTCAGATTCGGTGTCGGAGTCGGAGTCGGTGTCAGTTTCGGAGTCGTGTCGGTTTCGGAGTCGGTGACGGAGTCGGTGTCGGATTCGGTGTCGGATTCGGTGTCGGTGTCGGATTTGGTGTCGGTGTCAGATTCGGTATCAGAGTCGGTGTCGGATTCGGTGTCGGAGTCGGAGTCGGTGTTGGATTCAGTGTCGGTGTCGGTGTCAGTCGGTGTTGGAGTCGGTGACGGAGTCGGTGTCGGAGTCGGAATCGGAGTAGGTTTCGGATTCGGAGTTGGTGTCAGTGTCGGAGTCGGTGTCGGAGTCTGTGTCGGAGTCTGTGTTGGAGTCTGTGTCGGAGTCAGAGTCGGTGTCAGATTCGGTGTCGGATTCGGTGTTGGAGTCGGAGTCGGTGTCGGATTCGGTGTCGGATTCGGTGTCGGAGTCGGAGTCGGAGTCGGTGTCGGAGTCGGTGTCGGTGTCGGAGTCGGAGTCGGTGTCGGAGTCGGTGTCGGTGTCGGAGTCGGTGTCGGATTCGGTGTCGGAGTCGGAGTCGGTGTCGGAGTCGGTGTCGGTGTCGGTGTCGGAGTCGGTGTCGGATTCGGTGTTGGAGTCGGAGTCGGTGTCGGTGTCAGTGTCGGAGTTGGTGTCGGAGTCGGAGTCGGTGTCGGTGTCGGAGTCGGAGTTGGTGTCGGTGTCGGATTCGATGTCGGAGTCGGTGACGGAGTCGGTGTCGGAGTCGGAGTCGGAGTCGGTGTCGGAGTCGGTGTCGGAGTCGGAGTCGGTGTCGGAGTCGGTGTTGGAGTCCGTGTTGGAATCCGTGTCGGAGTCGGTGTCGGACTCGGTGTCAGTGTCGGAGTCGGTGATGGAGTTGGAGTTGGTGTCGGAGTCGGTGTCGGTGTCGGAGTCGGTGTCGGTTTCGGAGTCGGTGTCGGTTTCGGAGTCGGTGACGGAATCGGTGACGGAGTCGGTGTCGGATTCGGTGTCGGTGTCGGATTCGGTGTCAGTGTCGGATTTGGTGTCGGTGTCAGATTCGGTATCAGAGTCGGTGTCGGATTCGGTGTCGGAGTCGGAGTCGGTGTTGGATTCAGTGTCGGTGTCGGTGTCAGTCGGTGTCGGAGTCGGTGACGGAGTCGGTGTCGGAGTCGGAATCGGAGTAGGTTTCGGATTCGGAGTTGGTGTCGGTGTCGGAGTCGGTGTCAGATTCGGCGTCGGAGTCTGTGTCGGAGTCTGTGTCGGAGTCTGTGTCGGAGTCAGAGTCGGTGTCGGATTCGGTGTCGGATTCGGTGTCGGAGTCGGTGTCGGATTCGGTGTCGGATTCGGTGTCGGAGTCGGAGTCGGAGTCGGTGTCGGAGTCGGTGTTGGAGTCGGACTCGGTGTCGGAGTCGGTGTCGGTGTCGGAGTCGGAGTCGGTGTCGGATTCGGTGTCAGAGTCGGAGTCGGAGTCGGTGTCGGAGTCGGTGTCGGTGTCGGAGTCGGTGTCGGATTCGGTGTCGGAGTCAGAGTCGGTGTCGGATTCGGTGTCGGATTCGGTGTCGGTGTCGGATTCGGTGTCGGATTCGGTGTCGGAGTCGGAGTCGGAGTCGGTGTCGGAGTCGGTGTCGGAGTCGGAGTCGGTGTCGGAGTCGGTGTCGGTGTCGGAGTCGGAGTCGGTGTCAGATTCGGTGTCGGAGTCGGAGTCGGAGTCGGTGTCGGAGTCGGTGTCGGTGTCGGAGTCGGTGTCGGATTCGGTGTCGGAGTCGGAGTCGGTGTCGGTGTCCGTGTCCGTGTCGGAGTCGGAGTCGGTGTCGGAGTCGGAGTCGGTGTCGGTGTCGGATTCGGTGTCGGAGTCGGTGACGGAGTCGGTGTCGGAGTCGGTGTCGGAGTCGGTGTCGGAGTCGGTGTCGGATTCGGTGTCAGTGTCGGAGTCGGTGTCGGAGTCGGTGTCGGAGTCGGTGTCGGTGTCGGAGTCAGTGTCGGTGTCGGATTCGGTGTCGGTGTCGGTTTCGGAGTCGGTGACGGAGTCGGTGTCTGATTCGGTGTCGGTGTCAGATTCGGTGTCGGTGTCGGTGTCAGTGTCGGAGTCGGTGTCGGAGTCGGTGTCGGTGTCGGTGTCGGAGTCGGTGTCGGTGTCGGAGTCGGTGCCGGAGTCGGTGTCGGAGTCGGTGCCGGAGTCTGTGCCGGAGTCTGTGCCGGAGTCTGTGTCGGAGTCTGTGTCGGAGTCTCTGTCGGAGTCCGTGTCGGAGCCCGTGTCGGAGTCGGTGTCGGATTCGGAGTCGGTGTCAGATTCGGTGTCGGAGTCAGAGTCGGTGTCGGATTCGGTGTCGGAGTCGGTGTCAGATTCGGTGTCGGAGTCAGAGTCTGTGTCGGATTCGGTGTCGGAGTCGGTGTTGGTTTCGGAGTCGGAGTCGGTGTCGGAGTCGGTGTCGGTGTCGGAGTCGGTGTCGGTGTCGGAATCCATGTCGGAGTCGGTGTCGGTGTTGGAATCGGTGTCGGTGTTGGAGTCGGTGTCGGTGTCAGACTCGCTGTCGGAGTCGGTGTCGGAGTCGGTGTAGGTGTCGGTGACGGAGTTGGTGTCGGAGTCGGTGTCAGTCGGAGTCGGAGTCGGTGTCGGAGTCGGTGTCGGAGTCGGATTCGGTGTAGGTGTCGGTGTCGGTGTAGGTGTCGGTGACGGAGTCGGAGTCGGTGACGGTGTCGGAGCCAGTGTCGGTGTCAGTGTCGGAGTCGGTGTCGGAGTCGGTGTCGGAGTCGGTGTCGGTGTCGGAGTCGGTGTCGGTGTTGGAGTCGGTGTCGGAGTCCGTGTCGGAATCCATGTCGGAGTCGGTGTCGGACTCGGTGTCAGTGTCGGAGTCGGTGACGGAGTCGGTGTCGGAGTTGGTGTCGGAGTCGGTGTCAGTGTCAGTTTCGGAGTCGGTGTCGGTTTCGGAGTCGGTGTCGGTTTCGGTGTCGGAGTCGGTGTCGGATTCGGTGTCGGAGTCGGTGTCAGTGTCGGATTCGGTGTCGGTGTCGGAGTCAGAGTCGGTGTCGGATTCGGTGTCGGAGTCGGTGTCGGATTCGGTGTCGGAGTCGGTGTCGGTGTCAGTCGGTGTCGGAGTCGGTGACGGAGTCGGTGTCGGAGTCGGAATCGGAGTAGGTTTCGGATTCGGAGTTGGTGTCAGTGTCAGTGTTGGAGTCTGTGTCGGAGTCGGTGTCGGTGTCGGAGTCGGTGCCGGAGTCGGTGCCGGAGTCGGTGCCGGAGTCTGTGCCGGAGTCTGTGTCAGAGTCTCTGTCGGAGTCCGTGTCGGAGGCTGTGTCGGAGTCCATGTCAGATTCGGAGTCGGTGTCGGATTCGGTGTCGGAGTCGGTGTCGGTGTTGGATTCGGTGTCGGAGTCAGAGTCGGTGTCGGATTCGGTTTCGGAGTCGGTGTCGGATTCGGTGTCGGAGTCAGAGTCAGTGTCGGATTCGGTGTCGGAGTCAGTGCTGGAGTCGGAGTCGGAGTCGGTGTCGGAGTCGGTGTCGGAGTCCGTGTCGGAATCCGTGTCAGAGTCGGTGTCGGACTCGGTGTCAGTGTCGGAGTCGGTGACGGAGTAGGAGTCGGTGTCGGAGTCGGTGTCGGTGTCGGAGTCGGTGTCAGTTTCGGAGTCGGTGTCGGTTTCGGAGTCGGTGACGGAGTCGGTGACGGAGTCGGTGTCGGATTCGGTGTCGGATTCGGTGTCGGTGTCGGATTTGGTGTCGGTGTCAGATTCGGTATCAGAGTCGGTGTCGGATTCGGTGTCGGAGTCGGAGTCGGTGTTGGATTCAGTGTCGGTGTCGGTGTCAGTCGGTGTTGGAGTCGGTGACGGAGTCGGTGTCGGAGTCGGAATCGGAGTAGGTTTCGGATTCGGAGTTGGTGTCGGTGTCGGAGTCGGTGTCGGAGTCTGTGTCGGAGTCTGTGTCGGAGTCTGTGTCGGAGTCTGTGTCGGAGTCAGAGTCGGTGTCAGATTCGGTGTCGGATTCGGTGTTGGAGTCGGAGTCGGTGTCGGATTCGGTGTCGGATTCGGTGTCGGAGTCGGAGTCGGTGTCGGAGTCGGTGTCGGTGTCGGAGTCGGAGTCCTTGTCGGAGTCGGTGTCGGTGTCGGAGTCGGTGTCGGATTCGGTGTCGGAGTCAGAGTCGGTGTCGGTGTCGGTGTCGGAGTCGGTGTCGGATTCGGTGTTGGAGTCGGAGTCGGTGTCGGTGTCAGTGTCGGAGTTGGTGTCGGAGTCGGAGTCGGTGTCGGTTTCGGAGTCGGAGTTGGTGTCGGTGTCGGATTCGATGTCGGAGTCGGTGACGGAGTCGGTGTCGGAGTCGGAGTCGGAGTCGGTGTCGGAGTCGGTGTCGGAGTCGGAGTCGGTGTCGGAGTCGGTGTCGGAGTCCGTGTTGGAATCCGTGTCGGAGTCGGTGTCGGACTCGGTGTCAGTGTCGGAGTCGGTGATGGAGTTGGAGTCGGTGTCGGAGTCGGTGTCGGTGTCGGAGTCGGTGTCGGTTTCGGAGTCGGTGTCGGTTTCGGAGTCGGTGACGGAGTCGGTGACGGAGTCGGTGTCGGATTTGGTGTCGGTGTCGGATTCGGTGTCAGTGTCGGATTTGGTGTCGGTGTCAGATTCGGTATCAGAGTCGGTGTCGGATTCGGTGTCGGAGTCGGAGTCGGTGTTGGATTCAGTGTCGGTGTCGGTGTCAGTCGGTGTCGGAGTCGGTGACGGAGTCGGTGTCGGAGTCGGAATCGGAGTAGGTTTCGGATTCGGAGTTGGTGTCGGTGTCGGAGTCGGTGTCAGATTCGGTGTCGGAGTCTGTGTCGGAGTCTGTGTCGGAGTCTGTGTCGGAGTCAGAGTCGGTGTCGGATTCGGTGTCGGATTCGGTGTCGGAGTCGGTGTCGGATTCGGTGTCGGATTCGGTGTCGGAGTCGGAGTCGGAGTCGGTGTCGGAGTCGGTGTCGGAGTCGGACTCGGTGTCGGAGTCGGTGTCGGTGTCAGAGTCGGAGTCGGTGTCGGATTCGGTGTCGGAGTCGGAGTCGGAGTCGGTGTCGGAGTCGGTGTCGGTGTCGGAGTCGGTGTCGGATTCGGTGTCGGAGTCAGAGTCGGTGTCGGATTCGGTGTCGGATTCGGTGTCGGTGTCGGATTCGGTGTCGGATTCGTTGTCGGAGTCGGAGTCGGAGTCGGTGTCGGAGTCGGTGTCGGAGTCGGAGTCGGTGTCGGAGTCGGTGTCGGTGTCGGAGTCGGAGTCGGTGTCAGATTCGGTGTCGGAGTCGGAGTCGGTGTCGGAGTCGGTGTCGGTGTCGGAGTCGGTGTCGGATTCGGTGTCGGAGTCGGAGTCGGTGTCGGTGTCGGTGTCCGTGTCGGAGTCGGAGTCGGTGTCGGAGTCGGAGTCGGTGTCGGAGTCGGAGTCGGTGTCGGTGTCGGATTCGGTTTCGGAGTCGGTGACGGAGTCGGTGTCGGAGTCGGAGTCGGTGTCGGAGTCGGTGTCGGAGTCGGAGTCGGAGTCGGTGACGGAGTCGGTGTCGGAGTAGGTGTCGGAGTCGGAGTCGGTGTCGGAGTCGGTGTCGGTGTCGGAGTCGGAGTCGGTGTCAGATTCGGTGTCGGAGTCGGAGTCGGTGTCAGTTTCGGAGTCGGTGTCGGTTTCGGAGTCGGCGACGGAGTCGGTGACGGAGTCGGTGTCGGATTCGGTGTCGGATTCGGTGTCGGTGTCGGATTTGGTGTCGGTGTCAGATTCGGTATCAGAGTCGGTGTCGGATTCGGTGTCAGAGTCGGAGTCGGTGTTGGATTCAGTGTCGGTGTCGGTGTCAGTCAGTGTTGGAGTCGGTGACGGAGTCGGTGTCGGAGTCGGAATCGGAGTAGGTTTCGGATTCGGAGTTGGTGTCAGTGTCGGAGTCGGTGTCGGAGTCTGTGTCGGAGTCTGTGTCGGAGTCTGTGTCGGAGTCAGAGTCGGTGTCAGATTCGGTGTCGGATTCGGTGTTGGAGTCGGAGTCGGTGTCGGATTCGGTGTCGGATTCGGTGTCGGAGTCGGAGTCGGAGTCGGTGTCGGTGTCGGAGTCGGAGTCGGTGTCGGAGTCGGTGTCGGTGTCGGAGTCGGTGTCGGATTCGGTGTCGGAGTCGGAGTCGGTGTCGGAGTCGGTGTCGGTGTCGGTGTCGGAGTCGGTGTCGGATTCGGTGTTGGAGTCGGAGTCGGTGTCGGTGTCAGTGTCGGAGTTGGTGTCGGAGTCGGAGTCGGTGTCGGTGTCGGAGTCGGAGTTGGTGTCGGTGTCGGATTCGATGTCGGAGTCGGTGACGGAGTCGGTGTCGGAGTCGGAGTCGGAGTCGGTGTCGGAGTCGGTGTCGGAGTCGGAGTCGGTGTCGGAGTCGGTGTTGGAGTCCGTGTTGGAATCCGTGTCGGAGTCGGTGTCGGACTCGGTGTCAGTGTCGGAGTCGGTGATGGAGTTGGAGTTGGTGTCGGAGTCGGTGTCGGTGTCGGAGTCGGTGTCGGTTTCGGAGTCGGTGTCGGTTTCGGAGTCGGTGACGGAGTCGGTGACGGAGTCGGTGTCGGATTCGGTGTCGGTGTCGGATTCGGTGTCAGTGTCGGATTTGGTGTCGGTGTCAGATTCGGTATCAGAGTCGGTGTCGGATTCGGTGTCGGAGTCGGAGTCGGTGTTGGATTCAGTGTCGGTGTCGGTGTCAGTCGGTGTCGGAGTCGGTGACGGAGTCGGTGTCGGAGTCGGAATCGGAGTAGGTTTCGGATTCGGAGTTGGTGTCGGTGTCGGAGTCGGTGTCAGATTCGGTGTCGGAGTCTGTGTCGGAGTCTGTGTCGGAGTCTGTGTCGGAGCCAGAGTCGGTGTCGGATTCGGTGTCGGATTCGGTGTCGGAGTCGGTGTCGGATTCGGTGTCGGATTCGGTGTCGGAGTCGGAGTCGGAGTCGGTGTCGGAGTCGGTGTCGGAGTCGGACTCGGTGTCGGAGTCGGTGTCGGTGTCGGAGTCGGAGTCGGTGTCGGATTCGGTGTCAGAGTCGGTGTCGGAGTCGGTGTCGGAGTCGGTGTCGGTGTCGGAGTCGGTGTCGGATTCGGTGTCGGAGTCAGAGTCGGTGTCGGATTCGGTGTCGGATTCGGTGTCGGTGTCGGATTCGGTGTCGGATTCGGTGTCGGAGTCGGAGTCGGAGTCGGTGTCGGAGTCGGTGTCGGAGTCGGAGTCGGTGTCGGAGTCGGTGTCGGTGTCGGAGTCGGAGTCGGTGTCAGATTCGGTGTCGGAGTCGGAGTCGGAGTCGGTGTCGGAGTCGGTGTCGGTGTCGGAGTCGGTGTCGGATTCGGTGTCGGAGTCGGAGTCGGTGTCGGTGTCCGTGTCCGTGTCGGAGTCGGAGTCGGTGTCGGAGTCGGAGTCGGTGTCGGTGTCGGATTCGGTGTCGGAGTCGGTGACGGAGTCGGTGTCGGAGTCGGAGTCGGTGTCGGAGTCGGTGTCGGAGTCGGTGTCGGATTCGGTGTCAGTGTCGGAGTCGGTGTCGGAGTCGGTGTCGGAGTCGGTGTCGGTGTCGGAGTCAGTGTCGGTGTCGGATTCGGTGTCGGTGTCGGTTTCGGAGTCGGTGACGGAGTCGGTGTCTGATTCGGTGTCGGTGTCAGATTCGGTGTCGGTGTCGGTGTCAGTGTCAGTGTCAGTGTCGGAGTCGGTATCGGAGTCGGTGTCGGTGTCGGTGTCGGAGTCGGTGTCGGAGTCGGTGTCGGAGTCGGTGCCGGAGTCGGTGTCGGAGTCGGTGCCGGAGTCTGTGCCGGAGTCTGTGCCGGAGTCTGTGTCGGAGTCTGTGTCGGAGTCTGTGTCGGAGTCCGTGTCGGAGCCCGTGTCGGAGTCGGTGTCGGATTCGGAGTCGGTGTCAGATTCGGTGTCGGAGTCAGAGTCGGTGTCGGATTCGGTGTCGGAGTCGGTGTCAGATTCGGTGTCGGAGTCAGAGTCTGTGTCGGATTCGGTGTCGGAGTCGGTGTTGGTTTCGGAGTCGGAGTCGGTGTCGGAGTCGGTGTCGGTGTCGGAGTCGGTGTCGGTGTCGGAATCCATGTCGGAGTCGGTGTCGGTGTTGGAATCGGTGTCGGTGTTGGAGTCGGTGTCGGTGTCAGACTCGCTGTCGGAGTCGGTGTCGGAGTCGGTGTAGGTGTCGGTGAC
This sequence comes from Somniosus microcephalus, assembly GCF_052327205.1. Lineage (NCBI taxonomy): Eukaryota > Metazoa > Chordata > Chondrichthyes > Squaliformes > Somniosidae > Somniosus > Somniosus microcephalus. The sequence goes on from NC_140992.1 coordinate 177,939,451, forward strand.
GGAGTTGGTGTCGGAGTCGGTGTCAGTCGGAGTCGGAGTCGGTGTCGGAGTCGGTGTCGGAGTCGGTGTCGGTGTCGGAGTCGGTGTCGGTGTCAGACTCGCTGTCGGAGTCGGTGTCGGAGTCGGTGTCGGTGTCGGAGTCGGTGTCGGTGTTGGAGTCGGTGTCGGAGTCCGTGTCGGAATCCATGTCGGAGTCGGTGTCGGACTCGGTGTCAGTGTCGGAGTCGGTGACGGAGTCGGTGTCGGAGTTGGTGTCGGAGTCGGTGTCAGTGTCGGTTTCGGAGTCGGTGTCGGTTTCGGAGTCGGTGTCGGTTTCGGTGTCGGAGTCGGTGTCGGATTCGGTGTCGGAGTCGGTGTCAGTGTCGGATTCGGTGTCGGAGTCGGAGTCGGAGTCGGTGTCGGAGTCGGTGTCGGAGTCGGAGTCGGTGTCGGAGTCGGTGTCGGTGTCGGAGTCGGAGTCGGTGTCAGATTCGGTGTCGGAGTCGGAGTCGGAGTCGGTGTCGGAGTCGGTGTCGGTGTCGGAGTCGGTGTCGGATTCGGTGTCGGAGTCGGAGTCGGTGTCGGTGTCCGTGTCCGTGTCGGAGTCGGAGTCGGTGTCGGAGTCGGAGTCGGTGTCGGTGTCGGATTCGGTGTCGGAGTCGGTGACGGAGTCGGTGTCGGAGTCGGAGTCGGTGTCGGAGTCGGTGTCGGAGTCGGTGTCGGATTCGGTGTCAGTGTCGGAGTCGGTGTCGGAGTCGGTGTCGGAGTCGGTGTCGGTGTCGGAGTCAGTGTCGGTGTCGGATTCGGTGTCGGTGTCGGTTTCGGAGTCGGTGACGGAGTCGGTGTCTGATTCGGTGTCGGTGTCAGATTCGGTGTCGGTGTCGGTGTCAGTGTCAGTGTCAGTGTCGGAGTCGGTGTCGGAGTCGGTGTCGGTGTCGGTGTCGGAGTCGGTGTCGGAGTCGGTGTCGGAGTCGGTGCCGGAGTCGGTGTCGGAGTCGGTGCCGGAGTCTGTGCCGGAGTCTGTGCCGGAGTCTGTGTCGGAGTCTGTGTCGGAGTCTGTGTCGGAGTCCGTGTCGGAGCCCGTGTCGGAGTCGGTGTCGGATTCGGAGTCGGTGTCAGATTCGGTGTCGGAGTCAGAGTCGGTGTCGGATTCGGTGTCGGAGTCGGTGTCAGATTCGGTGTCGGAGTCAGAGTCTGTGTCGGATTCGGTGTCGGAGTCGGTGTTGGTTTCGGAGTCGGAGTCGGTGTCGGAGTCGGTGTCGGTGTCGGAGTCGGTGTCGGTGTCGGAATCCATGTCGGAGTCGGTGTCGGTGTTGGAATCGGTGTCGGTGTTGGAGTCGGTGTCGGTGTCAGACTCGCTGTCGGAGTCGGTGTCGGAGTCGGTGTAGGTGTCGGTGACGGAGTTGGTGTCGGAGTCGGTGTCAGTCGGAGTCGGAGTCGGTGTCGGAGTCGGTGTCGGAGTCGGTGTCGGTGTCGGAGTCGGTGTCGGTGTCAGACTCGCTGTCGGAGTCGGTGTCGGAGTCGGTGTCGGTGTCGGAGTCGGTGTCGGTGTTGGAGTCGGTGTCGGAGTCCGTGTCGGAATCCATGTCGGAGTCGGTGTCGGACTCGGTGTCAGTGTCGGAGTCGGTGACGGAGTCGGTGTCGGAGTTGGTGTCGGAGTCGGTGTCAGTGTCGGTTTCGGAGTCGGTGTCGGTTTCGGAGTCGGTGTCGGTTTCGGTGTCGGAGTCGGTGTCGGATTCGGTGTCGGAGTCGGTGTCAGTGTCGGATTCGGTGTCGGTGTCGGAGTCAGAGTCGGTGTCGGATTCGGTGTCGGAGTCGGTGTCGGATTCGGTGTCGGAGTCGGTGTCGGTGTCAGTCGGTGTCGGAGTCGGTGACGGAGTCGGTGTCGGAGTCGGAATCGGAGTAGGTTTCGGATTCGGAGTCGGTGTCAGTGTCAGTGTTGGAGTCTGTGTCGGAGTCGGTGTCGGTGTCGGAGTCGGTGCCGGAGTCGGTGCCGGAGTCGGTGCCGGAGTCTGTGCCGGAGTCTGTGTCAGAGTCTCTGTCGGAGTCCGTGTCGGAGGCTGTGTCGGAGTCCATGTCAGATTCGGAGTCGGTGTCGGATTCGGTGTCGGAGTCGGTGTCGGTGTTGGATTCAGTGTCGGAGTCAGAGTCGGTGTCGGATTCGGTTTCGGAGTCGGTGTCGGATTCGGTGTCGGAGTCAGAGTCAGTGTCGGATTCGGTGTCGGAGTCAGTGCTGGAGTCGGTGTCGGATTCGGTGTCGGAGTCAGTGCTGGAGTCGGTGTCGGAGTCGGTGTCGGAGTCGGTGCCGGAGTCGGTGCCGGAGTCAGTGCCGGAGTCGGTGCCGGAGTCTGTGTCGGAGTCTGTGTCGGAGTCTGTGTCGGAGTCTGTGTCGGAGTCTCGGTCGGAGTCTCTGTCGGAGTCCGTGTCGGAGTCCGTGTCGGAGTCCGTGTCGGAGTCGGTGTCGGATTCGGAGTCGGTGTCAGAGTCGGTGTCGGATTCGGTGTCGGAGTCAGAGTCAGAGTCGGTGTCGGATTCGGTGTCGGATTCGGTGTCGGAGTCAGAGTCGGTGTCGGATTCAGTTTCGGTGTCGGAGTCAGAGTCGGTGTTGGATTCGGTGTCGGATTCAGTGTCGGTGTCGGAGTCAGAGTCGGTGTCGGATTCGGTGTCAGAGTCGGTGTCGGATTCGTTGTCGGAGTCGGATTCGGTGTCAGAGTCGGAGTCGGATTCGGTGTCGGATTCAGAGTCGGTGTCGGATTCAGTGTCAGAGTCAGAGTCGGTGTCGGATTCGGTGTCGGAGTCGGTGTCGGATTTGGTGTCGGTGTCGGAGTCAGAGTTGGTGTCGGATTCGGTGTCGGAGTCGGTGTCGGATTCAGTTTCGGAGTCGGTGTCAGTGTCGGTGTTGGAGTCGGTGTCGGAGTCGGTGTCGGTGTCGGAGTCAGTGTCGGAGTCGGAGTCGGTGTCGGAGTCGGTGTCGGAGTCGGTGTCGGAGTCGGAGTCGGTGTCGGAGTCGGTGTCGGTGTCGAAGTCGGTGTCGGAGTCGGTGTCAGTGTCGGAGTCGGAGTCAGTGTTGGTGTTGCAATCAGATTCAGTGTCGGTGTCGGAGTCTGATTCAGAGTCGGTGTCGGATTCGGTGTCGGTGTCGGATTCGGTGTCGTTCTCGGAGTCGGTGTCAGAGTCGGAGTCAGTGTCGGTGTCGGTTTCGGTGTCGGAGTCGGTGTCGGAGTCGGTGTCGGTGTCGGTGTCGGAGTCGGTGTCAGAGTCGGTGCCGGAGTCGGTGCCGGAGTCGGTGCCAGAGTCTGTGTCGGAGTCTGTGTCGGAGTCTCTGTCGGAGTCCGTGCCGGAGTCCGTGTCGGAGTCGGTGTCGGATTCGGTGTCGGAGTCGGTGTCGGTGTCGGTGTCGGATTCGGTGTCGGAGTCGGTGTCGGATTCGGTGTCGGAGTCAGAGTCGGTGTCGGATTCGGTGTCGGAATCGGTGTCGGTTTCGGAGTCGGAATCGGTATCGGTGTCGGTGTCGGTGTCGGAATCCATGTCGGAGTCGGTGTTGGTGTTGGAATCGGTGTCGGTGTTGTAGTCGGTGTCGGTGTCAGACTCGGTGTCGGAGTCGGTGTCGGAGTCGGTGTCGGAGTCGGTGTCGGTGACGGAGTCGGTGTCGGAGTCGGTGTCGGATTCGGAGTCGGTGTTGGAGTCGGTGTAGGTGTCGGTGACGGAGTCGGTGTCGGAGTCGGAGTCGGTGTCAGTCGGAGTCGGTTTCGGTGTAGGTGTCGGTGTCGGAGTCGGTGTAGGTGTAGGTGTCGGAGTCGGTGTCAGAGTCGGTGTCGGTGTCGGAGTCGGTGTCGGTGTCGGAGTCGGTGTCGGATTCGGTGTCGGTGTCGGAGTCGGTGTCGGTGTCAGTCGGTGTCGGTTTCGGTGTCGGAGTCGGTGTCGGATTCGGTGTCGGAGTCGGTGTCAGTGTCGGATTCGGTGTCGGTGTCGGAGTCAGAGTCGGTGTCGGATTCAGTGTCGGAGTCGGTGTCGGATTCGGTGTCGGAGTCGGTGTCGGTGTCAGTCGGTGTCGGAGTCGGTGACGGAGTCGGTGTCGGAGTCGGAATCGGAGTAGGTTTCGGATTCGGAGTCGGTGTTAGTGTCAGTGTTGGAGTCTGTGTCGGAGTCGGTGTCGGTGTCGGAGTCGGTGCCGGAGTCGGTGCCGGAGTCGGTGCCGGAGTCTGTGCCGGAGTCTGTGTCAGAGTCTCTGTCGGAGTCCGTGTCGGAGGCTGTGTCGGAGTCCATGTCAGATTCGGAGTCGGTGTCGGATTCGGTGTCGGAGTCGGTGTCGGTGTTGGATTCGGTGTCGGAGTCAGAGTCGGTGTCGGATTCGGTTTCGGAGTCGGTGTCGGATTCGGTGTCGGAGTCAGAGTCAGTGTCGGATTCGGTGTCGGAGTCAGTGCTGGAGTCGGTGTCGGATTCGGTGTCCGAGTCAGTGCTGGAGTCGGTGTCGGAGTCGGTGTCGGAGTCGGTGCCGGAGTCGGTGCCGGAGTCAGTGCCGGAGTCGGTGCCGGAGTCTGTGTCAGAGTCTGTGTCGGAGTCTGTGTCGGAGTCTGTGTCGGAGTCTCGGTCGGAGTCTCTGTCGGAGTCCGTGTCGGAGTCCGTGTCGGAGTCCGTGTCGGAGTCGGTGTCGGATTCGGAGTCGGTGTCGGAGTCGGTGTCGGATTCGGTGTCGGAGTCAGAGTCAGAGTCGGTGTCGGATTCGGTGTCGGATTCGGTGTCGGAGTCAGAGTCGGTGTCGGATTCAGTTTCGGTGTCGGAGTCAGAGTCGGTGTTGGATTCGGTGTCGGATTCAGTGTCGGTGTCGGAGTCAGAGTCGGTGTCGGATTCGGTGTCAGAGTCGGTGTCGGATTCGTTGTCGGAGTCGGATTCGGTGTCAGAGTCGGAGTCGGGTATCGGTGTCGGATTCAGAGTCGGTGTCGGATTCAGTGTCAGAGTCAGAGTCGGTGTCGGATTCGGTGTCGGAGTCGGTGTCGGATTTGGTGTCGGTGTCGGAGTCAGAGTTGGTGTCGGATTCGGTGTCGGAGTCGGTGTCGGATTCAGTTTCGGAGTCGGTGTCAGTGTCGGTGTTGGAGTCGGTGTCGGAGTCGGTGTCGGTGTCGGAGTCAGTGTCGGAGTCGGAGTCGGTGTCGGAGTCGGTGTCGGAGTCGGTGTCGGAGTCGGAGTCGGTGTCGGAGTCGGTGTCGGTGTCGAAGTCGGTGTCGGAGTCGGTGTCAGTGTCGGAGTCGGAGTCAGTGTTGGTGTTGCAATCAGATTCAGTGTCGGTGTCGGAGTCTGATTCAGAGTCGGTGTCGGATTCGGTGTCGGTGTCGGATTCGGTGTCGTTCTCGGAGTCGGTGTCAGAGTCGGAGTCAGTGTCGGTGTCGGTTTCGGTGTCGGAGTCGGTGTCGGAGTCGGTGTCGGTGTCGGTGTCGGAGTCGGTGTCGGAGTCGGTGCCGGAGTCGGTGCCGGAGTCGGTGCCAGAGTCTGTGTCGGAGTCTGTGTCGGAGTCTCTGTCGGAGTCCGTGCCGGAGTCCGTGTCGGAGTCGGTGTTGGATTCGGTGTCGGAGTTGGTGTCGGTGTCGGTGTCGGATTCGGTGTCGGAGTCGGTGTCGGATTCGGTGTCGGAGTCAGAGTCGGTGTCGGATTCGGTGTCGGAATCGGTGTCGGTTTCAGAGTCGGAATCGGTATCGGTGTCGGTGTCGGTGTCGGAATCCATGTCGGAGTCGGTGTTGGTGTTGGAATCGGTGTCGGTGTTGTAGTCGGTGTCGGTGTCAGACTCGGTGTCGGAGTCGGTGTCGGAGTCGGTGTCGGAGTCGGTGTCGGTGACGGAGTCGGTGTCGGAGTCGGTGTCGGATTCGGAGTCGGTGTTGGAGTCGGTGTAGGTGTCGGTGGCGGAGTCGGTGTCGGAGTCGGAGTCGGTGTCAGTCGGAGTCGGTTTCGGTGTAGGTGTCGGTGTCGGAGTCGGTGTAGGTGTCGGTGACGGAGTCGGAGTCGGTGTCGGAGTCGGTGTCGGAGCCGGTGTCGGAGTAGGTGTAGGTGTCGGAGTCGGTGTCAGAGTCGGTGTCGGTGTCGGAGTCGGTGTCGGTGTCGGAGTCGGTGTCGGATTCGGTGTCGGTGTCGGAGTCGGTGTCGGTGTCAGTCGGTGTTGGATTCGGAATCGGAGTAGGTTTCGAATTCGGAGTCGGTGTCGGAGTCGGTGTCAGTGTCGGAGTCGGTGTCGGAGTCGGTGTCGGAGTCGGTGTCAGTGTCGGAGTCGGTGTCGGTGTCGGAGTCGGTGTCGGAGTCCGTGTCAGAATCCATGTCGGAGTCGGTGTCGGACTCAGTGTCAGTGTCGGAGTCGGTGATGGAGTCGGTGTCGGAGTCTGTGTCGGTTTCAGAGTCGGTGTCGGTTTCGGAGTCGGTGTCGGTTTCGGAGTCGGTGTCAGTGTTGGAGTCGGTGTTGGAGTCGGTGAAGGAGTCGGTGTCGGATTTGGTGTCTGTGTCGGAGTCAGAGTCGGTGTCGGATTCGGTGTCAGAGTCGGTGTCGGATTCGGTGTCGGAGTCGGAGTTGGTGTCGGATTCGGTGTCGGTGTCGGAGTCGGTGTAGGTGTCGGTGTCAGTCAGTGTCGGAGTCGGTGACGGAGTCGGTGTCGGAGTCGGAATCGGAGTAGGTTTCGAATTCGGAGTCGGTGTCAGTGTCAGTGTCGGAGTCGGTGTCGGAGTCGGTGTCAGTGTCGGAGTTGGTGTCGGAGTCGGTGTCGGAGTCGGTGTCGGAGTCGGTGTCGGTGTCGGAGTCGGTGTCGGTGTCGGAGTCGGTGTCGGAGTCGGTGTCGGAGTCGGTGTCGGTTTCGGAGTCGGTGTCGGTTTCGGAGTCGGTGTCGGTTTCGGAGTCAGTGTCGGTTTCGGAGTCGGTGTTGGAGTCGGTGAAGGAGTCGGTGTCGGTGTCGGATTCGGTGTCGGAGTCAGAGTCGGTGTCGGATTCGGTGTCGGTGTCAGATTCGGTGTCAGAGTCGGTGTCGGATTCGGTGTCGGTGTCGGAGTCAGAGTCGGTGTCGGATTCGGTGTCGGAGTCGGAGTCGGTGTCAGATTCGGTGTCGGTGTCGGAGTCGGTGTCGGTGTCAGTCGGTGTCGGAGTCGGTGACGGAGTCAGCGTCAGAGTCGGAATCGGAGTAGGTTTCGGATTCGGAGTCAGTGTCAGTGTCAGTGTCGGAGTCGGTGTCGGTGTCTGTGTCGGTGTCGGAGTCTGTGTCGGAGTCGGTGTCGGTGTCGGAGTCGGTGTCGGAGTCGGTGCCGGAGTCGGTGCCGGAGTCGGTGCCGGAGTCTGTGTCGGAGTCTGTGTCGGAGTCTGTGTCGGAGTCTGTGTCGGAGTCTCTGTTGGAGTCCGTGTCAGAGTCCGTATCGGATTCGGAGTCGGTGACGGAGTCGGTGTCAGAGTCGGAATCGGAGTAGGTTTCGGATTCGGAGTCGGTGTCAGTGTCAGTGTCGGAGTCGGTGTCGGTGTCTGTGTCGGTGTCGGAGTCTGTGTCGGAGTCGGAGTCGGTGTCGGAGTCGGTGCCGGAGTCGGTGCCGGAGTCGGTGCCGGAGTCTGTGTCGGAGTCTGTGTCGGAGTCTGTGTCGGAGTCTGTGTCGGAGTCTCTGTTGGAGTCCATGTCAGAGTCCGTATTGGATTCGGAGTCGGTGTCGGATTCGGTGTCGGAGTCGGTGTCGGTGTCGGATTCGGTGTTGGAGTCAGAGTCGGTGTCGGATTCGGTGTCGGAGTCGGTGTCGGATTCGGTGTCGGAGTCAGAGTCGGTGTCGGTTTCGGAGTCGGAGTCGGTGTCGGAGTCGGTGTCAGAGTCGGTGTCGGTGTTGGTGTTGGAATCGGTGTCGGTGTCGGTGTCAGACTCGGTGTCGGAGTCGGTGTCGGTGTCGGAGTTGGTGTCGGTGTCGGAGTCGGTGTCGGTGTCGGAGTCGGTGTCGGAGTCGGTGCCGGAGTCGGTGCCGGAGTCGGTGTCAGAGTCGGTGTCGGAGTCCGTGTCGGAGTCCGTGTCGGAGTCCGTGTCGGAGTCCGTGTCAGAGTCCGTGTCGGATTCGGAGTCGGATTCGGAGTCAGAGTCGGTGTCGGAGTCGGTGTCGGATTCGGTGTCGGAGTCAGAGTCAGAGTCGGTGTCGGATTCGGTGTCGGATTCGGTGTCGGAGTCAGAGTCGGTGTCGGATTCAGTTTCGGTGTCGGAGTCAGAGTCGGTGTCGGATTCGGTGTCGGATTCAGTGTCGGTGTCGGAGTCAGAGTCGGTGTCGGATTCGGTGTCAGAGTCGGTGTCGGATTCGTTGTCGGAGTCGGATTCGGTGTCAGAGTCGGAGTCGGATTCGGTGTCGGAGTCAGAGTCGGTGTCGGATTCAGTGTCAGAGTCAGAGTCGGTGTCGGATTCGGTGTCGGAGTCGGTGTCGGATTTGGTGTCGGTGTCGGAGTCAGAGTTGGTGTCGGATTCGGTGTCGGAGTCGGTGTCGGATTCAGTTTCGGAGTCGGTGTCAGTGTCGGTGTTGGAGTCGGTGTCGGTGTCGGTGTCAGAGTCAGTGTCGGAGTCGGAGTCGGTGTCGGAGTCGGTGTCGGAGTCGGTGTCGGAGTCGGTGTCGGAGTCGGAGTCGGTGTCGGAGTCGGTGTCGGTGTCAAAGTCGGTGTCGGAGTCGGTGTCAGTGTCGGAGTCGGAGTCAGTGTTGGTGTTGCAATCAGATTCAGTGTCGGTGTCAGAGTCTGATTCAGAGTCGGTGTCGGATTCGGTGTCGGTGTCGGATTCGGTGTCGTTCTCGGAGTCGGTGTCAGAGTCGGAGTCAGTGTCGGTGTCGGTTTCGGTGTCGGAGTCGGTGTCGGTGTCGGTGTCGGAGTCGGTGTCAGAGTCGGTGCCGGAGTCGGTGCCGGAGTCGGTGCCGGAGTCTGTGTCGGAGTCTGTGTCGGAGTCTCTGTCGGAGTCCGTGCCAGAGTCCGTGTCGGAGTCGGTGTCGGATTCGGTGTCGGAGTCGGTGTCGGTGTCGGTGTCGGATTCGGTGTCGGAGTCGGTGTCGGATTCGGTGTCGGAGTCAGAGTCGGTGTCGGATTCGGTGTCGGAATCGGTGTCGGTTTCGGAGTCGGAATCGGTATCGGTGTCGGTGTCGGAATCCATGTCGGAGTCGGTGTTGGTGTTGGAATCGGTGTCGTAGTCGGTGTCGGTGTCAGACTCGGTGTCGGAGTCGGAGTCGGTGTCGGAGTCGGTGTCGGTGACGGAGTCGGTGTCGGAGTCGGAGTCGGATTCAGAGTCGGTGTCGGAGTCAGTGTAGGTGTCGGTGACGGAGTCGGTGTCGGAGTCGGAGTCGGTGTCAGTCGGAGTCGGTTTCGGTGTAGGTGTCGGTGTCGGAGTCGGTGTAGGTGTCGGTGACGGAGTCGGAGTCGGTGTCGGAGTCGGTGTCGGAGCCGGTGTCGGAGTAGGTGTAGGTGTCGGAGTCGGTGTCAGAGTCGGTGTCGGTGTCGGAGTCGGTGTCGGTGTCGGAGTCGGTGTCGGATTCGGTGTCGGTGTCGGAGTCGGTGTCGGTGTCAGTCGGTGTTGGATTCGGAATCGGAGTAGGTTTCGAATTCGGAATCGGTGTCAGTGTCAGTGTCGGAGTCGGTGTCGGAGTCGGTGTCAGTGTCGGAGTCGGTGTCGGAGTCGGTGTCGGAGTCGGTGTCGGTGTCGGTGTCGGAGTCGGTGTCGGATTCCGTGTCAGAATCCATGTCGGAGTCGGTGTCGGACTCAGTGTCAGTGTCGGAGTCGGTGACGGAGTCGGTGTCGGAGTCTGTGTCGGTTTCGGAGTCGGTGTCGGTTTCGGAGTCGGTGTCGGTTTCGGAGTCGGTGTCAGTGTTGGAGTCGGTGTTGGAGTCGGTGAAGGAGTCGGTGTCGGATTTGGTGTCTGTGTCGGAGTCAGAGTCGGTGTCGGATTCGGTGTCAGAGTCGGTGTCGGATTCGGTGTCGGAGTCGGAGTTGGTGTCGGATTCAGTGTCGGTGGCGGAGTCGGTGTAGGTGTCGGTGTCAGTCAGTGTCGGAGTCGGTGACGGAGTCGGTGTCGGAGTCGGAATCGGAGTAGGTTTCGAATTCGGAGTCGGTGTCAGTGTCAGTGTCGGAGTCGGTGTCGGAGTCGGTGTCAGTGTCGGAGTCGGTGTCGGAGTCGGTGTCAGAGTCGGTGTCAGAGTCGGTGTCGGTGTCGGAGTCGGTGTCGGTGTCGGAGTCGGTGTCGGAGTCGGTGTCGGAGTCGGTGTCGGTTTCGGAGTCGGTGTCGGTTTCGGAGTCGGTGTCGGTTTCGGAGTCAGTGTCGGTTTCGGAGTCGGTGTTGGAGTCGGTGAAGGAGTCGGTGTCGGTGTCGGATTCGGTGTCGGAGTCAGAGTCGGTGTCGGATTCGGTGTCGGTGTCAGATTCGGTGTCAGAGTCGGTGTCGGATTCGGTGTCGGTGTCGGAGTCAGAGTCGGTGTCGGATTCGGTGTCGGAGTCGGAGTCGGTGTCAGATTCGGTGTCGGTGTCGGAGTCGGTGTCGGTGTCAGTCGGTGTCGGAGTCGGTGACGGAGTCGGTGTCAGAGTCGGAATCGGAGTAGGTTTCGGATTCGGAGTCGGTGTCAGTGTCAGTGTCGGAGTCGGTGTCGGTGTCTGTGTCGGTGTCGGAGTCTGTGTCGGAGTCGGTGTCGGTGTCGGTGTCGGAGTCGGTGTCGGAGTCGGTGCCGGAGTCTGTGCCGGAGTCGGTGCCAGAGTCTGTGTCGGAGTCTGTGTCGGAGTCTGTGTCGGAGTCTCTGTTGGAGTCCATGTCAGAGTCCGTATCGGATTCGGAGTCGGTGTCGGATTCGGTGTCGGAGTCGGTGTCGGTGTCGGATTCGGTGTTGGAGTCAGAGTCGGTGTCGGATTCGGTGTCGGAGTCGGTGTCGGATTCGGTGTCGGAGTCAGAGTCGGTGTCGGTTTCGGAGTCGGAGTCGGTGTCGGAGTCAGTGTCAGAGTCGGTGTCGGTGTCGGAGTCGGTGTCGGAGTCGGTGTCAGTGTCGGAATCCATGTCGGAGTCGGTGTTGGTGTTGGAATCGGTGTCGGTGTCGGTGTCAGACTCGGTGTCGGAGTCGGTGTCGGTGTCGGAGTTGGTGTCGGTGTCGGAGTCGGTGTCGGTGTCAGAGTCGGTGTCGGAGTCGGTGCCGGAGTCGGTGCCGGAGTCGGTGTCAGAGTCGGTGTCGGAGTCCGTGTCGGAGTCCGTGTCGGAGTCCGTGTCGGAGTCCGTGTCAGAGTCCGTGTCGGATTCGGAGTCGGATTCGGAGTCAGAGTCGGTGTCGGAGTCGGTGTCGGATTCGGTGTCGGAGTCAGAGTCAGAGTCGGTGTCGGATTCGGTGTCGGATTCGGTGTCGGAGTCAGAGTCGGTGTTGGATTCAGTTTCGGTGTCGGAGTCAGAGTCGGTGTCGGATTCGGTGTCGGATTCAGTGTCGGTGTCGGAGTCAGAGTCGGTGTCGGATTCGGTGTCAGAGTCGGTGTCGGATTCGTTGTCGGAGTCGGATTCGGTGTCAGAGTCGGAGTCGGATTCGGTGTCGGAGTCAGAGTCGGTGTCGGATTCAGTGTCAGAGTCAGAGTCGGTGTCGGATTCGGTGTCGGAGTCGGTGTCGGATTTGGTGTCGGTGTCGGAGTCAGAGTTGGTGTCGGATTCGGTGTCAGTGTCGGAGTCGGTGTCGGAGTCTGTGTCAGTGTCGGAGTCAGTGTCGGAGTCGGAGTCGGTGTCGGAGTCGGTGTCGGAGTCGGTGTCGGAGTCGGAGTCGGTGTCGGAGTCGGTGTCGGTGTCGAAGTCGCTGTCGGAGTCGGTGTCAGTGTCGGAGTCGGAGTCAGTGTTGGTGTTGCAATCAGATTCAGTGTCGGTGTCGGAGTCTGATTCAGAGTCGGTGTCGGATTTGGTGTCGGTGTCGGATTCGGTGTCGTTCTCGGAGTCGGTGTCAGAGTCGGAGTCAGTGTCGGTGTCGGTTTCGGTGTCGGAGTCGGTGTTGGAGTCGGTGTCAGAGTCGGTGTCGGAGTCGGTGTCTGTGTCGGAGTCTGTGTCGGAGTCGGTGTCGGTGTCAGAGTCAGAGTCAGAGTCGGTGTCAGTGTCGGAGTCTGTGTCGGAGTCTGTGTCAGAGTCTGTGTCAGAGTCTGTGTCGGTGTCGCAGTCGGTGTCGCAGTCCGTGTCGGAGTCGGTGTCGGTGTCGGAGCCGGTGTCGGAGTCGGTGTCGGAGTCGGTGTCGGTGTCGGAGCCGGTGTCGGAGTCGGAGTCGGTGTTGGTTTCGGAGTCGGAGTCGGTGTCAGAGTCGGTGTCGGAGTTGGTGTCGGTGTTGGAGTCGGTGTCGGAGTCGGAGTCGGTGTCGGTGTCAGAGTCAGTGTCGGAGTCGGTGTCGGAGTCGGTGTCGGTGTCGGAGTCGGTGTCGGAGTCGGAGTCGGAGTCGGAGTCGGAGTCGGTGTCGGAGTCGGTGTCGGTGTCAGAGTCGGTGTCGGAGTCGGTGTCGGAGTCGGTGTCGGTGTCGGAGTCGGAGTCAGTGTCGGTGTCGGAGTCGGAGTCGGTGTCGGTGTCGGAGTCGGTGTCGGAGTCGGTGTCGGTGTCTGAGTCGGAGTCGGTGTCGGAGTCGGTGTCGGAGTCGGTGTCGGTGTCGGAGTCGGTGTCGGAGTCGGTGTCGGTGTCGGAGTCATTGTCGGAGTCGGTGTCGGTGTCAGATTCGGTGCTGGAGTCGCTGTCGGTGGAATCAGAGTCGGTGTCGGTGTCGGAGTCGGTGTCGGTTTCGGAGTCGCAGTCGGTGTCGGAGTCGCTGTCGGTGTCCGAATCGGTGTCGGTGTCGGAGTCGGTGTCGGTGTCGGAGTCGGTGTCAGTGTCGGAGTCGGTGTCGGTGTCGGAGTCAGTGTTGGAGTCGGTGTCGGAGTTGGAGTCGGCGTCGGAGTCGGTGTCATTGTCAGAATCGGTGTCGGTGTCAGATTCGGTGCTGGAGTCGCAGTCGGTGTCGGTGTCAGTTTCAGAGTCGCAGTCGGTGTCGGAGTCGGTGTCGGAGTCGCTGTCGGAGTCGGTGTCGGTGTCGGAGTCGGTGTCGGTGTCGGAGTCGGTGTCGGTGTCGGAGTCGGTGTCGGTGTCGGAGTCGGTGGCGGAGTCGGTGTCGGTGTCGGTGTCGGAGTCGGTGTCGGAGTCGGTGTCGGAGTCGGTGTCGGAGTCATTGTCGGAGTCGGTGTCGGTGTCAGATTCGGTGCTGGAGTCGCTGTCGGTGGAGTCGGAGTCGGTGTCGGTTTCGGAGTCGCGGTCGGTGTCGGAGTCGCTGTCGGTGTCCGAGTCGGTGTCGGAGTCGGTGTCGGAGTCGGTGTCGGAGTCGGTGTCAGAGTCGGTGTCGGAGTCGGTGTCGGAGTCGGTGTCGGTGTCGGAGTCGGTGTCGGTGTCGGTGTCGGAGTCGGTGTCGGTGTCGGTGTCGGTTTCGGTGTCGGGGTCGGTGTCGGAGTCGGTTTCGGAGTCGGTGTCGGAGTCGGTGTCGGAGTCGGTGTCGGTGTCGGTGTCAGTGTCGGAGTCATTGTTGGAGTCGGTGTCGGTGTCAGATTCGGTGCTGGAGTCGCAGTCGGTGTCGGTGTAGGTGTCGCAGTCGGTGTCGGAGTCGCAGTCGGTGTCGGAGTCGCTGTCGATGTCGGTGTCGGAGTCGCTGTCGGTGTCGGAGTCGGTGTCGGAGTCGGAGTCGGTGTCGGTGTCGGAGTCGGTGTCGGTGTCGGTGTCAGTTTCAGAGTCGCAGTCGGTTTCAAAGTCGCAGTCGGTGTCGGAGTCGCAGTCGGTGTCGGAGTCGCAGTCGGTGTCGGAGTCGCAGTCGGTGTCGGAGTTGCAGTCGCAGTCGGTGTCGGAGTCGCAGTTGGTGTCGGAGTCGCTGTCACTGTCGGTGTCGGTGTCGGTGTCAGAGTCGGTGCCGGAGTCGGAGTCGGTGTCATTTCGGTGCATTTTGGCCTTTCTGGCATCCTGAGCAGCTCTTGGTCAGGTCCTTGATTTGTTTATCGATTCCCGGCCACCACACATAAGCCCACGCATCACATGCCAACCGAATTGGTAATGCCAGGTTGTAATGGGCCAATACCTCTTTCGATGTGATTAGTGTTTTGCTCTTCTGGAAAGCTCGTCTACATTCGTCACTCCACTTCCATGGCACCCCAGTTTGCAGTAGGGTGTTCAGTGGGTGTAGTATTGTAGACAAATTTGGCAAGAACTTATGGTAGTAGTTTACCAGCCCGAGGAACAACCTCAGGTGTGACACATTTTCCGGTGCTGGAGCCTTGACTACTGCCTCAATCTTCTCTGGGGACTTATGTAACCCCTCTTTATTGATAACGTGGCCACAATACGAGATCTGTTTTCTAAAAAACTCGCATTTGGGGCGGTTAGCTCGGAGCCCATATTCCTGCAATCTAGTGAGCACCTGCTCCAGGTTGGCAAGGTGATCACTGTCATTTTCGCCCGTGACCAGGATGTCGTCCAAATAACACTGGGTCCCTGGGATCCCTTGCAGGACTTGTTCCATTGCCCTCTGCCAAATAGCCGGAGCTGATGCTACCCCGAATACCATCCGGTTGTATTGGTAGAGACCTTTATGGGCGTTGATTGTGAGGTATTTTTCTGATGCTTCTTCTACCTCCATTTGCAGATATGCCTGGGCCAGATCAATCTTAGTGATGCGTTTCCCTCCAGATAGCGAGGCGAAAATATCTTCAATCCACGGAAGTGGATATTGTACGGTGTGAAGGACCGGGTTCACTGTTACCTTAAAGTCCCCACAGATGCGCACCTTCCTTGGTTCCCCAGGCGTGCTGCTCAACGACTTTTTCATCACAGGGATGATGGGTGTAGCCCACTCGCTCCAGTCTACCTTGGACAGTACACCTGAACGTTCCAGACTCTCCAGCTCTGCTTCGACGGCTGGGTGGATCGCATAAGGTACAGGTCTGGCCTTAAAAAATTTTGGGCTTGCGTTTTCTTCAATTTTAATCGTCGCTGTCATGCCTTTTAGTGTTCCGAGTCCTTGCTGGAACACTTCTTTCGCGTCAGTTAGGGTCTTTGACAGTCGCCCAGGTGTGACATCATCATCCTTTTTGTCAGCCACAGTCAGTGCCTGTATGGAATGCCAATCCAGTTGTATTTTCCGGATCCATTCACGTCCCAGTAATGGTGGTCCTCCATCTTGCAATACATACAGGTCTAGTTTTGGTGTTTCCTTACCGTTATATACAACAGTCACCCTTATTTTTCCTTTGGGGTAGACTTTTTGCCCCGTGTACGTCTTCAAAATAATTTTTGTGTCTCTCAAGGGTATGTGTGAGAAGAGCCGCTCGTAGTCCCGTCGGTTTATGACTGTTAGGGCTGATCCTATGTCCAATTCCATCTTTACCTGGACTCCTGCTATCTTGAGAGTGACCCAAATGTTTCGGTGATCCTCCATTGTGATCACATTATGTAGTTTTAGACAACTCAGTTCCCTGCTTTCGGAGTCGTTATCACTCTTTTGTTCATCTGAACTATTCTCCGTCATCTTATGTACCTTCTTGTACTTTCCTTTGGTAGGTTTCTTATTGCTGGTTTTCTTTCCCGACCTGCAGACTCGTGCTATGTGTCCTACTTTTCCACACTGCCTGCACACTTTGTCTTTGAACCAGCAATCATTCTGGTCGTGTGTTGTTCTGCCACAGCGATAGCACTTCTCTGTTCCATATGACATTTCGTTTGTGCCATATTCTTGCGGTCTCTGTTGTATCTCTGCAGCACCCCGTGCTGCTGCTTCATATGATACCGCAATGCTGAAAGCCTTTTCCAGCGTATGGTCCTTTTCAGATAAAAGCCGTTTCTGGGTTCCTTCACTTTGAAGCCCACACACAAACTTGTCCCTTAAGGTATCTGCCAGTCCTGCTCCAAACTGGCAGTGTTTCAATAGTTTGCGCAGTTCTGTTAAATAATCAGCATTGCTTTCATCCTTATGCTGGTTCCGTTTGTGAAACTTGAACCTTTCTGCTATCAGCAGCGGTGTGGGGTTTAAATGTTCCTGTAGTATCGTTACTACGTCTTCAAAACTCTTTTCCATTGGCTTTGTTGGGGTTACTAGATTTCGTAATAAACCATACGTCTTTGCCCCCATTAAATTTAACAATACCGACGCTTTCTTGTCATCTGACACCTCATTTGCCTTGCAGTATACCTCTATTCGTTCGACATATGTAGTCCTATCTTCAACTTCATTGTCAAATGCGGTGATACTGCCACTCTTCGGCATTTTGGGTGTGGTTTAAAATGGCGTCTCCCAATGGCTTAAAATGGCGTCTCCCGCGCTTTCCTTCCTCCCCCGCTGCTGCCAACGCCGCTCCTGGCGGTTCTCGTGGCAATGGTGGTGCCCTGTAGGTTTCGCGTGCTTCTCCTGCACTGCTGCCAATGCCGCTCTCGGCGGTCCTCGTGGCAATGGCAGCGCCTCGCGGGTTTATGCACGTCTCTCTCTCCCTCCCCCGTCGACGCTGCTCGGCCATTTGCTGTGCCGCTCGGTTGGGCTCTAGCCCGCCGCTGTCCGGGGATGGTCTGTGCACTACCTGTTGCCAGCCCGTTTCGCTGGACCACCTCGACTGGAAAGCCAAGCCAGGCTCTCGACAGCCTCCCCCGCAATTCTCGAGTCTCTGCTGGATGACTGGGCGGTTGCCCGTGGTCAACGCCCGAGTCTCTGGCCTTGACCTCCAATCCACCGATCTCCAGGAACGAATCCCCGGGAGGTGATGCAGAGTTGCAGGTAGGTTCGAACTTGCCTCGTCGCCAATGTTGTGTCCGTGTATAATAAGAAACAGACTGCAGGAGAATGGTACAACAGGTGTTTACTCAACGTGGCTCACATGGGAACTGATCTGTACAGATTACTACTCAGTGCTATATACAGGTGTGGTCACTGCCAGTACTGCAGTATACATGAGCTGTAAAAGATAGTTCCCCCCTTAAAGGTATATACATTACACTTTCCCGGTCTCTTCCTCAACTATATGCTACCCCTTTCCGACATCAATGATAGACATAGGGTCAGCCTTTATCCATCTGCTAATGACACCGAGCTTGAGTACCCTTGACTCCAGGACCACCACTCTGCTGTCCAGCTGATTATCTAACATCAAAAAAGACTTTTTCTTCAACCCAATGGAAAAAAGTGGCCGGATCGGACAAAGTCAACATGGATTTACAAAAGGTAAATCGTGCTTGACTAATCTACTGGAATTTTTTGAGGATGTAACTGGTAAAATAGATAAGGGAGAACGAGTGGATGTGGTGTATTTGGATTTTCAAAAGGCTTTCGATAAGGTCCCGCGTAAGAGATTAAGACACATGGGATTGGGGGCAAGGTATTGACTTGGATAGAGAACTGGTTGGCAGACAGAAAGCAAAGAGTTGGAATAAACGGCTCTTTTTCCGAGTGGCAAGCAGTGACTAGTGGGGTACCGCAGGGATCGATCCTTGGATCCCAGCTATTCACAATATATATTAATGATCTGGACGAGGGAACTAGATGTAATATCTCCAAGTTTGCAGATGACACAAAGCTGGGTGGGCGTGTGTGCTGTGAGGAGGATGCCGAGAAACTCCAGTATGATTTGGACAGGTTGGGTGATTGGGCAGAAGCATGGCAGATGCAATATAACGTGGATAAATGCGAGGTTATCCACTTTGGTGTTAAAAACAGGAAGGCAGATTATTATCTGAATGGCAATAGATTGGGAGAAGGGCAAGTGCAACGAGACCTGGGCGTCCTTGTGCACCAGTCACTGAAAGTAAGCATGCAGGTGCAGCAGGCGGTTAAGAAGGCAAATGGTATGTTGGCCTTCGTAGCGAGAGGGTTTGAGTACAGGAACAAGGATGTCTTGCTGCAGTTGTACAGGGCCTTGGTGAGACCACATCTTGAGTATTGTGTGCAGTTTTGGTCGCCTTATCTGAGGAAGGATGTCCTTGCCATGGAAGGAGTGCAGCGAAGATTCACCAGGCTGATACCTGGGATGGCAGGAATGACGTATGAGGAGAGATTGGGTCGATTGGACTTGTACTCGCTGGAGTTTAGAAGAATGAGAGGGGATCTCATCGAAACTTATAAAATTCTAACAGGACTAGACAGGCTAGATGCTGGAAGGATGTTCCCGATGGTCGGGGAGTCCAGAACCAGGGGCAGAGTCTAAGGATAAGGGGTAAGCCATTTAGGACAGAGATGAGGAGGAATTTCTTCACCCAGAGAGTGGTGAACCTGTGGAATTCTCTGCCAAAGAAGGCAGTAGAGACCAATTCATTAAATATATTCAAGAAGGAGTTGGATATATTTCTTAAGGCTAAAGGGATCAAGGGATATGGAGAGAAGGCAGGAACAGGGTACTGAATTTGGATGATCAGCCATGATCTCATTGAATGGCGGAGCAGGCTGGAGGGGCCGAATGGCCTACTCCTGCTCCTATCTTCTATGTTTCACGTCGCCAATACCTAAGCATCCTGGTTGGCCTCCACCAAATCTCCATGCCCTAACCCCTAATTCCATCCCTTCCCAGCTTGATTAGGCCGAGCCCAATTGTCTGTATTCTCAATGTCCCGATTGATCAGGCCGAGCCCAATGGCCTGTATTCTCAATGTCCCGATTGATCAGGCCGAGCCCAATGGTCTGTATTCTCAATGTCCCGATTGGTCAGACCGAGCCCAATGGTCTGTATTCTCAATGTTCTGACTGATCAGACCAATCCCAATGGCCTGTATTCTCAATGTCCCGATTGATCAGACCATTCCAATGGTCTGTATTCTCAATGTCCCGATTGATCAGGCTGAGCCCAATGGTCTGTATTCTCAATGTCCCGATTGATCAGACCGAGTCCAATGGTCTGTATTCTCAATGTTTCGATTGATTAGGCCGAGCCCAGTGGTCTGTATTCTCAATGTCCCGATTGATCAGGCCGAGCCCAATGGCCTGTATTCTCAATGTCCCGATTGATCAGACCGAGCCCAGTGATCTGTATTCTCAATGTCCTGATTGATCAGACCAAGCCCAATGGTCTGTATTCTCAATGTCCAGATTGATCAGACCGAGCCCAGTGGTCTGTATTCTCAATGTCTCAATTGATCAGACCGAGCCCAATGGTCTGTAATTTCAATGTCCCGATTAATCAGGCCGAGCCCAATGGTCTGTATTCTCAATGTCCCGATTGATCAGACCATTCCAATGGTCTGTATTCTCAATGTCCCGATTGATCAGGCCGAGCCCAATGGTCTATATTCTCAATGTCTCGATTGTTCAGGCCGAGCCCAATGGTCTGTATTCTCAATGTCCCGATTGATCAGACCGAGCCCAATGGTAATATACTGGCATGGGTGGAAGATTGGCTATCTAACAGAAAACAAAGAGTTGGGATAAATGGTTCATTCTCGGGCTGGCAATCAGTAACTAGTGGTGTTCCGCAGGGGTCAGTGCTGGGACCCCAACTCTTTACAATCTATATTAAAGATTTGGAGGAAGGGACCGAGTGCAACATATCCAAGTTTGCCGACGATACAAAGATGGGAGGGAAAGCAGTGAGTGAGGAGGACATAAAAAACCTGCAAAAGGACATAGACAGGCTAAGTGAGTGGGCAGAGATTTGGCAGATGCAATAAAATGTTGGAAAGTGTGAGGTTATGCACTTTGGCAGAAAAAATCAAAGAGCAAGTTATTATCTAAATGGAGAGAAACTGCAAAGTGCTACAGTACAAAGGGATCTGGGGGTCCTTGTGCATGAAACACAAAAAGTTAGTATGCAGGTGCAGCAGGTGATCAGGAAGGCCAATGGAATCTTGGCTTTTATTGCAAGGGGGATGGAGTATAAAAACAGGGAAGTCTTGCTGCAGTTATACAGGGTATTGGTGAGGCCACACCTGGAATATTGCGTACAGTTTTGGTTTCCATATTTAAGAAAAGATATACTTGCTCTCGAGGCGGTTCAGAGAAGGTTCACTCGGTTGATTCCGGAGATGAGGGGGTTGACGTATGAGGAAAGGTTGAATAGGTTGGGACTCTACTCATTGGAGTTCAGAAGAATGAGAGGCGATCTTATCGAAACATATAAGATTGTGAGGGGGCTTGATCGGGTGGATGCGGTGAGGATGTTTCCACTGATGGGTGAGACTAGAACTAGGGGGCATAATCTAAGAATAAGGGGCTGCCCTTTCAAAACTGAGATGAGGAGAAACTTCTTCACTCAGAGGGTAGTAAATCTATGGAATTTGCTACCCCAGAGAGCTGTGGAAGCTGCAACATTAAATAAATTTAAAATGGAGATAGACAGTTTCCTAGCAGATAAGGGAATTAGGGGTTATGGGGAGAGGGCAGGGAAGTGGATGTGAGTCTAGATTCGGATCAGCCATGATCCTATTGAATGGCGGAGCAGGCCCGAGGGGTCGTATGGCCTACTCCTGCTCCTACTTCTTATGTTCTTATGTTCTTATGTTATGTCTGTATTCTCAATGTCCAGATTGACCAGGCCGAGCCCAATGGCCTGTATCCTCAATGTCCTGACTGATCAGGCCGAGCCCAGTGGTCTGTATTCTCAATGTCCTGACTGATCAGACCGAGCTCAATGGTCTGTATTCTCAATGTCCCGATTGATCAGGCTTTGCCCAATGGTCTGTATTCTCAATGTCCCGATTGATTAGGCTTTGCCCAATGGTCTGTATTCTTAGTGTCTCGATTGATCAGACTGAGCCCAATGGTCTGTATTCTCAATGTCCCGATTGGTCAGACTGAGCCCAATGGTCTGTATTCTCAATGTCCCGATTGATCAGACCGAGCTCAATGGTCTGTATTCTCAATGTCCCGATTGATCAGACTGAGCCCAATGGTCTGTATTCTCAATGTCCCGACTGATCAGACTGAGCCCAATAGTCTGTATTCTCAATGTCCCGATTGATCAGACTGAGCCCAATGGTCTGTATTCTCAATGTCCCGATTGATCAGACTGAGCCCAATGGTCTGTATTCTCAATGTCCCGACTGATCAGACTGAGCCCAATAGTCTGTATTCTCAATGTCCCGATTGATCAGACTGAGCCCAATGGTCTGTATTCTCAATGTCCCGACTGATCAGACTGAGCCCAATAGTCTGTATTCTCAATGTCCCGATTGATCAGACTGAGCCCAATGGTCTGTATTCTCAATGTCCCGACTGATCAGACTGAGCCCAATAGTCTGTATTCTCAATGTCCCGATTGATCAGACCGAGTCCAATGGTCTGTATTCTCAATGTCCCGATTGATCAGACCGAGTCCAATGGTCTGTATTCTCAATGTCCCGATTGATCAGACTGAGCCCAATGGTCTGTATTCTCAATGTCCCGACTGATCAGACTGAGTCCAATGGTCTGTATTCTCAATGTCCCGATTGATCAGACCGAGTCCAATGGTCTGTATTCTCAATGTCCCGATTGATCAGACCGAGCCCAATAGTCTGTATTCTCAATGTCCCGATTGATCAGACCGAGTCCAATGGTCTGTATTCTCAATGTCCCGATCGATCAGACCGAGCCCAATGGTCTGTATTCTCAACGTCCCAATTGATCAGACCGAGCCCAATGGTCTGTATTCTCAATATCTCGATTGTTCAGGCTGAGCCCAATGGTCTGTATTCTCAATGTCTCGGTTGTTCAGGCTGAGCCCAATGGTCTGTATTCTCAATGTCTCGATTGATCAGACTGAGCCCAATGGTCTGTATTCTCAATGTCCCGATTGATCAGACTGAGCCCAATGATCTGTATTCTCAATGTCCCGATTGATCAGGCTGAGCCCAATGGTCTGTATTCTCAATGTCCCGATCGATCAGACCGAGCCCAATGATCTGTATTCTCAATGTCCCGATTGATCAGGCTGAGCCCAATGGTCTGTATTCTCAATATCTCGATTGTTCAGGCTGAGCCCAATGGTCTGTATTCTCAATATCTCGATTGTTCAGGCTGAGCCCAATGGTCTGTATTCTCAATGTCCCGATCGATCAGACCGAGTCCAATGGTCTGTATTCTCAATGTCCCGATTGTTCAGGCTGAGCCCAATGGTCTGTATTCTCAATGTCCCGATCGATCAGACCGAGCCCAATGGTCTGTATTCTCAACGTCCCAATTGATCAGACCGAGCCCAATGGTCTGTATTCTCAATATCTCGATTGTTCAGGCTGAGCCCAATGGTCTGTATTCTCAATGTCTCGGTTGTTCAGGCTGAGCCCAATGGTCTGTATTCTCAATGTCTCGATTGATCAGACTGAGCCCAATGGTCTGTATTCTCAATGTCCCGATTGATCAGACTGAGCCCAATGATCTGTATTCTCAATGTCCCGATTGATCAGGCTGAGCCCAATGGTCTGTATTCTCAATGTCCCGACTGACTCAAAGCTCTGCTTCAAACTCCACCTCTAGCCACCACCAAGCCATCTGTTTCCTCCTCTGGCACATCACCCACCTCCATCTATTTTATGCAGTGAGTTATGATGATCTGGAATGCACTGCCTGAAAGAGCGGTGGAAGCAAAGTCAATAATAACTTTCAAAAGTGGATTGGATAAATACTTGACGGGGAAAAATCTGCAGGGCTAAAGGGAAAGAACAGCGGACTGGGACTAATTGGATCGCTCTTTCAAAGAGCCGGCACAGGCACGATGGGCGGAATGTCCTCCTTCTGCGCTGTATCATTCTATGATTCGATGAGTAAACCCCGGTACTGTTGACTAAAGCAAGTTACAGATTCCAGGCAAAGTGTTGGGTGATTATTGTCCTCTAACTTCAAGATGGTGCCACTACAAATCTTGTTAATTACACCGGGTGGTCTCACTAAGGGCAGCCTTTATTTTTATTCATTCATTCTCGGGATGTGGGCGTCACTGGCAAGGCCAGCATTTATTGCCCAGCCCTAGTTGACCTTGAGAAGGTGGGGCATCTTCTTAAACCACTGTAGTCCTCGGCCTTTATAAAAAGAAAAGTCTGTGTGGTGAAGGTACTCCCACAATGTCGTTAGGTAGGGAGTTCCAGGATTTTGACCCAGCGGCAATGAATGAACGCCGATATGTGTCCAAGTCGGGATGGTGTGTGACTTGAAGGGAGTCCCCATGCACCTGCTCTCTTTGTCCTTCTAGGAAATGAAGGTTATGGGTTTGGGAGGTGCTGCCGAAAAAGCCTTGGCGAGCTGCTGCAGTGAATCCTGTGGATAGTACACGCTGCAGCCACGGTACGTCGGTGGTGGAGGGAGTGGATGTTTAATCTGATGGATGTGATACTGATCAAGTGGACTGCTTTGCCCTGGATGGTATCGAACTTGCTGAGTGTTCACAGGGAGATGTATAAAGTGCTGATAAAAGGCATTCAGGAGTTGCGGTCCACGAGGGACATACGATCAATTGCCACATTGTGAAAATTTGGAAGTGTAGGAATTAACGAATTCCTACGAATAACGGAGACCGACACAAGAGAACAATTAAACAGGTCTTTACTCAACGGGGATGCCACGAGGACTGCTTGGGCAGCCCCGTGGTTTGCGACGTGACGTCATCGCGTTTACCCGCATTTTCCCGCGCTCTTAAAGGGGCCACGCCCCGTACATGCAAACTCTATATACAAAACACAGTAATGCCTAACACAATGGTACAGGTTTAGGCTGGTGTTGGAACATCATTAAAGAGAATTATATACAGTTAGCCAGAGTCATTCAGTGGTTCTGCCACATGCGCCCCCCCAGAATTCGCTTTAACGGACAAAGTCAAATGGTGAGGGGGTCTGACGAGCCTGTCAGAATGACTCCTGTACTCTCGAGGCGGAGGCTGCTGGTCGGCTGGCGGTCTGGCGGCCGGTCGCACTTGGTCTGCCGTAACGACGACGGGTGGCCGACCCCGTCTCGGCGGTTGTGCTGTCTCGACGGGGCGGTCGAGGTCTAAATGTGCTGGCTTTAAGCGGTCGACCGAAATGTGGTCCGGCTTACCACCGACATCTACCGTGAAGGTTTTGTCCCCTGCTTCCAACACACGGAAGGGACCGATATATGGGGCCTTGAGCGGATCCCTATGTGCGTCATGGCGAATAAAAATGTATTCAGCCTTGTGAAGCTCCGTGGGAACGTGTGATCTCTGCAGCCCGTGAGGCGAAGTGGGCACCGGTGCGAAACATCTGGCCGCCTCTTGGTGACTAGCAAGCTGGGCAGACGTGGACCATGGCTCCGTCGATGTTGGTAGGAAGTCCCCTGGGACCCGCAGCGGCTGACCATACACAAGCTCCGCTGATGAAGAGTGAAGGTCTTCTTTGGGGGCCGTGCAAAGGCCCAACAGGACCCACGGTAGCTTGTCTGCCCATCCAGTGTCCTGGAGACTGGCCCTCAGGGCGGCTTTCATTGACCGGTGGAAGCATTGGCAGAGGCCATTCGCCTGTGGGTGGTAGGCTGTGGTGCGGTGCAATTTGACACCAAGTCCTTGGGCCACTGCATTCCAGAGTTCGGAGGAAAACTGCAGTCCCCTGTCTGACGAAATATCTGCGGGCACTCCGAAACGGGCGATCCAGGAGGAAATGAACGCCTTGGCCAGTAGTGGATGACAGGGGGACCAACTCCGGCCATCTGGTGGTGCGGTCAACCATGGTCAGGATGTGTGAAAAACCATGGGAGGGTGGGAGTGGTCCTACCAGGCCCACGTTGACATGGTCAAAACGTCGCTCCGGAACTGTGAAGGTGGCCAACGGAGCTTTGATGTAGCGCTGTACCTTGGCCTTTTGGCAGACCACGCAGGTGTTGGCCCAGTCGCGGACACCTTTATGCATGCCATGCCATACAAATTTCACTGACATCAGTTTCTGAGAGGCCTTCATTCCTGGGTGTGACAACCCATGTATGGCGTCGAACACTTTGCGGCGCCAGACGACTGGCACGACAGGGCGAGGATCCTGTATGGAGACGTCACACAACAGCGTGGTAGCTGCCGAATGGAACTTGACGACGGCCAACTGAAGGCCAGTGATGGCCGTTCTGTAAGCTTGGACTTCCGGGTCTGAGGCTTGGTCCGCTACCATGAGGGCGTAGTCGATGCCCAAATGAATTGACGATCGCGCGGGAGAGGCAGTCTGCCACCAGATTGTCCTTACCGGCCACATGCTGTATATCCGTGGTGAATTCGGATATGTAGGTCAGTTGACGCTGCTGTCGGGCTGACCACAGTTCAGCGGTCTTGGCCATTGCAAAGGTTAGCGGCTTATGGTCCACAAAGGCGGTGAAAGGACATCCTTCCAGTAGGAACTGAAAATGGCGGATGGCCAGAAAAAGGGCGAGCAACTCCCGGTCGAACGTGCTGTATGCTCTCTCGTTATTCTGTAGTTGACGGCTGAAGAATGCCAATGGCTGCCACGTCCCGTTCACCCACTGCTCTTGCACGGCACCGACTGCGTAGTCCGACGGTGGTGAGGGCGATGGTGGCTCCTGGCAGCGGGTGCACCAGCATAGCCGTGTTGGCTAACGCGCTTTTGGTGTCGGCGAACGCTCGGGCCATGTCATCCATCCAGTCTACCGGGTTCTTGCCAGTCTTGCCCTTGAGGGCCTCGTACAGGGGCTGCATGAGTAGTGCCGCCTTAGGCACGAAACGGTGGTAAAAGTTTACCATGCCTAGGAATTCCTGCAGGGCCTTTACGTTCTGCGGGCGTGGAAAGGATGTCACCGCCTCTACTTTCGAAGGTAAAAGAACCGCTCCCTCTGAGGTGCTGCAATGCCCCAGGAAGTCAATTTGGTGCAGGCCAAACTGACACTTGGCCGGGTTGATAATCAGGCCGTGTTGGCTGAGGCATCGAAAAAGGGTGCGTAGGTGACAGGTATGTTCTTCCTTAGTAGGACTGGCAATTAGAATATCATCTAGGTAGACGAAGAGGAACTTGAGGTCCCACAGCACGGAGTCCATCAGGCGTTGGAAAGCCTGGGCAGCGTTCTTTAACCCAAACGGCATTCGTAAAAACTCGAAGAGGCTGAATGGGGTGATGACTGCAGTCTTCTGGACGTCTTGTGGATGAACTGGGACCTGGTGGTAGCCCCGGACGAGGTCAACTTTTGAGAACACGGTGTTCCCTGCCAAATGGGCAGAGAAATCCTGAATGTGGAGGATCGGGTACCGATCAGGAGTGGTGGCGTCGTTTAGGCGTCGATAGTCACCGCATGGCCGCCATCCACCACCAGGCTTTGGGATGATATGGAGGGGTGAAGACCAGGGACTATTTGACCGGCGAATAATCCCTAACTGTTCCATGGTTGCGAACTCCGCCTTTGCGACCGCCAGCTTGCCAGGTTCCAGGCGCCGGGTCCGCGCGTAGACCGGGGGTCGTTGATGGTGATGTGGTGTTCCACACCATGTTTTGTGGCTGTGGAGGAGAACGTGGGTCTTGTCAGGTCGGGGAATTCGCCGAGCAGGCGAGCGAACTCATCAGGAGTCGGGAACGCTCAGGAGACGGTGCGCGATGTAGTGTTACTGCGGTAACACGGAAGAGAATTAAAAGTTGCTGCGTTGATCAGCCGCCGGTTCCTAACGTCGACCAGGAGGCTGTTGGTGCACAGGAAATCCGCGCCGAGGAGGGGCTGGGAAACTTTGGCCGTAACAAACACCCAGTGAAAACGTTGCCCCCCGAGGCACACCTCCACTCGCCGTCTGCTGAAGGTCCGAATTGTTCCGCCATTGGCCGCTTCAAGGGTGGGGCCATGATTCCCCGTCTGCACATCAAGGGCGGACGTGGGTAAAATGCTGCACTGCGCTCCGGTGTCGCACAGAAAACGACGACCAGAGAGAGTATCAGTGATGAACAGCAATTTTCCCGCATTGCCGATCGCCATCGCGGCCGCGGGGTGCCCGTTAGACCCGTTCCTCGGTGGTCGCAGTGTCAGTTGTTGTTTGTTTTGTTGGGGAAAACTGCAGGGAGGGCGGCAACGCTTCGCCTTCGCGCCGAATTGTGCGTGGTAGAAACACAGCCCAGCAGGCTGACGAGCTGGGGCGGCGTCTGCGGGGGATGGGTGCCTCGTGGCGGCGCAGTACTGCCGAGTTACAGCGAAAATTTTGTCAGCCTCCGCAGCGAGTGTTGCGCAGTCTTCAATGTCAGATCTGGCCAGGGCAGCTTGTACCTGTTCAGACAGTTGGCTGAGGAAAATCTCGCGGAATAGGAAACATTCCCGTTCTGAGCCCAGGAGTGTGAGCATTTGGCTCATCAACTCTGAAGGCTTGGAGTCCCCGAGCCCGGACATAGCGAGTAATCGACGGGCGCGCTCCGATTTTGTGAGCCCGAAAACCTGCAGTAACCGCGCTTTGAGGGTTTCATACTTGCGCTCCATTGGGGGGTTTTCAAGGAGGCTGATGATCCGAGAGGCGGTAGAGCTGTCGAGTGTGGAGACCACATAAAGGTACTTAGTCTGATCCGCATCGATGTTCCTCAGGGCGAACTGGGCCTCGACCTGAATAAACCACGAGGGCGCTTGCTGCTCCCAGAACTACGGTAGCTTTAGCGAAACGACGTTTGCTTCCATGCTGTGCTCTTCTTTTGTGAAAACGTTCACAAAAATGGGATCACCAATGTAGGAATTAACTAATTCCTACGAATAACGGAGATCGACACAAGAGAACAATTAAACGGGTCTTTACTCAACGGAGATGCCACGAGGACTGACTGGGCAGTCCCGTGGTTTGCGAAGTGACGTCATCGCATTTACCCGCGTTTTCCCGCGCTCTTAAAGGGGCCATGCCCCGTACATGCAAACTCTATATACAAAACACAGTAATGCCTAACACAATAGTGCAGGTTTAGGCTGGTGTTAGAACATCGTTAAAGAGAATTATATACAGTTAGCCAAAGTCATTCAGTGGTTCTGCCACAGAAGCAGCTTTAATTATTTCTGAACATAATGTTATGTTGGCAACTCTCCTGGCACCATTCCAAATTACTGTTAGTCAACCTCCTTCCCTGGCAGCACACTTCGTGTAAGCACCAGACAGCTGAGTGTACGGAACAGACTTTATTTATACAGTATAGGTGATCAATCCATACAGTACAAAGGGAGGCAATTCGGCCTCCTCTCGCTCCAACCACCTGACTTAGCCCTGCAACCTCATCCTCTTTTATACACTGACTGTTTACCACAAGATGATATTTCATGCATAGACAGACCTTCGGACTGTCAACTCCTTCTAACTCCCTTATGGGATACCCCCCGACTTATGATTACACTGATTGTTTATTTCAAAGCATCTATACTATGGACTATAGTTCTACATTAATTACTCATGGTCAATGTACATTCTAGCCAGCATACCCTTGCATTCCAGTTGAGAAGCAAACATTTATCTAACAGTGATCATAATATGATCAAATTCAATGTTGGGTTTGAAAAATAGAAACTTAACACAGTTACCAAGATGCTAACTTTTGGTAAGGCTAACTTTAACAGGGTGAGGGAGACTGACCACAGCAAACTGGTCAAAAGTGTTATTGGGTAAAACTGCAGATGAACAGTGGGAGGTGTTCAAAAAAGAATGTAGCTTAACACAGGTCCAGTATATACCCATAAGGGGAAAGAGCACTACTTTACCAAATAAAGCAGCCATGGTCGACAAAAGAGGTGAGATAACAAAACTAAAAGAAAGAGCATGAAAAAGTGAAAAGAATATTGTGGATCCCAAGGACTGGGAGAGATACAAAGAACAGGAAAGGAAGACAAAAATGATAGTAGGAGCTGCAATTAGGGAATACGAAAAGAAACTTGCGAGGGATATTAAGGGGGAGAAATTCAGTATCGCCCCATTTGGGGCGCAATTATCGGCCGGGTGCAAAGTTTAGTGCCTGGCGCTAATTATCGCCTCCGACTGCAAACTTGGCTTCTATCACCCCTGGAGGTGATTGGAGCACTAAATCAGGCGCTACACACCTGTCTTAAGGCGCTAACGCCGAGGAGCGAGGCGCTACCTCAGAGCGCTGGCGAAGCTCATGTGATGTCAGTCAGCAATGGAACACAGACACACTGGTGCCAGCCAGTTCTTAAAGGGGAGGGTTGAGCTTGCTCTCCATCCACACCCTGGTCATTGCAGCCTTGAATCTCGGCCTGCAGAGACCTGTACATCAAATCTGCTGGAAAGAACAATGGAGAGACCCAGGGAAAGAGCTCAGAGTGCAGCCCCCACAGTCTCTTCTAAATCGATACAAGGTAGGTCAAATCAAAATGAACCTGCAAAGTGCTGCTCAGTACCCAAAACACCTTCACACAGCGTTGAATCTCTCCAGAAGTCTCTCTCTCTCTCTCGCTCTCAGAATGCGTGGTGCAAAAATGTCGCCGACAAAAAAAGGCAGGAAGCGGTCGCCTTTAAATAGCACTCCCCCAGTCCCTTCCTGACTGCAAAACGTTCCCCTCAACCTGTCGTTGCTAGCGGCAGGCGGTAAGGCAGGGGGCGCCACTCAATATCCAGTCCGTGGTGCTACCGGGGTGTTGCACGCTCGACTGACATCATGCTCTGTGGGCACAGGAGATCGTGGCGGTAGTGTTTAGCACCCCCGCAAAATGTCTGGTCAATTTCACGAGTGGCGCAAACATCATCGCGCCCAGGTGCTAGTTGCTTTGTGCCCCATTAGGACGCTAGCGGGAGGCGCAAAGCAACTGAATTTTTCCCCCAAAATGTTTTTACAATTATATTAGAAGAGAAAGGGTAGTCAAGGGTAATGAGATCCCTTTAAAAACAGATGGGGCATCCACCCCAGGGTTTTTAAAAGGAAGTAGGTGATTAAACTGCAGATTCTTTTGCCATCATCTTCCAAAACTCTCTCGTTTCAGGAATTGTCCCTTTAGATTGGAAAATTGCAAATGTAACTCCATTACTTAAAAAAGGTGAGAGAGAGAAACCAGGAAATTATAGACCTATTAGTCTAACATCTGTTGTAGGAAAGTTATTGGAATCTATAATTTAAGGACAGAGTGACTGAGCACGTAGAGAAATTTGAGCTGATTAGAGAGAACCAGCATGGATTTGTAAAGGGTAGGTCATGCCTAACTAACCTAATTGAATTTTTTGAGGAAGTAACTAAAGCAGTTAACACATGTCTATGGATGTAATTTATATGGACTTCCAGAAGGCATTCAATAAGGTTCCACATAAGAGACTGATAGCTAAAATTAAAGCTCATGGAATTGAAGCAAAATTATTGACCTGGTTAGGAGATTGGCTAGGCGGTAGAAGACAGAGAGTAGGGATAATGGGTATGCACGCGAATTGGAAGGAAGTGACTAGTGGTGTCCCACAAGGATCTGTGCTGGGGCCTCAACTATTCACTATATTTATTAATGACTTAGATAACATAATAGAGAGCCTTATATCCAAGTTTGCCGATGAGACAAAAATTGGTGGCACAGTAAGTAGTGTAGACGCGAGAATAAAATTACAAAGAGACATTGATAGATTAAGTAAGCGGGCAAAACTGTGGCAGGTGGAATTCAATGCAGGCAAGTGTGAGATCATGCATTTTGAACCAAAAAAGGATCGATCCGAGTATTTTTTAAATGGTGAAAAGCTAGGAACAGTGGAGGTCCAAAGAGATTTAGAGGTTCTTGTACACAGATCACTAAAATGTAGTCAGGTACAAAAATAATCAAAAAGGCGAATGGAATGTTAGTCTTTATATCTAGAGGAATAGAATATAAAGGGGTGGAAGTTATGCTACAACTATACAAAACCCTGGTCAGACCACACCTGGAGTACTGTGTACAGTTCTGGGCATCACACCTTAGAAAGGATATATTGGCCTTGGAAGGAGTGCAGTGTAGGTTTACCAGAATGTTACCAGGGCTCTAAGGGTTAGATTATGAGAAGAGATAACATAAACTAGGCTTGTATTCCCTGGAATAGAGAAGGTTAAGAGGTGATTTGATTCAGGTTTTTAGGATTTTGAAAGGATTTGATAGGGTAAATAGAGAGAAACTTTCTCTGCTGGTGGGGAATCTAGGACAAGGGAACATAACCTTAAAATCAGAGCCAGGCCATTCAGGGGAGAAGTTAGGAAACACTTCTTCCTGCAAAGGGTGGTACAAGTGTGGAACTCTCTCTCACAAAAAGCAGCAGATGGTTGCTCAATTCATAATTTTAAATCTGAGATTGATAGATTTCTGCTAGCCAAATGTATTAAGGGGTATGGAGCCAAGGCAGGTAGATGAAGTTAAGATACAGATTAGCCATGATCTCATTGAATGGCCGACCAAGCTCGAGGGGCTGAATGGCCTATTCCTGTTTTTATGTTCCTGTGACACCTGGAGTGGAACAGGAGCGCACGTCAACCCAAGCACCCCACCCACCTGCCCCTTCAACCACCGTCTGCCCCACCTGTGACAGAGACTGTAGGTCCCGTATTGGACTCATCAATCACCTGCAAACTCATTTTTACTGTGGAAGCAAGTCATCCTCGGTTCCGAGGGACTGCCTAAGAAGAGAAGAAGGAACAAGACCCCTTTGTTCATGTTTCATTTTCTTGGTGTTTCACAGACAATCTGCTGATCGATCGACCAGTTCAGTTTGATTATTAACTCTTAACGCACTAACATGCCCAACAACAACAAGCTAATGTTTCCTAATTTGATAGAGAACTGGAGATCAAATCCTGTGAAAATGTGGACAGTTTTCATTCTTGTATTTGGTATAGCTCATACTGTAAACTGAAGTATCCAGTTGTATAGCTCGGCATGGTGCTTAAGTGTGTTATATAAAATGTTATAAAATATTGCAAAGGAAAGCAGCAACTGGTGTCCTGCAAATTAACATTACAATGCAAGCTGGAAAAAACTCATTATTGGCAGGAATACTTGGAGTGAAAATGCAAGACATCATAGAGTCCATACAACTACCCCAGTTACAGTGCTAATGACCATGGATCTACACAGTAACAGTCAGTGCGAGAGCCCATGGATCTATCCCAGTAACTGTCTGTGCCAGTGTCCATGGATCTATCCCAGTAACAGTCAATTCCAGTGTCCATGGATCTACCCCAGGAACAGTCAGTGCCAGTTTCCATGGATCTATCCCAGTAATAGTCAATTCCAGTGTCCATGGATCTACCCCAGGAACAGTCAGTGCCAGTATCCATGGATCTACCCCAGGAACAGTTAGTGCCAGTGTCCATGGATCTACCCCAAGAACAGTCAGTGCCAGAGTCCATGGATCTACCCCAGGAACAGTCAGTGCCAATGTCCATGGATCTACCCCAGGAACGGTCAGTGCCAGTGTCCATGGATCTACCCCAAGAACAGTCAGTGCCAATGTCCATGGATCTACCCCAGGAACAGTCAGTGCCAGTGTCCATGGATCTACACCAGGAACAGTCATTGCCGGTGTCCATGGATCTACCCCAGGAACAGTCAGTACCAGTGTCCATGGATCTATCCCAGGAACAGTCAGTGCCAGTGTTCACGGAAAAAGCCCTGGAACAGTCAGTGCCAGTGCCAATGGATCTATCCCCGGAACAGTCAGTGCCAGTGCCCATGGATCTACCCCAGGAACAGTCAGTGCCAGTGCCCATGGACCTACCCCAGGAACAGTCAGTGTCCATGGATATACTCCAGGAACCCATCTGGTTCACTAATGTCCTTTAGCGAAAGAAATCTGCTGTTCTTACCTGGTATGTGACTCCAGATCCACAGCAATGTGGTTGACTCTTAACTGCCCCCTGAAATGGCCCAGCAAGCCATTCAGTTGTAACAAACCGCTATGAAACACAATAATAAGGATGAAACCGGATGGACCATCCGGCATCAACATACAGACACGACACCGGCTACCGACACGACAATGGCACACCCAGCCCAGTCAACCCTGCAAAGTCCTCCTCACCAACATCTGGGGACTTGTGCCAAAATTGGGAGAGCTGTCCCACAGACTAGTCAAGCAACAGCCTGAAATAGTTATACTCACAGAATCATAGCTTTCAGCCAATGACCCAAACTCCTCCATCACCATCTCTGGGTATGTCCTGTCCCACCGGCAGGACAGACCCACCAGGGGTGGCGGCACAGTGGTATACAGTCGGGAAGGAGTGGCCCTGGGAGTCCTCAACATTGACTCCGGACCCCATGAAGTCTCATGGCATCAGGTCAAGCATGGGCAAGGAAACCTCCTGCTGATTACCACCTACCGCCCTCCCTCGGCTGATGAATCAGTACTCCTCCATGTTGAACACCACTTGGAAGAAGCACTGAGAGTAGCAAGGGCACAGAATGTACTCTGGGTGGGGGAATTAAATGTCCATCACCAAGAGTGGCTCGGTAGCACCACGACTGACTGAGCTGGCCGAGTCCTGAAAGATATAGTTGCCAGTCTAGGCCTGCGACAGGTGGTGAGAGAACCAACATGAGGGAAAAACTTACTTGACCTCGTCCTCACCAATCTACCTGTCGCAGATGCATCTGTCCATGACAGTATTGGTAGTAGTGACGACCGCACTGTCATTGTGGAGACGAAGTCCCATCTTCACACTGAGGACACCCTCCATCGTGTTGTGTGGCACTACCACTGTGCTAAATGGGGTAGATTCAGAACAGATCTAGCAGCTCAAAACTGGCCATCCATGAGGCGGTGTGGGCTATCAGCAGCAGCAGAAATGTATTACACCACAATCTGTAACCTCATGGCCCGGCATATCCCTCACTCTACCATTACCACCAAGCCAGGGGATCAACCCTGATTCAATAAGGAGTGTAGAAGAGCATGCCAGGAGCAGCACCAGGTGTACCTAAAAATGAGATGTCAACCTGGGGAAGCTGCAACACAGGAT
The DNA here is from genome assembly GCF_052327205.1 of Somniosus microcephalus. Taxonomy (NCBI): domain Eukaryota; kingdom Metazoa; phylum Chordata; class Chondrichthyes; order Squaliformes; family Somniosidae; genus Somniosus; species Somniosus microcephalus. The sequence continues at coordinate 177,973,189 of NC_140992.1, forward strand.
TACATGCATGCTAAAAAGTGGAAGGAGCATGCTATAGACAGGGCTAAGTGATCCCACAATCAATGGAGCAGATCAAAGCTCTGCAGTCCTGTCACATCCAGTCGTGAATGGTGGTGGACCATTAAACAACTAACGGGAGGAGGAGGCTCCAAGAATATCCCCATCTTGAATGATGGTGGAGCCCAGCACGTGAGTGCAAAAGACAAGGCTGAAGAGTTTGCAACCATCCTCAGCCAGAAGTGTCGAGTCGATGATCCATATCGGCCTCCTCCTGAGGTCACCACCATCATAGAGGCCAGTCTTCAGCCAATTCGATTGACTCCACGTGATATCAAGAAATTGCTGAGCGCATTGGATACTGCAAAGGCTATGGGCCCCGACAACATTTCGGCTATCGTACTGAAGACTTGTGCTCCAGAACTAGCCGTGCTTCTAGCCAAGCAGTTCTGCCAACCAATACTGGCATCTATCCGACAATGTGGAAAACTGCCCAGGTATGTCCTGTCCACAAAAAGCAGGACAAATCCAATCCAGCCAATTACTGTCCCATCAATCTACTCTCAATCTTCAGCAAAATGATGGAAGGTGTCATCAACAGTGCTGTCAAGCAGCACTTACTCACCAATAACCTGCTCACTGATGCCCAGTTTGGGTTCCGCCAAGAAACTTGGCTCCCGACCTCATTACAGCCTTGGTTCAAACATGGACAAAGGAGCTGAATTCCAGAGGTGAGGTGAGAGTGACTGCCCTTGACATCAGGCAGCATTTGACCGAGTGTGGCATCAAGGAGCCCTAGTAAAACTGAAGTCAATGGGAATCGGGGGGAAAATTCTTCACTGGCTGGAGTCATAGCTAGCACAAAAGAAGATGGGTGTGGTGGTTAAAGGTCAATTATCAGAGCCCAAGGACATCGTTGCAGGAGTTCCTCAGGGCAGTGTCCTAGGCCCAACCATCATCAGCTGCTTCATCAATGACCTTCCCTCCAACAAATGGTCAGAAATGGGGATGTTCACTGATGACTTCAGATAATGAAGCAGTCTATGCCCGCAAGCAACAAGACCTGGACGACGTTCAGGCTTGGGCTGATAAGTGGCAGGTAACATTCGCTCCACAGAAGTGCCAGGCAATGACTATCTCCAACAAGCGTAAGTCTAACCATCGCCCCTTGACATTCAACGGCAGTACCATCGCCAAATCCCCCACCATCAACATCCTGGGGGGGTCACCATTGACCAGAAACTTAACTGGACCAGCCACATAAATACTGTGGCAACAACAGCCGGTCAGAGGCTAGTGTCTCACTTCCTGACTCGCCAAAGACTGTCCATCATCTACAAGGCACAAGTCAGGAGTGTGATGGAATACTCTCCACTTGCCTGGATGAGTTCAACTCCAACAACACTCAAGAAGCTCAATACTAACCAGAACAAAGCAGCCCGCTTGATTGGCACCCCATCCACCACCTTAAACATTCACTCCCTCCACCACCGGCGTACTTTGGCTGCAGTGTGCACCATCACCAAGATACATTGCAGCAACTCACCGAGGTTTCTTCGGCAGCACCTCTCAAACCAGCGACCCCTTCCACCTAGAAGGACAAGGGCAGCAAGTGCATGGGAACACCACCACCTCCAAGTTCCCCTTCAAGTCACACACCATCCTGACTTAGAAGTATATTGTCGATCATTCATCGACGCTGGGTCAAAACCCTGGAAGTCCCTCCCTAACAGCACTGTGGGAGTACCTTCACCACACGGACTGCAACGGTTCAAAAAGGCGGTTCACCACCGCCTTCTCGAGGGTAATTGGGGATGGGCAATAAATGCTGGCCTTGCCAGCAATGCCCACATCCCATAAATATGAATTTAAAAAACAGTCAGTGCCAGTGTCCATGGATCTACACCAGGAACAGTCAGTGCAACTGTCAATGCATCTATCCCAGGACCGGTCAGTGCCATTTTCCATGGATCTATCCCAGGAGCCACCACCTTCTCAAGGGTAATTGGGGATGGGCAATATATTCTTGCCAGCGATGCCCACATCCCTTAAAAATCAATTAAAAAATGTAAGTGCCAGTGTGCATGGATCTCCCTCAGTTACAGTCAGTGCCAGTGTCTATGGATCTATTGCAGGAACAGTCAGTGCCAGTGTGCTTGGATCTATCGCAGGAACAGTCAGTGCCAGTGTCCATGGATCTATCCCAGGAACAGTCAGTGCAACTGTCAATGCATCTATCCCAGGACCGGTCAGTGCCATTTTCCATGGATCTATCCCAGGAGCCACCACCTTCTCAAGGGTAATTGGGGATGGGCAATATATTCTTGCCAGCGATGCCCACATCCCTTAAAAATCAATTAAAAAATGTAAGTGCCAGTGTGCATGGATCTCCCTCAGTTACAATCAGTGCCAGTGTCTATGGATCTATTGCAGGAACAGTCAGTGCCAGTGTGCTTGGATCTATCGCAGGAACAGTCAGTGCCAGTGTCCATGGATCTATCCCAGGAACAGTCAGTGCAGGTGTCCATGGATCTATCCCAGGAACAGTCAGTGCAGGTGTCCATGGATCTATCCCAGGAACAGTCAGTGCCAGTGTCCATGGATCTATCGCAGAAACAGACAGTACCAGTGACCATGGATCTACCCTAGGAACAGTCAGTGCCAGTGTCCATGGATCTACACCAGAAACAGTCAGTAACAGTGGCCATAGATCTACGTCAGGAAAATTCAGTGCAAGTGCCCATGGATCTATCCCAGGAACCACCACCTTCTCAAGGGTAATTGGGACTGGGCATTAAATGCTTGCCTTGCCAGCGATGCACACATCCCATAAAAATGAATTAAAGAGAACAGTCAGTGCCAGCGTCCATGGATCTACTCCAGGAATAGTCAGTGGCAGCTTCCATGGATCTACCCCAGGAAGAGTCAATGCCAATGTCCATGCATCTACCCCAGGAACAGTTAGTGCCACTGTTCATGCATCTACCCCAGGAACAGTCAGTGCCACTGTTCATGGATCTACCACAGGAACGGTCAGTGCCAGTGACTGACATGAATCAGTCATTAATGAAAGAAAGACTTATCAAATAATACTGAGCGGCCTATGGGTGGCACTGTCCAGGGAGTGTATAAATATTCTGGCACGGGCCCAGCTTGCGCAGGACATTCTTAACAGGAACTAGTGAAGGACACAACTAGACCGCCATGTTGTAAAACAGTTGATGAAAGCTTTGTTTAAGGCTTAGACCAAGTGCCTAGTAGTTTTCTTACGTCAGTGACCATGGATCTATCCCAGTAACAGTCACTGCCAGTGTCCATGGGTCTGTCGCAGGAACAATCAGTGCTATTGTCCATGGATCTATCCCAGGAACAGTCAGTACAATTGTCTATGATTTATCGCAGGAGCAGTCAGTGCCAGTGTCCATGGATCTACCCCACGAACAGTTAATGCCATTGCCCATGGATCTACCCAAGGTACTGTCAGTACTACTGTTCATGGATCTATCGCTGGAACAGACATTGCCTGTGACCATGGATCTACCCCAGGAACAGTCAGTGCTACTGTCCATAGACCTACCCGAGGAACAGTCAGTGCCAGTGTCCATGAATCTACCCCAGGAACAGTCAGTGCCAGTGGCCATGGACCTACCCCAGAAATGGTCAGTACCAGTGGCCATGGATCTACCCCAGGGCCAGTCAGTGCCAGTGTCCATGGATCTACCCCACGAACAGTTAATGCCATTGCCCATGGATCTACCCAAGGTACTGTCAGTACCACTGTTCATGGATCTACCCCTGGAACAGACATTGCCTGTGACCATGGATCTACCCCAGGAACAGTCAGTGCCAGTGACCATGGATCTACCCCAAGAAATGTTAGTGCCAGTGGCCATGGATCTACCCCAGGGCCAGTCAGTGCCAGTGTCCATGGATCTACCCCAGGAACAGTCAGTGCCAGTGTCAATGGATCTATCCCAGGAACAGTCAGTGATGTAAGAAAAAGGAGACTTACCATCAAGTAACTTTAAAGTAAGCTTTAAGTAACTTATAAACACACTATATACAAGAGAGGTCTTTACCATGCCTCTGGTAGAAGCCTCTTACAATACTGAACAGACCAGTATTTATACCAGTCCAACAGGAAGTGACATATGACAGGAAGTGAGGTATGTACACAGTTCATAGTTCATAGTTCATAGTTCACAGTTCACAGTTCACAGGAAGTGATGACATAACTTCCCGGAAGTTATTATTTTTATCACATTCTTCCCTCCTGCAGGATTAGGAGGCTGTGGTCTACCTTTTGGTCCGCAGCCACCGAACAAGGAAGAGTCGCACCCGTTTGGATTCCCGTCGTAGAGGGTCGCTGGTCCGCTTACATGCAGTGGGCCATTGGTCAGAGTCTGTGTGGCCTGGATTGCCCTGTGAAGGGTCGGGGAGATCATGGCTTCGAGTACGAGCCCCAATAGGTTCAAAGTCGGACTGCCTCTGTTCAGAGGGAGGTGCAGAGCTGGTCTGTGGTGGATCAGTACTTTCATGCGCGGTACTGGGAGGGTCGCAACCTTGAGCACGGGGTTCTACCGGCACCAAGCTAGTTGGTGTCCGATCAGGATCCTGGAGAGGGGTACCCGATAGGTCCCAAGAGTTTCCTGGTGAAATGCCATCACCCGATGTCCCACTAGGTCCTGGTGGGCAGGGAGCCAGATCCCGTAATGATACGGTAGATTCTCGGCCGTCGGAATAGCGTATGTTTGCATAGGTGGGGTTGGCATCGGTTAGTTCGACCTCGTCTACAAGAGGGTCATTTTTAGACGTCCGAACGTATCTTCGGAGTAATACAGGTCCAGGAGTAGTTAGCCATGACGGGAGTGATGTCCCATGAGATGAGCGACGCTGGAATCCAAAGAACCACTCATGAGGTGTAGTATTTGTGGCTGTAGAAAGCAGGGACCATATAGAGTGCAATGCATCCGGAAGCACTGTTTCCCATTGCTGGTCTGGTAGGCCCCGAGATCTTAAAGCGAGACGTACGGAATTCCAGATGATACCGTTATACCTCTCTACCTGCCCATTTCCGATGGGATGGTATGGTGTTGTTTTGCTTGTAGCAATTCCCCGTTCTGAGAGGTAGTCCTTGAGTTCCCTTGACATAAAGGATGGACCCCGATCTGAGTGAATATAAGCCGGCATGCCACAGAGAGAAAATACCTGCTCAAGGCAGCAGATTACTGTGGACGCCAGCATATTGGAGCAGGGGAAGGCAAACGGAAAACGTGAATATTCGTCGATCATGGTGAGCAAATATGTGTTCCGAGTTGAAGAGGGCACTGGGCCCTTAAAATCGATGCTAAGTCGTTGCATCGGTTGGGTTGCATGTATGAGTATACCATCTGAGGGGCGGAAGAACTGAGGTTTTAATTCCGCACAAAGCCGGCATTCTGAGCATATTTTCTTTACATCTCCAGTGGAAAAAGGGAGATTCCGTGATCGTACGAAATGTAGCATGCGCGTAACGCCAGGATGACACAAACCATTGTGGACATCCATGAGAGTGGAGGATGACATAGTGGAGCAGAATGCCCGTGTGAGGGTGTCCGGGGCCACATTCTCCTTGCCAGGCCGATAGAGAATGGTATAACCAAAAGAGGCCAGTTCCATCCTCCAAAGTTGTATTTTATTATTCTTAATTTTGGTTCGTTTTCGATTATCGAGCATGAAGGCGACTGATCGTTGGTCCGTGATCAATGTAAAGTGCTGGTGAGCTAGAAAATGGTTCCACTTCCGTACTGCCTCTATGATGGCTGTGGCTTCTTTCTCAACCGGAGGATAATGTAGCTCGGCACCTTGTAAGGTCCTGGACATAAATGCTACAGGACGACCTTCCTGATTCAGAGTAGCCGAGATCGCCACCTCCGAGGCATCACATTCAACCATGAAAGGGAGATTCTCATCAATGGAGTGAAGAGCCGCTTTCTCCAACTGTTTTTTGAGAAGGTTAAAGGCTGCAACAGCCGCTGTTCCCAGTGGAAATGATCTAGCATGCAGCAAGGGTTGGATTTTGTCCGAAAAATGAGGAATCCATTTCGCGTAGTATGCAAACAGACCGAGAGCCCGACGTAAAGAAGCCGGATTCTTAGGTGACGGGAGCTCTTGGAGCGGGCAAAGTCTTTCTGGGTCTGGCTTAATGATACCATTGCCTACGCAGTAGCCAAGGATGTTGATGGTCGGTTGCGACTCAACAGATTTGGATTCATTCAGGGTCAAATTACGGCGATGGAGGGCATCCCGAAATTTTTGGAGGTTGGAGTCGTGTTCCTGTTGATCGTGACCTGCAATGGTAATGTTATCAAGATAGGGAAAAGTGTCCCTTAGGTTTTCCTGCTTAACCAGGCCATCCATTGCCCGTTGAAAGACAGCCACTCCATTAGTAACCCCGAATGGGAGGCGACGAAATTGGTACAGCCGTCCATTAGCCTCAAAGGCTGTGTACTGCTTATCTGAGACCTTCAAGGGTAACTGATGATAGGCACTTTTTAAATCGTAAGTTGAGAACACTTTGTATTCGGCCAGTTTATTAACCATATCATCAATGCGTGGCAATGGGTAGGCGTCCAAGTCGGTATATTGATTGATGGTTTGCGAATAATCGATGCATAGTCGCTGTTTGTGAGGTTTTAGAGGGTTCTTGACAATGACGACTTGAGCCCGCCAGGGCGACGAACATGGTTCAATGATATCCTCTGCTAGAAGTCGAGAGATTTCAGCCGCAATAAAAGATTGGTCTTCCTGATTAAAGCGCCGCGATTTCGTTATTATCGGTTTGCATTGAGGCGGAATACTGGCAAATAATGAGGGTTCATCAAGTGAAGCTGCTGATAATGCACAAAATGGTAATTTAGACGGTATATTAGAAATAGTAAGTCTGGGTTTGGATCCACCAAACTCAATGGTGAGTTTCTTATGCTGTTTTTGGAAGTCCAGCCCTAAGAGGAGATCACTACATAAGTCCTTGAGCACCGAAAGTCGGGTGGAGGGATACATACGACCATGAAGTGTCATATCAACAACACAAAAGCCGGAGATTCTGGTATTAAGTGATGACTGGGCCATCGCAATTGCCTGGTCCGATGGGAAGACATGTAGTTTCAATTTCGCAACAATCTGTTCCTTAATGAAACTATCAGTACTTCCTGAGTCAATTAAGGCATCTAAGGTATGCCCTTTAATTGAAATTTTTGTGGCTCCATGAGACAGGTTCTGTGGGCAAGCAGCTGTAATTGGTGTCGTTGCACAGAGAGTGGCTAAAACTCTCGGTGTGCTTCTTCGGGAGAGAGCTCGAGAGGAAGCTTGATAGGTCCTAGCTGGAGCATCTTGATAGGCCCTAATTGGGGCAGTTCGGTAGGCCTTAGCTGGATTGGCCCTCGTAGAGGCCCTTGATAGGCAAACTTTAGCAAAGTGTCCTTTTTTCCCGCAATAACTGCAGATTGCATTGCGAGCAGGGCAGGTTTTCCTCGGGTGAAAAGCATCTCCACAAAAGAAGCATTCCTTCCTAGATTGCCAAGAGGCTGCTAAAGTGGGGTCGTCCTCCTCTTCTTCATCAGAATTATCAGAATTAGATTCCCCCATGATAGGGTTCACCTGAGACCGCTTGAATTGTCTGGTTGCAGCTATAGCAGCAGATCGAGATCTGGGCAGCTGATAGAGGTCTGCATTTCTCTTTGCCAAATCCAGTGAACAAGCTAGGTCAAAAGCTTTTTGTAGCTCAAGTGTTTTACTTTCTAGTAGACGCTGGCGTATAAATGGAGAGGCAATCCCGCAGATGAAAGCATCACGAATCATTTCTTGGCGGTACAGCTCAGCTGAGGCTGCCTGAAAGTTACAATCTACGCTGAGCCTGCGAAGTTCTTGCAGGAATTCGTCAATTGATTCCCCTGGCCCTTGTTGGGCTGTGGCCAGTAGATGTCTAGCATAGACCTCATTTGGGGTCTTCGCATACAGTTTCTTAAGTGCCCGAATCACCTCTTCGTAATTATCCCATTCATCAACATATTCGAACACTTTTGGGGTCACATAATTGACAAGTATCTTCAATTTAGCAGGAGCATCTGCTTTACATTCATCCAGAAAATTCTCAAAAGTACGATACCAATGCTTCCATACCCTGCCAGCTGCTGGTGTATTCGGGTCCAAGTCCAGACGAATAGGTCTAAGGATTTTCTCCATGATGGGTGGTTCCCTGGATCCTTAACTTCCGAGTTTGTCTGAAGGTCTAGTATTTGTCAGTGTAAATACTAAGTTACTTAAATTGATGTAAGAAAAAGGAGACTTACCATCAAGTAACTTTAAAGTAAGCTTTAAGTAACTTATAAACACACTATATACAAGAGAGGTCTTTACCATGCCTCTGGTAGAAGCCTCTTACAATACTGAACAGACCAGTATTTATACCAGTCCAACAGGAAGTGACATATGACAGGAAGTGAGGTATGTACACAGTTCATAGTTCATAGTTCACAGTTCACAGTTCACAGGAAGTGATGACATAACTTCCCGGAAGTTATTATTTTTATCACAGTCAGTACCACTGTCCATGGATCTACTTCAGTAATAGTCAGTGCCACTGTCCATTGATATGCCCCAGGAACAGTCAGTGCCAGTGTCCATGGACCTAACCCAGGAACAGTCAGTGTCAGTGTCCATGGAACTATCACAGGAAAAGTCAGTGCCAGTGTCCATGCATATTCCCCAGGAACAGTCAGTGCCACTTTTCATGTATCTACCCCTCAAACAGTCAGTAACAGTGCCCATGGATCTATCACAGGAACCGTCAAGGCCATTGTCCATGGATGTCAGTTCCTGTGTCACTGATAGGTTAACCTGTAGGTTTGTATAACCTTAAATGTGTATTGTAGTTGCGTTAGAAGCTATGCTATTAAAATGTAACTGTAACTGCAAGGTATGATGGGAAGCTTGACCAAACTCAGACCAAAGCGTAGTGTCAGCAGTTAACAGTAGCAGTAGTTGTAATAAAGTTTCTCCACGAAACCTTGAATCAGGAACAATGAACAAAGATAATGGTAACTGGAGACTGGATAAGATAAACAAAACTGCAGAAAGGCAGATATAAGGATCTTGGGTCCGGGACAGTTGAGATAGCGGGAAGCATCTGCCAAAGCCTACGTACCCGGTAATTAACAGTTGAACAATTATCGGTAACAGATTGATTATGTATAAATATACTGTGACAACCATTGTAAATTTGAGAGACTTCGGTACGCTGAAGGCTCTCCCCTGCATGCTTGTAATAAAGTTTCTCTCATATCGCAGCCTACCCGAGACTCCGAGTGGTTTCTTTCCACAACAACTTGACGTAGTCGGCAGGATCCGCTGCTAGTACTGAAAGAAGGACACCATTCCGGGACCAACAGACAAATTGGAGTGAGTACTTTAATTTATACCACCCAGTAGTTAGGTCTGTTAGCACGGAGCGGTCCCTCGGACTATCAGGGATCTCGAACAATACAGAGTCAGAATGGCTGTCATGTGAGAGAGAGAGAGGGCAATGTTGCAAAGTGGCTGTGGTCGCCGACGGCCAGGTGAGGGCCGGGGGAGAGAGCTTGTTACATCCGTGAATAATTGAGACACGGACAGCAGGAGTGAACAAAATAAGTCTTTACTGGTGGAAGTCCATAGTGAAACTAAAAACACAGAGGCTCACTAGCGCCTTTTATACAGGGGTAGTCACTGCCGGTACTGCAGTCTGAGACCAGTTATTCTCTTAAAGGTACATACACAACAATTCCTCCCCTTTTAGATAAACAGTACATAACATTCATTTAACAACTAAATGATAACTAATTACAATCACAATTACTGTTGCTAGATACATTGGTTAAGTTTAAGCAATTATAAGTTCAGTCTTTGAGGAGGCTTCCTGATTCTGTCTGGATAACGCCTCTTTGGGGTATCAGGTTCTTCTGGCAATGTTGAGTCGGGATCAATGTCGTTGTTTGGTTCATCTGCTTCCAATATTACCGGTTCTGCGGTAGCTGCAATTGGAACGTCGATTTCATTACCAGGTGTATCAGATCGTGGTGTGGAGTTGACGTTTTCCAGTGACTCTAGAATCTGGTCAGCATGGCGTCTTACAATGCTCTCCCCAACGTCCATGGTATACATGAGAGGTCCTTGTCGTGTACAAATCGTTCCTGGCTGCCATTTCTCAGTGCGGTAGTCCCGGGCCAAAACTAGTTGACCTATCTTCAAACTCCTGGTCGGCCTTTCATTCATATTCTGAAACTGCCTGTTCTCCACATCTCTTCGGACGTTTGGCTTAACCAAATCCAAGCGGCATCGTAGTCTTCGATTGAAGAACATCATGGCTGGAGTTTGGTTGGTAACCGCATGTGTCGCATTCCGGTAGGCAAACAAGAAGTTGTCCACCTTGTGTTGTAGGGGTATATCTTCATTACACATTGCCTTGATAGCCTTCTTGAATATTTGGACAAACCTCTCGGCCAATCCATTAGTGGCTGGAGGATATGGGGCAGATGTGTAATGCTTAACACCATTGTTCTTTAAGAACCTCCGGAACTCTTCAGACACAAACTGTGGTCCATTGTCAGAGCAAATCTGTTCAGGCAGCCCATTCCTGGCGAATATGGTTCGTAAAACTGTGATAGTTTTTTCCGTGGTGGTTGAGGACAGTTTTATTACCTCTGGCCACTTTGAATGTGCATCCACCGCAATTAAAAATATCGAGTCCATGAAGGGACCAGCAAAATCAATGTGCACCCTTTGCCATGGAGATGAGGGCCACTCCCATGGATGCAGAGGAGCTTGTGGTGGGGGCGTTTTGGACCTTCTGGCATCCTGCACAGCTCTTGGTCATCGCTTCGATTTCTCTATCGATTCCCGGCCACCACACAAACGCTCTGGCTAAGTTCTTCATTTTTACCCCAGCCAGATGACCCTCATGAAGCTCATTGAGCACTCTATCCATCAACTTAGGTGGAATTACTACTCTGGATCCACACATCAAGGTTCCTCTGCACACTGACAGCTGTTCTCTTCTCGGCGAGAATGCTGGCAGCAGTGGTTCGCCATGTGCTGGCCATCCCTTCACCGTTAAATCATAGACCCATGATAGTGTCGGGTCATTCCGTGTTTCCTTTTCTATGTTTGCATTCGTCACAGGGAGACATTCGACTATGGTCGAGTGGAATAACTCCATTGGATCCACTGCAAGGTCTTCTTCTTCCACCGTCGGCAACGGTAGACGTGACAATCCATCAGCATTTCCATGCTGTTTAGTTCCTTTGTACTCGATGTCATATTGGTGTGCCCCTAGGAAAAGGGACCATCTCTGCAGCCGTTGTGCTGTCATTATCGGTACGCCCTTCTGAGGGTTGAAAATGGAGACAAGAGGTTGATGATCGGTTAGTAGAGTAAATTTTTGACCGTGCAGGTAGTGATTGAACTTCTTCACCCCCCACACTAGGCTGAGGGCCTCTCTGTCAATCTGGGCGTAGTTACGCTCGGCAGAAGTTAACGAGCGTGATGCAAAAGCTATCGGCCTCTCTAAACCATCAAGGAATTTACGTGACAGTACCGTCCCAATGCCGTAGGGAGACGCATCACACGCCAGCCTGATTGGCAGTGCTAGGTTGTAGTGAGCCAAAACTTCCCTTGAAGTGATTAAGTCCTTACTCTTCTGAAAAGCACGCTTACAATCATCGCTCCATTTCCATGCTACCCCCGTTCGTAGCAGGGCGTTCAGTGGGTGCAGAATTGTCGACAAATTCGGCAAAAATTTATGATAGTAATTCACCAATCCGAGGAATGACCTCAGTTGCGACACATTTTCAGGCGCTGGGGCCTTAACAACTGCTTCAATTTTGTCAGGGGACTTATGTAACCCCTCTTCATCAATCATGTGGCCACAATACGATATCTGTTTCTTAACAAATTCGCACTTGGGGCGGTTGGCTCGCAGCCCATGTTCCCGTAGTCTAGTGAGCACCTGTTCTAGGTTGTTAAGGTGTTCACTGTCATCTTCACCTGTTACAAGGATGTCGTCCAAGTAACACTGAGTCCCCGGAATCCCTTGCAGGACTTGTTCCATCGCTCTTTGCCATATCGCCGGAGCCGATGCTACTCCGAATACCAATCGATGATACTGGTAAAGACCTTTGTGAGTGTTTATCGTGAGATACTTCCTAGAGGACTCTTCAACCTCCATCTGCAAATATGCTTGTGCTAGGTCAATTTTTGTAAAACGCTTCCCTCCAGACAGTGAGGCGAAGATGTCTTCTATCCTTGGAAGAGGATATTGTACTGTGTGAAGGACTGGGTTCACCGTCACCTTGAAACCCCCACAGATGCGAATCTTCCTTGGCTCCCCGGACTTATTGCTTAACGTTTTCTTCATGACAGGAACGATGGGTGTCGCCCACTCGCTCCAGTCGACCTTAGACAACACGCCCGCCTTCTCCAGATTCTCCAGCTCTGCCTCGACGGCTGGGCGAATTGCATATGGTACCGGTCTTGCTTTGAAAAACTTGGGAACTGCATTCTCTTCTATGCGGTTACGCCTTTAAGCGTGCCCAGTTCTTGTTGAAATACCTCTTTGGCGTTAGCTAAGATTGTTGACAATCGTCCAGGAGTGACGTCTTCATCTTTTTTACCGTCCACCGTCATTGCATGAATGGAATGCCAATCTAAGTTTATCTTCCTGATCCATTCCCGTCCCAATAACGGTGGTCCACCATTTGGCAGTATGTAGAGATACAATTTCCGTATTTTCTTGCCATTCTATTCGACAGGCACCCTTATTTTTCCTCTGGGGTATACTTTTTGCCCCGTATACGTCGTCAAGATGATGGATGTCTCTCTCAAGGGTATGTGTGAAAATAGCCGCTCGTAGTCTCGTCGATTCATGACGGTTAGCGCTGATCCTGTATCCAATTCCATTTTAACTTGGGACCCTGCTATCGTGAGGGTGACCCAAATGGTTCGGTGATCCTCTTTTGCGATTACATTGTGAAGTTTGAGACAGCTTAGTCTCCTGTTCCCGGATTCACTATCGCTCATCTGGTCTTCGGAACTACTGTCCGTCATCTTTTGTACTTTCTTGTACGGTTCCTTAGTAGCCTTTTTGTTGTCGCTGGTCTTCTTCCCAGACCTGCAAACTCGTGCAATGTGTCCCATCTTCCCGCATTGCCTGCATATTTTGTCTTTGGACCAGCAGTCCTTCTGGTCATGGTTAGTTCTGCCGCAGCGATAACATTTTGCAAATCCCCGTGTCATTTCGTGGGTGCCGTATTCCTGTGGCTTTTGTTGAATTTCTGCAGCTCCCCTGGCTGCTGCTTCATACGATACTGCCACGCTGAATGCCTTATCTAGCGTCAGCTCTTTCTCTGAGAGTAACTTCTTCTGTGTTCCTTCACTCAGGAGTCCACAGACAAATTTGTCCCGCAGGGTATCTGCCAGTCCTGCTCCGAACTGGCAGTGCTTTGATAGCTTGCGTAGTTCCGTAAGATACTCAGCATTGCTCTCATCTTTGTGCTGAGTTCTCCTGTGGAATTTAAATCTTTCTGCTATCAACAGCGGTGCAGGGTTTAAGTGTTCTTGTAGGACAGCAACAATTTTGTTAAAACTCTTCGCCTTCGGTTTGGCTGGAGTAATCAGGTCCCGCAATAGGCCGTACGTTCTAGCGCCCATTAAGTTTAGCAATATCGATGCCTTTTTCCCCTCCGCTATTTCGTTTGCCTCGAAATATACCTCGACTCTTTCCACATACGTGGTCCAGTCCTCTATTGTATTATCAAAAGCAGTGATACAGCCAGTCTTCGGCATCTTGCAAATCTAAAATGGCGCCTCCCGTGCTTTGCCTTCTTCCCCGATTTAACAAAATGGCGCCTCCCGCGCTTTGCCTTCTTCCCCGCTGTTGTTAGCGCTGCTTTCCACGGTTTCTTGCGCGTTTAATTTTGATTTTTTTTCTTTTATTATTTTCCCGTCGTGGAGCGGACCCTCTGGGACACTTCCCTCCCTCTTCTTAGGTCCGAACGCTGCCCGGCTTCGAAGCACCGGCCGTGCCCTGTGTGCTCCACCCTCTCTCTCTCTCTTTGCTTCCCGACTCGCTGCCCGGCCCCGTTGAAAAGCCACCCGATCGAGCTCTAGCCCGCCGCAGCCCAGGAAGGATCAGTGCACTACCTGCCACCAGCCCGATTAGCTGGGAAACCACAGACCGAGGAACCAAGCCTGGCTCTGGACAGTCTCTCCTGCAAGTTTTCAATCCGACGATTTGGAGGGCGGTTGCCCACAGTCGGCGCCCATTTCTCGAGTTTCTTTGGATTTTATTTATTTATTTTTTATTTTTTTTACTTCTGGCTTCGACCTTCAATAACGTCGTCTTAGGTGCTGCCGAGTTGCAGGTAAGTTCGTTTCTTACTCGTTGCCAGTGTTACGTCCGTGAATAATTGAGACACGGACAGCAGGAGTGAACAAAATAAGTCTTTACTGGTGGAAGTCCATAGTGAAACTAAAAACACAGAGGCTCACTAGCACCTTTTATACAGGGGTGGTCACTGCCGGTACTGCAGTTTGAGACCAGTTATTCTCTTAAAGGTACATACACAACAGAGCTTAAAGGGTGTTTCTCTGGGGCAGAAGGCCCCCGCGAGTTTAGGTTTCGCTGACGGCCAGGTGAAGGCCGGGGGAGAGAGCTTAGTGGGTGTCTCTCTGGGGGTAGAAGACCCCTGCGATTTCTAAAGAGTCCCACTGTATTCCACAAAGCAATGGCCCAAGCTTTGGCCAGAGTGGAATTGACCCTGTACAGGAGTACAGTGCTCCAGTACGTGGATGGTTTACTGATCGCGTCTACCTCCAAAAAGAGGCACAGTGGTGCCTTGGTGTGCATACTAGAGGCCCTTCAGAAACAAGGATTGAAGATTAAGTCCAAAGAAATCACAAATCAGGCAGGGGACAGTGCAGTACCTCGGACACACAATTACACAAGGGCTCAAATCTATGTCGGAAGATCGGAGACAGGCAATTAGTGAGATGCCTGGTCCAATTAATGTAAGGGGGGTCCGGAAGGTTCAACTACTGTAGGAATTTTATACCTAATTTTGCGGCGATGATGACACCAATACAGCATTTGATAAAAGGGGGTAAGGCCCCGCTAGAATCAGTGGACTGGAAACGGGAGCAAGAAAAGGCATACAGAATGATTAAACTCGCTCTAACCTCGACCCCGGCACTGGGTCTCCTGGATATGTCAAAACCCTTTCACAGTCATTGCAATGGTGAGGGGGGATTTTATAATGCAGTAGTGACTCAAACCCACGGTGACTGCTGGCGGCCCGTGGCCTATTACTCAATGCGGCAATCCACGGTAGGGGCGGGATTCCCCCGCTGCATGGCAGCACTGGACTGCACCGCTTGGGCGGTCTTAGGTGAGTGAACCGGTGGTGATGGCCGGACAATTGATCTTGCACACCCAACACACTCTGGTAGAGCTACTTAATACTGGAAGGTTAAGAGCAGTATCAGATAGCCGAAGAGCAGCATGGGAAGTGATACTTATCCCAAAGGATAAGTCTGTACAGATTGTTAAAGACGGTGGATTAAACCCTGCAGGCGGCATATTGACGGAAGGAGAAGAACATCAGTGTGAACTAGCGGTAGAGGATGAGGAAAGTTGTGGGATAAAAGATAGCCCACTTGAAGGGGAATATGAAGTAATGTTTGTCGATGGTTCTAGGAAACTTACAAGTGGTACACACCCCATACGGGATGGGCAGTTGTGAGGAAGGATGGTCGGGTGGTCCGACAAGGGGCTCTGGAAGGAGGGGACTCCGCCCAGGTAGTGGAACTGGTAGGTTTTATTGAAGCATTACGGGCTTGTCAAGGGAAACGAGTGAATATTTACACCGATAGTCGGTACGCGTTCAGTGTAGTCCACGATTATAAGGCCTCATGAGCCCGAAGGGGGTTTATAACATCATCGGGGGGGTCACATTAAACATGAAGTGCTAGCAAAGGCACTGGTGAAGGCTGCAGGGCTCCCACTGGAGGTAGCAGTAGTCAAGGTAAAAGCACATCAGAAAGGGGACGATTGGATACAGAAAGGAAACGAATGGGCTGATATGGCAGCCAAAGAGGCCGCTGAAAATATGCCCCCTTCTCCGGGCCCGGTGGCAGCTTGCGCTAGCGGACCAGAGGAAGTAAATATGGTGCAACTGCCCAAAGATACGTCAAAGGAAGAGAGAGAGGTATGGGAGAGACATGGGGCAAAGGAAGATGTGACTGGGGTATGGGAGAGTCACGGGGCAAAGGAAGATGTGACTGGTGTACGGAAGTTAGGAGGGGCAGACCAGGTGGTAGCCCCCGAGTGTATCAGGCAGAATTTACTCGAAATCTATCACGGGGATATACATCAGGGTGTTGGGATCGGCAGAAAACAACAGGCAGAGGCTTTTGTTTAAGCAAAGGCAAAACGTGTCTTTCTTTAATCACTCTCCACAAGGTCTGAAGGGCTCAGCCCCGTGCAGGGGCTATGACGTCATCACGCAACCGACATCATGATGTCATCACGCTACCGACGCTCTTAAAGGGACCCTGCACCGATAACCCAACCCAGCATGTACATATCACAACATTGCTATACATAGTGAATTGTGTTTAGGTACATATAACATCATTGGCTATACATTGGCCCAGAACTTGGTGTCAGGGGCTTGCCGCGCGTGCAAGCCCCCGATCTGCACTCACCCTGCGCGCTGACATCTGAAGCCCGGGCCTGCTTGCATTTCCTGTCACAGGCCCGGTTCAGATGTCAGCGCACAGTGCTTACCTGATCCAGCGGCGTAGTTGGTGCGATGTGCCAGCTGGGATCAGGTGAGCACTGTACAACCAATCAGGGGAGGGGAAGGTTCATTCATGAGTTTGAGAGTAAGAACTGTCAAACTCATGAAAACTACGGGGGCCCAAAACACTATTTATACTTTAAATAAAAATTTAAAAAAACATCCCAATCATTAAATTAAGTATAAATAAGTTTAAAAAAAGAATTTAAACAATAATTTTTTTTTTTGAAAAAAATAAATTTTTAATAAAAAGGGTCTAAAACTAAACTTACCTTATTGTAGATTCTTTAAAATAATAAACCTGTGGGGAAAAAAGTTCTAAATTACACTAAAACACCACTTACGTGTAAAAATAAATACTTACGTGTGCTTTTTACAAGCGTAAAGACCGGAGGCCTTTACACATGCGCAAATCCCCCAAAACAGAGGAAATCCAAGACGCACACGCTGCCCCCTACAGCGCACGCGCTAGCCTCTTCACCTCTTGGGTTTAGGAGAGGAAATGCCGGTTTTCAGCGCAAGCGCTGTGCATGCTGAAAACCGGCATTTCCTCCGGCCAGACGCGTGAGTACCCCTTCCGTACTCACGCGTTTGGGGAGGAATTACTGCCCCAATGTGTTATTGTCCCTATGTGGTCTACGTCCCCCCAGAATTCACTAGCACTGGCAATGTCAGTTGTTGGGGGGGTCAGATCACACGGCCGGAACGGCTCCTCAGTTCCGGGGCGGGTACCGGGGGGTTCGTTGGAGGGACCTCGGGCGCTCGGTGGTGGACTGAGGGTGCGGAAACTGGAGGTCGGCCCCGCCTCGGGGGCTGTGCCAACACAACGGGTCGGTCCAGATCCAGGTGGGCTGGCTTAAGACGGTCCACGGAAATGCAGTCAGGCTTACCGCCAACATCCACTAGGTTTCCAGGACGCGGAATGATCCCTCGTAGGGTGGCTGAAGAGGTCCCCGGTGGGCGTCGTGGCGGACGAAAACGTACTCCGCCTCACGAAGGTCGAGCGGAACATGGGACTGCGGGAGGCCGTGCTGGGACGTGGGCACCGGCGCGAAAACCTTGGCGGTGTCCAGAAGGTCGGGCCGCTGACGGGCTGCGGACTAAGGTTCCGTTGTGTTGGGGATAAAATCCCTGGGAACCCGTAGCGGCTGTCCGTAGACGAGCTCAGCGGACGAGGACTGGAGGTCCTCCTTGGGAGCGGTCCTGAGTCCCAGCATGACCCACGGGAGTCTGTCGATCCAGCTGTCATCCCAGAGGCTGGCCCGGAGCGCGGCCTTCATGGTGCGGTGGAGTCTCAACCCGAGGCCTCGGGCGACAACGTTCCAGAGCTCTGACGTGAACTGGGGCCCCCGGTTGGAGGAAATGTCAGATGGGGCGCCGAACCGGGCGACCCAAGTGCTGATGAACGCCTGAGCCACATCGCCGGCTATCGTTGAAGACAGTGGGACGGCTTCCGGCCATCGGGTGGTTCTGTCGACCATTGTGAGGAGATGGGTGAACCCGCGGGAGGGCGGCAGGGGCCCCACCAGGTCCACGTTAACGTGGTCGAACCACCTCTCGGGCACCGTGAAAGGCGCCAACGGGGCCTTAGTATGGCGATGTACTTTCGAGCGTTGGCATACCACGCAGGTGCTGGCTCAGTCGCGAACGTCTTTCCTGAGCCCGTGCCAGACGAACTTAGCCGCCACCAGCTTCTGTGACGGCTTCCTGCCCGGGTGGGAAAGATTATGGACGGCGACGGAAACTTGCCGTCTCCACCCTTCGAGCACGACGGGACATGGCTGCCCAATGGAGATGTCGCACAGGAGTGTGGCGCCAGCAACGTCGAACGTGACGTCCGCTAGTTGAAGGCCCGTGACCGCCGTCCTGTAGGCCTGGACATCCGGGTCGGAGGCCTGGTCGGCCGCCATGCGGGTGTAGTCGATGCCGAGGTGTACGGCGCTGGCGACAGCTCGGGAGACAGTCGGCGACGGGGTTGTCTTTCCCAGCAACATGCTGAATGTCCGTTGTAAACTCCAAGATGAAGGCCAACTGGCATTGCTGACGGGCCGACCACGGCTTGGAGGTTTTGGCCATGGCGAAGGGCAACAGCTTGTGGTCCACGAACGCCGTGAACGGGCGGGCCTCCAGCAGGAAACGGAAGTGTCGGACGGCGTGGTAGAGGCCGAGAAGCTCGCGATCAAAGGTGCTGTACTTCCACTCATTGGGGCGGAGCTGCCGGCTGAAGAAGGTGAGCGGCTGCCAGGCGCTGTTGACCCACTGTTCGTGGACGGCACCGACCACATAGTCTGAGGCGTCGGTGGTGAGAGCGATCGGCGCATCAGGTAACGGATGCGCCAGCATGGTCGCGTTAGCCAGGGCCCTTTTCGTGTCTGTGAAAGAATTGGCCATATCATCGGACCAGTCGATGGCGAGTTTGTCGGGCTTGCCTTTGAGGGCCTCGTAAAGGGGCCGCATAAGCTGAACTGCTCGGGGGACGAAACAATGGTAGAAGTTCACCATGCCCAAAAACTCCTGCAGGGCCTTTGTAAGATTCGAAATTTTCAGGAATTCAATCACGCAACAAAACAGGGTTGATAAGACAGTTTATTGACCAAGAGAAAGCTTGTACAGAAAAACCTTTGATAAAAAGGGGCATACAAAATGGCCACCGGACCTCGTGATCAGTTTCTGGGACCATTTGATTTCGGTTACTGCAAGCCAGACAGGCTTGTGGATTGAGGACAGTAAGCCCGCGAAAGCCAGTATCGGGAAACCGAAACTCAGGGAACTGAGCATACATATTAATTGGATTCTAAGTACAAGACAGTTTCAGGTAACAGGATGGGGCCCATCAAGAAATGGGCGGACAATTGAATGAACACTTAAACCCATTTACTGTACAAAGGAAAGACCGTTTAACAGCCATCAAGGGCAATCTCCAGACCGATCAATATGCGAACCGAGTTACGGTGACAAAGTAAAAGACATTATCGGCCAGGAAGGCCAGTTAAGCTATCACCGGCTCCCGTTACAAGACAAAGCACCCCTGCAGAGATTTCTCCCCGCCAAAAATATTACAAAGACTGGACTATGATTTGGCGGGAGATAAGACTGTCCCAAGTAGGTATAACTATGGATTGAAAAGTCCATCAGGAGGCTTAACACTTCAGAATTTCATCAGGACGCTTCGCTTCTTCTACGATTCTACGCTTCGCTTCGGGAACTCGCTTCTTCTACCTCGGCAGCTTCGGAATTTGACCAGGACGTTTTCAGGACATGGTCGGTGTTCAGCCAGGCAAGGCTCGGTGACGACGGGAAGACGACGAGGGTGGCCCGGGTACTGGTGTCGGGAGATCATCAACGACCCAGGCCGAAGGAGAAGACACCCTCAGGAAAACCGACGAGCCAGGCGGGAGCGAGAAATAAAAGACACTCCGGGCCTAGCACTCCCGTGCCTCAACATACCATTCTCAACTTCCCAGGAATGGACTTTCCCATGTGCATCCAGTTCTTCAACAACTTTTAACGGATTCGGTCATGACGAGCGCTCATCGAGGCTGTGTCCGCTGCCTCATCGCCTGAGAGAGAGAAAAACAAGCTGCGCCAGAAGTTTCCAAATCCACGTGACGATGGAAAGCTGTGCCAAAGGGGCTGCGAACCCCTCTTTTGCGAATCTGAAAGTGGTGAGCATGATTCCGAGTTCCTCAAGTCGAAACTTAGTCTAGGTCTAGGGGAGGGGGTAAGGGTAATCGTAATGTGTTTCCCCTTTTACGATGTGCCGTGTGTTTCCCATTTCCATGGAGTTAAGTTTATAGATATGTGCATGCTTGTAGTTACTTTAATTTGTGCTTATGACATGTATTTTATAATGTTGCAAACTGTTTAATAATAAAAGCATCCATTTCGTGCTATTCAACCTGTTCTATTGAGTTTTTCTCTGCACTACAGTTCCCTGCACCTAAGTCCAAGGTCTAGAACCGTAGGGGAGAGTGGGTCGAACCACTCAAGGGTAATTATTGCACGAAGCCTGGTAGGAGACCAGAACGAGCAAGAGAAACCCCCTACAGAGATGGCAACCGCGGCAGGACCTTGGCAGCAGGAATGTAGCGTGTTCGATCAAGGTTTGAATAAGTGAAATATAATGGATGAGAGGATAGCGGATTATGTTTTTGGGAAGGTAAACCTTACAAAACAGTGGATATCTGACCTATTGAGAGATAGGCACCCGCTAGACGCAGCCATCAAGTGGACAGAAAGTAAAGAGCACAAAAGATCTGTAGAAAAGGCGGTCTGGCTGATGTGTTACAAGAAGCAAGTCCAGCTTTTGGACCAGGTCGTTGTAGCACAGACAGCCCAGATCAAAGAGCTACTGACAGAAGTAGAGGAAAAGGTTGCGGGAGGTCAGAAACTGATTGAATCGCTTAACGCGCTGAATCAGGAACGCCAATCCGTAACTCACCGCCATGAGACCCGGATAGAGTATTTGGAATGTCAGGTCATTGAGGCCAAGGCCAGTGAAGGTAGAATGAGAGAGAGGTGTTTCCGCCTAGCTAAGCAGATAGCGACACAGGAGGAAAGAATCTTGGGGGCCAGGGCAGCTTATAAGATGGCCATGGAGGATAGGTCTGAGAACACCGATCATAGCGCTTGCCACAGGGAGCTAGAGGACCTGAGAATGGCCCTAGCAAAGGCAACTGGCTTGGTGTGTCTCATAAACCCGCCAGCGAGCCAGTTACTGTTAGCCAAGGAATCAAAAAGACCAATTCCACAGGAGGCAGTTAGGGTACCAACCCCCGAGCCCTCAGCACCTCCCGCCTATACCGAGTCTTGGACTCCAGGGGAGGAAACAGAGAAGTCAGACACAGGGGTTCTTGAGGTAGAGCAACACCAGGTAGTAGGGTCGGGACCGGCGCCGATGTGTCCCACGCGACACCAGAGGCTCGGTCCGAACGAAGAGAATGGTGATGACGGACCCCTTGTGAATCAGATCATAATGCCCCATAGCGCACGACAGCTAAGGGAAATGATCAGTAACATTCCAAAACTCTCCGAGTCAGGAGATCCCTCCGTGCATTTTAGGGACGTGGAGCAAACCGCAGCAGTTAATGACTGCGACGGGGCCGAACTGTCCAAAATGCTGCTGTTCTCCCTGGACAGCTCGCTCCTCCAGTGTCTCCCTGACGAGAGCAAGAGAGGGCGCAAGACGTATGAGGAGATACGGGACGAGATCCTGGAGATTATAGGGGAGGGTGACGGAACTCCGTTCCTCCGATTGGAAAGGACGGTACAGCTAGAGGGAGAACCCCCACGGGTTTTCGCCGGAAGGTTGTGGCCAGTGTACCAGCGCAGCTGCCCGGGAGGACCGGACCGGAACGCGCTAAATGATGACCAAAGGGCTCATTGGCTCCGGTGTCTGGTCGCCAATTGCTTGCCGCCGGTGAGGGAGCAGGCCAAAGCATGGTTTGACCCCACTAACCCCCGCTCCACGGAGGACGTAGTACTTGATCAGCTCACGATAAGTTACAGGAACAACAAGAGTAGGGATGTGCCTTCCTCAAAGGGAAAGGTGCATGAGGCAAGGCCAGCAGCTCCTGCTAAAAAGGAATGGCATCAGGAGGGGAATCGCGCCCCCCAAGCCAAGAGCAGTTGTTACGGGTGTGGAAAGGAGGGTCATTGGTGCCGAGACTGTAAAAATCCCTGGAAGGATTTAAAAGGGAAAACTTCCCCAGCCCCAGCCCAAGCGCCCATCCGGGAGAGGGGAGCCGATGTGTCGATCCATCCCGATACGATCGAGTCGGTTTTAGAGGCAATGCGGTCTCTAATGACCTCGCAGGGGAAAGTGGCAGTCGTCAACAGCCCTGTTGCTTCCCCAACCCCAATCGAAATGCCCAAATGACTGAAGCCCGCGCAGCCCGTCTACCTGTGTCCGCTCCGCTATGATGCGTGGAGAAGACCCGTTGTGGAGATGGAGGTGGAGAAGGAAAAGGGTAGTTACCTGTTGGATACGGGAGCATCATGCACCGTGATCCACACAGCTAAGCCTTTTGCCTCACCTCTATCTACCCAGGCTCCATTCTCAGTAGCGGGTTTCACAGGCAGAGAACAGGCTGGCGCGTACTCCATCCCGCTCTCCATTCATTTGGGGGCACTCCACACTACATGGACATGCATCCTATTGAAGTGGAATGAGGGGGGTGGGAAAGGCATCCTCGGGGCTGATTTCTTGGTGGAACACGGAATCCTCGTGGACCTTAGAAATCACTGTCTCTGGGGAGCCGAGAATGGGTTAGGTAAGGTAGTTGTGATCCCAGGGAAGGGAGAAAAGGGGACCCTGTGCACCATGAAGCCGTCAGGGGGTTACGACCTCGAACTTCTGGTCGCGGACGTCCCAACGGACTTGCAAGCGTTTGTGTCGGACAATCTGACCGCGTTTTCCACCCACAAGCACGACTGTGGGAGGGTCACCGGGTTTGAGGTCAGCGTAGACGGGGACCCCATGATCCGACCCCAAAAACAATATAACTTCCCCAAGGAGGCAGAACCCGACATGGAGACAGCAATATCTTCCTTGGTGCAGCAGGGTGTGTTGAGACCAATAGCCACTCACGTGAACTCCCCATTGTGGCCGGTAAAGAAGCCGGACAATTCGTGGAGGGCCACGGTGGACTATAGAGTCCTCAACAGTAACATCCCAGCCTGCACGCCCACGGTAGCAGCAGTTGCCGACCTAATAGGGAGTATTCCAGCATCCGCGACCACGTTCACGGTGCTGGATATCTCGAACGGTTTCTGGTCCATTCCGCTGCGGCGGGAGGATCAGTACAAGTTTGCCTTTACTTTTAAAGGACAACAGTACACCTGGAACTGCTTGCCACAGGGTTTTCACAACAGCCCCAGCATTTTCCATCAATGTATGGCGGGAAGTTTAAAAGAATTTAGCCAGCCCAATCAGATAGTGCAGTATGTGGACGACTTACTCCTGTTCACGGACTCAAGGGAGGAGCACGGCCCACTATTAGCCGAATTATTGGAGCTGCTGGAAAGAAAGGGTTTTAAAGTAAACCCAAAGAAAGCACAGATCGGCCAGCAGGAGGTGAAATTCCTGGGTCTGGCCATCCGCGCTGGAGAAAGAGCCATAGATAAGGCTAGACGGGAATCGGTGCAAGATCTACCGATCCCTAACACAGTAACGGGTATGAGGTCCTTTTTGGGACTGACCGGGTACTGCAGGGATTTCATCGAGGACTATGCAGCCACAGCAGCCCCGCTACTCCGACTCTTACACAAGGGAGTCGAGTGGTCTTGGGATGAGGGTTGTCAGGCAGCATTCGAGAAGTTGAAAAGGGATCTGCAGACCGCGCCAGCCCTAGGGGCCATAGATGGGGGGGAGGAGTTTTTCCTGGAAGTAGCCGCTAGTGGGGACAGCCTGAGTGCTGTGCTGCTCCAGGAGCGACACGGCAAGCTGAGACCAGTGGTCTATTCCTCCAGGGTGCTTACAGATGTGGAGAGGAGTTTTTCCAATTGCGAACGGCATCTCCTGGCCACGCATTGGACTGTGAACAGATCAGTGATCTTCACAGGAACCTCTCCCATCACTCTCCTCACCCATCACACCCCCACAAAGATGCTTCTGGATGGAAGGATTAAGGATGGGACTGTAAGCAGCGCCCGGATTGCGCGCTGGACCCTCCTCCTTTCCCAGATGGATCTCAAAGTTAAAGGTCTCTGCGAGCTGAAGCTCGCAGCCAACATGGTATATCCCGGAACAGCCCATCGGTGTTCCGTCGAAGGGGTATGGGAGGTTAACATAAGTTTACGGGCCGGGATACACCCCACAGGCCGTGAGATCTATGTAGACGGTTCCAGCACGGTATCTGCTGGCGAACGACTCACAGGGTGTGGAGTTTATGACCCTACGGCAAACATTGCCTTGGCAATTAAGCTCCCCAGCACTATGAGCGCACAGCAAGCTGAACTGTCCGCGGTGGCGTACGTGGTTACCCACCCCGAGATCTTCCCAACCCCATACACGATTTGCTCGGAGAGCATGTTCACGTGCAATTCGTGTACGGAATACCTCGCCATCTGGTCCCGCCGTGGATATACCTCCGCGGACGGACGGCCTTTAACAGTTAAGCCCTTGCTGGAAAAGATCCTGGCAGCTGTAGGGGAGGAAGGGGAGGTGTTCATCCACAAGGTGAAGGCTCATTCCACCACAGAACCCCGCAGTCAGGGCAACCAGCAGGCGGATGCGCTAGCCAGGGAGGGTGCCCGCAACGGCATTTTCTGGGACCCCTATGGACCCGGACCCGTGGCAGCGATCCGAGATGGGGAGAGAACTCCAGGGAACACAGGGGTGACACTACCCCTGGACCTAAAAACCGTCCAGACCCTGGATCCCGCCCTTAAAACAGTCCTCAAAGCCATTACTGAGGGCAAGCAGGTAGAGGGTCCATACAGTACGGCAGCCCTCGCAGTCAAGGAAGGCATGCTGTTCCGAGAGGAACAGTGGGTTGTGCCGCAGCAGCACCGGAGGGAATTCCTTCAACTGGCCCATGAGGGTCCAGGGGCAGGACACCCCGGGCCTGAGGTTACCTGGCAACGGGTAGAGCAGGCAGGATGGTGGCCGGGACTTAGAGACAAGGTC
Source organism: Somniosus microcephalus (assembly GCF_052327205.1). NCBI lineage: Eukaryota > Metazoa > Chordata > Chondrichthyes > Squaliformes > Somniosidae > Somniosus > Somniosus microcephalus. Next base: position 177,998,686 of record NC_140992.1, read on the forward strand.
CGCGAGTTCTGTGCGAGCTGTCTTGTGTGCGCTGCAAACAACCCAGACCCCCAGAAAAGGAAAGTGCCCATGGGACACATCAGGAGGGGGTAGAGGGACCATGGCAGTCGATTCAGGTCGACTACATAGGGCCCCTGCCCACCGCCCAGGGCGGCTATAAGTATTGCCTTGTCCTGGTGGATGTGTTCACCAAATGGGTAGAAGCTTTCCCGTGCAGAACAGCTACGGCGCTGGGTACTGCCAAGATCTTGATCCGGGAAGTGTTCTCACGGTGGGGACTCCCCCGTTTTGTTGAGTCCGACCAAGGGAGTCAGTTCACCGGTCAAGTGATGCAGAACACCCTCATGCTCTTGGGCATTGAAGGGAAGTGGCACGTAGCGTACAATCCCCAGTCATCCGGGATTGTTGAACGCATGAACCAGACCCTCAAGGAAAAGCTGAGGAAAGAGATGATGGGCTCGCCCCAGAAATGGGCGGAGGTCCTGCCTTTAGTCCTCATGGGGATCCGGGCCAGCCAGTCCAAAAGTACGGGGTACTCCCCGCACGAATTAATGACTGGAAGGATCATGTGAACACCCACCCATGTACTAGCCCCGGTGCTCACTGAGGGCCAGCTCCAAGAGGTGAAACGAGACAAGTTCGTCCAAACCCTTTTGGAGCGCCTGAAACAGATTTATGGGCAGGCGGCTGGGAACATGGGGAGACAGCATCAGGGAAATCGACTGTTGCTGGAACCTCATAAGCAACAAGAGTGGGAAGTTGGAAACCAGATAATGGTTAGGAACTATGCCTGGGTGGGGAGTTTTGAACCACTGTACATGGGGCCTTACAGCATTGTAGACAAGGCCAGCCCCATGGTTTATGCAGTGAAGGTGCCCCGACGTACTAAATGGTTTCACATTAACCAGTGTAAACTGTTTAAGTCGGGTGCACAAGGGCCAACAACAGTGGCCAGGTCTGAGGACAAAAATCCTCAGCCTGCGACAGAGTCACAGACCACACAGGCTGGAACAGTGGCCTGCGTGAAGGGAGGAGTCATCCCAATGGAGTGGGAGGTCTCCCCTCTAATTTGGGATTCGGACGAGGAAGAGCCCGAACAGCTCGACCCCGCTCTTGACCCGATCACGGAGGAGGATGAGTCAGAGGACGAAGATCCCGCCCTCGACTCAAGCTTAGGGGAGGTAGGGATTGGGGGCGGAGACTCACTACCTGTAGGGACAGGTGAGGTGAAGTCGGATGCCACAAATCCCGGCCCCGGGGGGGCAGAGCCTGAGGGAAGGGAGCCGGAGCCGGCAGCTGTGGTGGGACCACAGGCTGTGACGATGAAAGTCCCAACCCCCGGTCCGTCAGCCCTGGGAGCCTCACCCAAGGCAGCCCCTCGTAGGTCGACTCGAACACCCCAGCCCAGAAAGCAATGGCCCAATTCTCCCTATCTTCCCCAACCTCGGTACAGAGCAGCCCGAGAAAGGCACGATTCCCGTTCAGCAGCGACAGGCTGCGGGGGATCAAAGTCGAAGGTCAGTGCAGCCCCGCCACAGGAAGCGGCACGCTACAGCCCTCACAGGAATTAGGTAGGCCGCCCGAAGGAGGGCGGCGCTGTACATAGGTGTTAGGTAATGATAAGTTAAGTTAGGTAATTGTAATGATAGTTTAAGGTGTGTAAAGTTTAAGATGATGGGGATGTTTAAAAGATAGTTTTCGAAGTCTGCCCAGTATGTGTGTTTTGTTTGGAAGCGGGTCCGTTTAATTAAGCCAGCACCTGTTGGGAGCCTGGCTACATCATCTTATCGATTACAGAAACCAGGGATACGATGGAGAGGATTCTCGTGATGCTCACGGCGATCGGGTGCGGGCTGGCCTACCGGGGCCGCACCAAGGATGTCATCGTGTTCGGATGTTCCGGGGACACAGCCCCCATCGCGACGGATGGGACAGGGAAGCGAGAGGTTGAGGAAACCGCCACATACTTCCACCAAGGGAGATGGCCAGGTTGGCTGGGAACGAATTCTACGGAATACTCCAGCAATTTCGGTTTCGCCTACCAAGAGACTTCGTTAATGTGCCCTCGGGTGAGGATCCTTGCACCCAGAGTCAGCGTTACCGTGGGAAAGAGGATCTGTTTGGTGTGTAATGGGAACGTACCGTTAAGTAGATGGTGGTGGTTACGAAAGCTGGGGAAGGACATGAAGAACTCTACCATCGAGTGGGAACGACTGGGTAACAATACCCATCGGACAATTACGGGGACTCACGGACAATTACGTGTGTGTTGGGACAAATGGTGGGAACCAGATGAAGGGATATATGTCTGTATGTGGGGTTCGAAACGCGTCTGCCCCAAGGACGTATCCATCTTTTTCCAGAGGCAGTGGCAAGATGAAGGAAAGGGGATGAGATGGGATGTCAGCACTCGGGCGTGCGGAGCCCCATACTCCCCGATTCCAGTAAACGCCACTGAACTCATCACCCGCCCACGCAAGCCCCTGCCCACGATTCCGGTAGCACTAGCCCAGAAGGAAGGGTGTCCCACCACCACAAAGGGACCCGGGAACGGTCTAGTATTGGTACCCACCGGTCAGGTGCTGTACCAAGGGGTACACTACACGGTGGCCTCAGTGATTTTAAACCTCACTGAGGTACGATTGCCGGAGTGGTGTCCCAGGGAAACAGAACAATTGTACCAGGTCCTGTTAACCCGAATGTTCAGACAATTTTTCGAGTTTGACTTTGCCGACATCGACAAGGCCAAATTATATACCACACCACAGGAAGTTTTGGATCGGGTAGGAAGGCAAAGAAGGGGTACTGTAAATGACATTTTCACTGCTTTTAACACCGGAACGTCTGTTGTCAACGCTCTAGACAACGTGGAGCTGCAGACACAGATCAATGGTTTAAAGGCCCAGTTAAGGAACATACTGACAAGCGAGAATAAGGTAGTGGGTTCTGAGCTACATGAGGACCAAGCCATGACACTACACTTAAAAGAAATAATTGCTGAGCTGGAGAAACACGCTAGAACGGTAAATGCACTCATTAAGGAGGATCGGAATGCGGCCGATCAGGCTGCGCAGAACGAGGCCTGTGTGCTATACGGGGCGTGGTTACTGGGCGAGGGCCGCAGTAATCTGGAGGATTTAAAACAAGGTTTGGTCCCGTCCTGGATCAGCAACAAGCACTTGCAAGCGCTCCACCCTTTCGAGAACGCATTAAGCCCGTGCCAGCTCAGACTAGCTGCAGAGGCGTACCCAGTCCCAGTGGACTGCGGACGCTCAAACCACACTATCATGGGAATAGTGATAAGGATGCCGGTGTTGGGTCCCGCAGCAAAGCCCGCCCCGGTATACAGTGTGGAAAACATTGGAGTCATTCAGGGGGGTGCGCACATTCGTTACGCAGTGGTCCCGCCTTATGTCATCAGATGGGAGCATACGATGACAGGCACCGACCTCTCGGGGTGTCGTAGCCGGGGAGCACACATCATCCTGTGTCCCCAGCACTTGAATGCCTTTTTGAAACCACAGTGCCGGTTCAGAGCCGCTAGCGCGAAGCCGATAAATTGCACCATGGAGGCAATGGCAAAGGACCATGTGCCCCCGCAGGTGGCATATATCGGAGGTGGGACATACTGTGTCACCACTGCAGCGCCTCACTACCGCCACGGACAGCACGAGTGGTGTCCGGTCAGTGACAGCAGTTTCTGTTTCAAACCCAGGGCTGAAGTTCAAGTGGCACAACAACGGATTGTCCCCATTCCTGCACCCTCCACCATTCACCTCACTGTAAAAGAAAATTTCACGGACTTGCAGCGATTCGTCGTGCATTTTGGTTATGTCATTCCCCCTCTTCCCAAACACCTCACCAAGATTTTAAAAGCCGTTATAGTTTCACAGAAGCATTTCTACACACTGGAGCAGAAGACATTAGAGATAGGGAAGAACATATTGGACATAGTCACCCCACCATGGTGGGACCTGTTCACCAATATAGAGATCCCGGCCTGGATTAGAATAGCATCCCACATCCTAGTAGTGTGTCAGGTTTTATTGTAATATTTTTATTGTTCGTGCATTGCAAGAGAGGCAAACGCCTCCAGAGGCACGAGAACACAGGAGAATGGAGAGAACGCTATGTACGAGTGGGGGAAGAGGACACCCCAGTGTAAGCGGCTAGTATTAAAAGTTAAAGCAGCCCTCCATTTTTTGATTTCAGCCACTGCATGATTTAAGTGTGTAATACGGTAATGTTATAGCCGTTGGTGAAGTTTTGTTTTGTTTGATTAATAAAAGGTGTATGCAGGTGGTGCAAGGGGCATTGGCCCCCTTCACATCTGAATAACTGAATGTCTTATAGTATAAGGTAATACTGCCTATGATTGTCCAACTGTACACAAGGTAATTTTTCTGAAATGGGAACTGCATGTGTCGTGAGGGTCATAGATAGTTAATTACCGGGAATGTTTGGACGTGAGGAATCAGAAAAATTTGCTCACCAAGGATTGTTGATACTTTAAGCAAGCTATCAGTATCACAGGGGGGACTGTAAGATTCGAAATTTTCAGGAATTCAATCACGCAACAAAACAGGGTTGATAAGACAGTTTATTGACCAAGAGAAAGCTTGTACAGAAAAACCTTTGATAAAAAGGGGCATACAAAATGGCCACCGGACCTCATGATCAGTTTCTGGGACCATTTGATTTCGGTTACTGCAAGCCAGACAGGCTTGTGGATTGAGGACAGTAAGCCCGCGAAAGCCAGTATCGGGAAACCGAAACTCAGGGAACTGAGCATACATATTAATTGGATTCTAAGTACAAGACAGTTTCAGGTAACAGGATGGGGCCCATCAAGAAATGGGCGGACAATTGAATGAACACTTAAACCCATTTACTGTACAAAGGAAAGACCGTTTAACAGCCATCAAGGGCAATCTCCAGACCGATCAATATGCGAACCGAGTTACGGTGACAAAGTAAAAGACATTATCGGCCAGGAAGGCCAGTTAAGCTATCACCGGCTCCCGTTACAAGACAAAGCACCCCTGCAGAGATTTCTCCCCGCCAAAAATATTACAAAGACTGGACTATGATTTGGCGGGAGATAAGACTGTCCCAAGTAGGTATAACTATGGATTGAAAAGTCCATCAGGAGGCTTAACACTTCAGAATTTCATCAGGACGCTTCGCTTCTTCTACGATTCTACGCTTCGCTTCGGGAACTCGCTTCTTCTACCTCGGCAGCTTCGGAATTTGACCAGGACGTTTTCAGGACATGGTCGGTGTTCAGCCAGGCAAGGCTCGGTGATGACGGGAAGACGACGAGGGTGGCCCGGGTACTGGTGTCGGGAGATCATCAACGACCCAGGCCAAAGGAGAAGACACCCTCAGGAAAACCGACGAGCCAGGCGGGAGCGAGAAATAAAAGACATTCCGGGCCTAGCACTCCCGTGCCTCAACATCCCATTCTCAGCTTCCCAGGAATGGACTTTCCCATGTGCATCCAGTTCTTCAACAACTTTTAACGGATTCAGTCATGACGAGCGCTCATCGAGGCTGTGTCCGCTGCCTCATCGCCTGAGAGAGAGAAAAACAAGCTGTGCCAGAAGTTTCCAAATCCACGTGACGACGGAAAGCTGTGCCAAAGGGGCTGCGAACCCCTCTTTTGCGAATCTGAAAGTGGTGAGCATGATTCCGAGTTCCTCAAGTCGAAACTTAGTCTAGGTCTAGGGGAGGGGGTAAGGGTAATCGTAATGTGTTTCCCCTTTTACGATGTGCCGTGTGTTTCCCATTTCCATGGAGTTAAGTTTATAGATATGTGCATGCTTGTAGTTACTTTAATTTGTGCTTATGACATGTATTTTATAATGTTGCAAACTGTTTAATAATAAAAGCATCCATTTCGTGCTATTCAACCTGGTCTATTGAGTTTTTCTCTGCACTACAGTTCCCTGCACCTAAGTCCAAGGTCTAGAACTGTAGGGGAGAATGGGTCGAACCACTCAAGGGTAATTATTGCATGAAGCCTGGTAGGAGACCAGAACGAGCAAGAGAAACCCCCTACACCTTCACGGTGAGGGGTTGTGGGAAGTCCATCACGGCCTTCACTTTCGATGGCAGTGGCACCGCCCCATCCTTCGTGATGCGATGCCCGAGAAAGTCGATTGAGGACAGCCCGAACTGGCACTTGGGCGGGTTGACGATTAGGCCGTGTTGGCTGAGTCGTTCGAAGAGAGTCCAGAGGTGGGACACATTCTCCGTCCTGGAGGCGCTGGTGATGAGGATGTCATCCAGGTATACGAACAGGAGTGTCAGGTCCCGTAACACGGTGTCCATTAGGCATTGAAAAGCCTGTGCAGTGTTTTTGAGGCCGAATGGCATGCGGAGAAATTCGAATAGCCCGAACGGGGTGATCACCGCGGTTTTTGGGACATCCTGCAGCCGGACAGGGACCTGGTGGTAACCCCGGACAAGGTCCACTTTCGAGAATACCACTTTCCCGGTCAGGTGGGCGGAGAAGTCCTGGATGTGTGGAATCGGATAGGGGTCGGGGGTCGTCGCGTCATTGAGGCGCCGGTAATCTCCGCACAGGCGCCACCCGCCGCCTGGTTTTGGGACGATGTGGAGGGGCGAAGCCCATGGACTGTTTGACCAGCGGATGATGCTGAAATGCTCCATGGTGTCGAACTCGGCTTTGGTGATGGCGAGCTTCCCCGGGTCGAGGCGCCGAGCGCAGGCGTAGACGGGCGGACCGGTGGTCGAGATGTGGTGTTCTACCCCATGTTTGGTGGCGGCGGACGAGAACATGGGCTTCGTGAGGTCCAGGAACTGGGCGAGGAGGCGGGAAAACTCGTCGGAGGCCGTGAGTGTGCTGGACAACTGTGTCGTGCTGGACCCGCTGAGGGAACATGGGAGCGAGCTGAAGGTTTCCGCGTTGATGAGACGTCAGTTCTTGATGTCCACCAAAAGGCCATTGGCGCAGAGGAAGTCAGCGCCGAGAAGGGGGGTGGACACTTTTGCTGTGACAAAGTCCCAGGTGAACCGCTGCCCGCCAAAACAAAGCACCACGTTCAGTTTCCCGAAGGTGCGGATGGAACTGCCGTTGGAGGCTTCGAGGCCGGGGCCGTGGTTCCCCCCTTGAATGTCTACGGTTGACGCGGGCAGGACGCTCACCTGGGCACCCGTGTCGCAAAGGAAACGACGTCCAGAGTCGGTGTCTGTAATAAACAACAAACTGCCTGAACGGCCGACAGCCATAGCCGCCGACGAGTGGTCTTTAGTTTGTTTCGACGCGGGAAAACTGCACGGGGGCCGGCACTTCCTGGCTTTGGGATGAACTGCGCATGGTAGAAGCAGAGGCTTGAGGGTTGCCGCCATTGGGCTGTATCAGTGAGGGCAGGGCTCCACGTGGCCGCGCAGTACTGTTGCCCGGCGGAGAAAAATTTGTCGGCCTCCTTGGCCAGGTCGTCGAAATCGGTAGTGGAAGAGTTGGCTAAAGCCGACCGTACCTGACCTGGTAGCTGTTGAAGGAACAGTTCGTTGAAGAGGAAGCACGGCATGTGTGTGCCCAGGAGGGCCAGCATGCGGTCCATCAGCTCTGAGGGCTTGGAGTCGCCAAGCCCGGGTAGAGAGAGAAGCCGGCGTGCGCGTTCGGCTTCGGTGAGTCTGAAAGTTTGTAAGAGGTGCGCTTTCAGCATACCGTATTTGTTGAGCTCCGGGGGGTTTTCGAGCAGGTTCACGACTCTGGCCGCGGTAGAGCTGCCAAGAGCAGAGCCGACGTAGTAATACCTCGTGTTGTCCGCGGTGATGTCCCGGAGTGCAAATTGAGCCTCGGCCTGGGCGAACCAAGCGGCAGCCTGTTGTTCCGAAAACTCGGGTAATTTGATGGAAACGGCGTTCGTCGCCTTTTCAGATGAGGTCTTTGGAATCGTCCAAAAGAGCAGCGGGGTCACCAATGTTGGGATCGACAGAAAACAACAGGCAGAGGCTTTTGTTTAAGCAAAGGCAAAACGTGTCTTTCTTTAATCACTCTCCACAAGGTCTGAAGGGCTCAGCCCCATGCAGGGGCTATGATGTCATCATGCAACTGATGTCATGACATCATCACGCTACCGATGCTCTTAAAGGGACCCTGCACCGATAACCTGACCCAGCATGTACATATCACAACATTGCTATACATAGTGAATTGTGTTTAGGTACATATAACATCATTGGCTATACATTGTGTTATTGTCCCTATGTGGTCTCCGCCACAAGGGAAAGCATGGAATGCTGTACTCACTAAGGAGATGCTGGTGGTGGCCGGGCATGGGCAGGAACGTGACAAAGCACCACCAGAGGTGCCTGATCTGTGCGCAGTATAACCCAGGAAAGGGGATAAAGGTTTGTATGGGAAATCAACCGAGACCAAAGGGAACATGGGAAAGCCTACTAATCGATTTCACGGGTCCTCCTCCAAAGAGTAGGGGAAAGAACTACTGCCTGGTGATAATGAATCACTTCACTCGCTAGGTAGAGGCCTTCCCAACATGAAATTGCACCGCCGATACGGCCGCAAGAATCTTGGCAGAGGAGGTGATACCCCGGTGGGGGGTCCCCCTACAAATAGATTCAGACCAGGGGACCCACTTTACGGGTAGGGTCATTGTAAAGTCTGTAGGTATTATGGCGAATTAATACACAGACTACAAGAGTAACTTTAACAGGACTTTACTATTCGAAGGTCAGGGCGAATCTGCCCAATAAATCCTGACACAGCACTTATATACCGGTGTGGTCACCGTCGGTATTACAGTATACAGCAGCCAAGATAAAGTAGTGCCACACCTAAAATAGTTCTCTTAAAGGTGAACGGTTACATACAATAGTTCTCTTAAAGGTAGAACAGTTACATACACTACAATCCTCCCTTTTTAGCTTACAACATACTTAGTCCCCATTAAACATAACATCATAACATATATCCAACTTCATGTTAAAACAGTTCACAGATGTAGTCTCTGTGGAAACAGTTCACAGATTCAGTCTCTGCGGGAAACAGTTCATAGATTCAGTCTCTGCGGAAAACAGTTCACAGATTCAATCTCAGTGGATGCGCCTTCCGTGCTTCTTGACTCGGTCCTGACAACACCTCAGTGGTGTAGCAGTTCCCTGTGGTGTAGTCGGTTCACGTTGCTGGAGTGACTCATCCAATAGTCCTTCACTGGACTTAACAGCTTGAACTTCCGTCCTTCTGAACCAGCATTGTTGGCTTGTAAAAACTTGAGTACCTTGGGAAGTTTTTCTACTTCCAAACTGATTTGGCTCTGTTCGAAGGGACCCCGTGCGTGATCTAGTAGTGATGATGATGGTCCAGATGATCATCATCTTCTGCTTCGTCTTTTCCTTTTCTGCTGCTTGGAGACTCTCTGGGCTCCACTGTCAGCTGCCAGCTGCATGCACAGTTCCTCCTTCTCGTCCTCCTTTTTCCGTAGTAGCGCCACCATCTCCCGATGTTCCTTAGACTTTTTGTGATTCTTCATGGTTTCTGCACTTTGGGAGTTTTCATCACAAGCTGGGCAGAACAGGTCATCGTAATATTCGATGTCGTCCAACAGGTCATGGTAATATTCGGTGTCATCTTGAGCTAGGCCAGTGAGAGGGTCTTCTATTTCCTCCATACCCAGCTGGACATTAGCCAGCTTTTGTTCCAAATCCAGACATCTTTCCTGAAGAGACTTCTTCAGGCGTTCAGCTTCATCCAGCTTTTTCTGGGCTTCCTGCAAGTCTTTTACTAATGACGTCATTTGTGATTTCAATACTTCAACTTCATTCAGAGATTGGTTGATCGAACTATTCAATCCCTCTACTGCAGCAGCTGTTTCAACCTTCTGTTGTTCAACATTGACGTGAATCAGCGTACTTTTGGCATCCAAGGGTTGCTCTGCTGCCATCTTCTCAGTCTGTGTTGCACCCTCAGCTATTTCAATAACTTTTGGGAGCTCCAAACCCCTCTCCTTTGAAGATTTAAACTCCTGTTCAATTTGTTCCCATTTCAGAGTCTTGTCCTTCAGCATATGAAAGAGTTGGCTGACCGTTAACTCTTCTGACCTCATACGTTTCCCAGTAGCTGCAGGGCTGTTTATAACCTTGCCCTGGGGCTCCTTTGCTGATCCTACTTCGCCATCATCCGCAGCCTCCACCATTCGAATTTCCCCACTTGAATCGTCCGGTGATGCTGCACCCAACTTCAGTAGGAGCTCGGAGTTCATGGCGACCAAATCAGTCTTTTCTGCCTGCAATCCGCTAACAAGCGCTTTCAGTTGCTGAACCTCTTGCTCCACCAGATTAAAGCACGCACCTTCTGAAACCGAATCAGCTTTGATTCGTTTGGCCTCCTTGCCCCGACGGTTTGTGTGCTCCTGCTCCTTTTTCTCCATCAGCTGTTTCTGTTGTCTTTCCAGGTTCTCCCACTCTGTGTCACAAAACTTTTTCATTGCTTTCATCTCTTGTTTGAGACGGCAACTCAATTGTTCTAATTGCTGTTGTAATTTGAAATGGAGTTGAGTTCGAGCCCGGTGTTCCTCAGAATTGTGCATATCTGTAAACTGGACAGACTCAGAATTCTCTGTCAAACTATGTTGTTGTTGTTCAGTGGAATTCTGTTCTGAAACTTTGTTCTCCTCTGAAGCATAAGCATTTATGCACTCCTTCGTTTTTCCAACCTTAGTCAGCAAGTCCATTTTAAACTTGTCTTTCGCACCTGGGCTGGTCTTATCGCCATCCGTTTCAGAGTCTGAGCTGATTGTCTTCACCGAGTTCTCACTCATTATTGCTTTTAAATAGTGCCATTCCATGTTTATTTCCCAGATCCACTCCCATCCCAGAAGTGATGGACCTCCCTCAGGTAGTACATATAAATACATTCCTTGGTGTTCTTTGCCCCTGTCTCTCACCTTGACTTTTATCTCTCCCATGGGGTATACTTTCTGCCCCGTGTATGTCTGCAATACGATCTTGGTATCTCTCAAGGGTATGTGTGAGAATAGCTGGTTGTAATCCCTTCGATTTATGACTGATAGGGCTGATCCTGTGTCCAATTCCATTTTCACTTGGACTCCGGCTATTTTTAGCATGACCCAGATAGTTTGCAGGTCAGCTTCCTTACTCACATTGTGAATTCTCAGACTACCCAGTTCCTGAATGGTTGGGTCTGAATCCGAATTCTGTTCATCTGAACTCTTCTCAGCCACCTTGTGTACCTTATTGTACTTTTCCTGCGGTGACTTTTTTTTGTTGTTGTTGGTCTTCTTTCCTGACCGGCATACCTTAGCTATGTGACCAAGTTTGCCACATTTTCTACATTCCTGGTTTTTAAACCAGCATTGGTTCTGGTCGTGTGTTGTCTTCCCACAACGATAACATTTCGATGTACCCGAAGTAATTTGATCCACACTGAGTACCGCTGCCTTCAGCTGCATTTCCGCTGTGCCTCTCGCTGCGGCTTCATGCGATGCTGCAATAAGGACAGCCTTATCAAGTGTGAGATCGTTCTCTTCTAGCAGATGCTTTTGTGTTCCTTCCTTCGACAACCCGCACACGAACTTGTCTCTCAATGCCTCTGTCAGATTTTCCCCAAACTGGCAGTATTTCGCTAGTCTACGCAGTTCGACCAAGTATTCCGCGTTGCTTTCCTCTTTCCATTGCGTTCTCGCATAGAATTTGAATCGTTCCGCCAACATCAGTGGTGTGGGGTTCAAATGATCCTTCAGGACAGCAACAATATTAGCGAAAGTCTGATCCGCCGGTTTAGCTGGTGACAGAAGATGCTTCAATAGCCCGTATGTCTTTGCCCCCATTGCGTTTAATAAGGTGAGAGCTTTATCATCATCTGCTATCTTATTGGCCTCACAATATATCTCGATACGTTCTACGTACGTGGCCCAATCTTCCACCTCGGAATCGAAGTTGTTGATGTTACCATGCTTAGGCATCTTCACTATCTCTCACTATCTTTCTACGAAACAAACACGAAATTTTTCTTTAACTTTTTTTTTCAAAATGGCGGTTTCCCGCGCTTGTCTTCTTCCCCCGCCCACTTTCAAAATGGCGGTTTCCCGCTTCTGTCATCTTCCCCGCCTACTGGCGGCTTCCCGCGTTTCTTCCTCTGGCGGGAGGGGTAAGCTTTTCCCTCGGGCGATGACCGCTGGCTTTCGGGGTTCGCAGCCTGCGCGTCAGCTTCAGTGCGGTCCTTGTTCCCTTTTCTCGGCAGGGCAACCGGCGCTGGGTACAACCCGTTGACGGCGAACAGTTTCAGCCGCTGGGCTGGATCTCGCTCAGTCTCCCTCGCTCGGGCTCTGTTGTTCCCTTTTCTCGGCAGGGCAACCGGCGCTGGGTACAACCCGTTGACGGCGAACAGTTTCAGCCACTGGCTGGATCTCGCTCAGTCTCCCTCGTTCGGGCTCTGTCTCTCCCGCTCGCTCGGGCTCTGTCTCTCCCTCAGCGGCTTCCAATCGCGCCTCCCAGGCCTCTCGTAGTCCGGTGCTTTCCTCCCCGGCTGCGGCTGAGTTCTCCGTGATTTATTTATTTTTATATCTTCCCGCGCCTTACGATCCCGGTCGCAGCGCTTCGTGGCCTCGGTCGCTGCCCGGCCTTTTTCACTCCAATCGCGCCTCCCAGCCCTCTCGCAGTCCGGTGCTTTCCTCCCCGGCTGCGGCTGAGTTCCCCGCGGTTTATTTATTTTTATGTCTTCCCGCGCCTTACGATCCCGGTCGCAGCGCCTCGTGGCCTCGGTAGCTGCCCGGCCTTTTTCGCCGGTCGCGGTCTAGCTGTCTCACGACACCGTTGCGTCTCCCAGCCCGCTTGTACCGCGGCTTCCATGCTCCACGCTGCCCCAGTCTCAGCGCCTCTGGGCCCGACTTCTGTCCGGCTCCTTTCCCCCGACCGTGGTTGAGTTCACCGCCCTTATCCTCCGTTTATTTTTTTATTTTCCCTTTACTCACAGTCACCGTGGCCGACTTGCTTCTCGTGCTGATCGACTCACTCACCACCGTGGCAGAAGGGACAATCAGTGCCTGTTGCTGATGGAAGGCTTCGTGTCTGAATTCTTCCTTCTTCCTTGCTCTGCAGACTCGAGTTTTCTCTCAGCAGAACGACGAGGGCGGGTGCCTCTTCTCGACGCTCCTTAACTGCTTTGGAAGTATTGTTGCCGTAGGGTAAGATCGAACTCGTCGCCACTGTAAAGTCTGTAGGTATTATGGCGAATTAATACACAGACTACAAGAGTAACTTTAACAGGACTTTATTATTCGAAGGTCAGGGCGAATCTGCCCAATAAATCCTGACACAGCACTTATATACCGGTGTGGTCACCGTCGGTATTACAGTATACAGCAGCCAAGATAAAGTAGTGCCACACCTAAAATAGTTCTCTTAAAGGTGAACGGTTACATACAATAGTTCTCTTAAAGGTAAAACAGTTACATACACTACAGTCATGAAGATGGCATGTCAGTTACTGGGGGTAAAGCAGAGGTTCCACATACCTTACCACCCTCAGAGTTCCAGAATGGTGGAACGTATGAATAGAAACCTGAAAACGGCTATAGTAAAAGCGATTGCGAGCACGGGTAAGGACTGGGTGGATGTCCTCCCGACCACATTAATGAGGTTGCGGGCAACCCCCAACCAGCCAATAGGACTGACTCCGTATGAATTCATGACTGGGAGGGCTGTGAGATTAGCAGAAGGGGTGATAGAAGGGTGTAGTGAAACAGGGCCGCTGAGGGATAGAATTACACGGTATGTATCAGAGCTATGTAAACAGCTTCAAGGGAGGAAAGTGGAAGTAAAGCAGCAGCAAGAAGCGACAGATTGACACGAGCGTGGGCCTGAACCTGAATCATCAGGGCTCCCAAAGGTGGGAGACAGGGTAATGGTAAAAGTGTTGTATCCGTGTGTTAATGGAGACACGGAAGGCAGGTGTTGGTTTCACAGGTGTTTACTGAACAAAGTCTGGAGGTGAACTAACAGATACAAGACACTATACAGGCTTATATAGCCCGAGTGGCCATTACCGGCATTACAGTACACAGGGGCTCTTAAAGGCACATACACCACAATTCCTCCCCTTTTAGACAACCAGTACATAACATTTTAAGTAATCATTAGTTAACATATTACAAGAACAATAATCTACACATTTGCTGCAGTTAATCAATTATAAGTCAGTCTCTCTGGAGGCTTCCTGACTCGGTCCGGATAACGCCTCAGTGGTGTAGTAGTTTTTGGTGGTGTAGTAGGTTCTTTTGGCAAGGTCGATTCGGCTTGAATGCCAGTGTCGGGTTCATCTGGTTCCAGTATCACCGGATCGGAGGTCGATACTATGGGCATCTCTGCTTCATCATTAGGCATATAGAGTTGTGGTGTAGGTTGTCCCATTTCGGATGACTCTATGATCTGGTCAGCATGGCGCCTTACTATGCTTTCTCCAATGTCCACGGTATACATCAGCGGTCCTAGTCGTGTGCAAATAGTTCCAGGCTGCCATTTCTCGGTACGGTAGTCCCGGGCCAAAACTTGTTGACCTATCTGGAAGGTTCTAGTTGGCCTTTCATTCATGCCTTGAAATTGCCGGTTCTCCACATCCCTTCTGATGTTTGGCTTGATCAAATCCAGCCGGCATCTTAGGCTTCTATTGAAGAACATCATGGCAGGAGTTTGGTTTGTAACCACATGTGTTGCATTCCTGTATGCAAACAAGAAGTTATCTACCTTATGCTGAAGTTTTATGTCTTCATTACCCATGGCCTTTATGGCCTTCTTGAAGGTCTGGACAAACCTTTCAGCCAATCCATTGGTGGCGGGATGGTATGGGGCGGGCGTGTAGTGCTTAACCCCATTGTTTTTTAAGAACTTCCTGAATTCTTCGGACACAAATTGCGGTCCATTATCAGAACAGATCTGTTCCGGCAGCCCATTCCTGGCAAATATGGTCCTTAATACTGTGATGGTTTTTTCCGTGGTGGTGGAGGACATCTTTATTACCTCCAGCCACTTGGAGTGTGCATCAACCACGATTAAGAACATTGAGTCCATAAATGGACCAGCAAAGTCGATGTGTACCCTTTGCCATGGAGATGAGGGCCACTCCCATGGATGTAGAGGGGCTTGTGGTGGGGCGTTTTGGACCTTCTGGCATCCTAGGCAGCTCTTGGTCATTTCTTCGATGTCTCCATCGATACCTGGCCACCACACAAACGCTCTGGCTAGGTTCTTCATTTTCACTCCACCCAGATGCCCCTCGTGAAGCTCCTTTAGCACTTTATCCTAGAGTTTGGGTGGAATCACCACTCTGGATCCACACATCAAGGTTCCTCAGCACACTGACAGCTGTACTCTTCTTTGTGAGAATGCTGGCAACAGTGGTTCGCCATGTGCTGGCCATCCCTTCACCGTTAACTCGTAGACTCGTGAGAGAGTCGGGTCATTTCTCGTTTCCTTTTCAATGGCAGAATTTGTTACTGGTAGACATTCCACTATGGTTGAGTGGAACATCTCCACTGGGTCCACTGTAGGTGCCTCTTCTACCGTTGGCAACAGTAGGCGCGATAAACCGTCAGCTTTCCCATGCTGTTTTGATCCTTTGTATTCTATGTCATATTGGTGTGCCCCTAGGAAAAGGGACCACCTCTGTAGCCTTTGCGCTGTCATAATGGGAACACCCTTTTTAGGGTTGAATATGGAGACGAGGGGTTGATGGTCAGTCAACAAGGTAAATTTTTGTCCGTGTAGGTAATGGTTGAATTTCTTCACTCCCCATACCAGGCTGAGTGCTTCCCTGTCGATCTGGGCATAGTTACGCTCAGCTGAGTTCAATGAGCGTGACGCAAAAGCTATCGGCCGCTCCGAGCCATCAGGGAATCTATGCGATAATACCGTTCCTACGCCGTAAGGGGATGCATCGCACGCCAGTCTGATTGGCAGTGATGGGTTGTAATGAGCCAAAACTTCCTTGGACGTGATCAAGCCTTTGCATTTATGGAAGGCATGTTTACAGTCTTCGCTCCATTTCCAAATTACTCCCGTTTGTAGCAGTTCGTTAAGAGGGTGCAGAAGAGTTGACAAGTTCGTTAAAAATTTATGATAGTAATTTATCAATCCCAGGAACGACCTTAATTGTGAGACATTTTCAGGTGCTGGGGCTTTTATGACCGCTTCAATTTTTTCAGGTGACTTATGCAACCCTTCCTCGTTAATTATGTGGCCACAATATGATATTTGTTTCTGGAAAAATTCGCACTTGGGGCGATTTGCTCGTAGGCCCCGTTCTCTCAGCCTAGTGAGCACCTGCTCCAAATTGGCAAGGTGCTCGTTGTCGTTTTCTCCTGTTACAAGGATGTCGTCTAGGTAGCATTGAGTCCCCGGAATCCCTTGCAGGACTTGCTCCATAGCTCTTTGCCAGATAGCTGGAGCTGATGCTACTCCGAAAACCAGTCGATTGTATTGGTACAGGCCTTTGCATGGTGGCATAGTGGTTAGCACCGTTGCCTCACTGCGCCAGGGACCTGGGTTCAAATCTGGCCTCGGGTGACTGTCTGTGTGGAGTTTGCACATTCTCCCCGTGTTTGCGTGGGTTTTCTCCGGGTGCTCCGGTTTCCTCCCACAGTCCAAAGATGTGCGGGTTAGGTTGATTGGCCATGATAAAAAAAATTGACCCTTAATGTTAGGGGGGATTAAATACGTGGGGTTACGGGGTTACGGGGATAGGGCTTGGGTGGGATGGCTGTCGGTGTAGGGACCGGGTGCTAGGGTTTGGATGATCAGCCATGATCTCGTTGAATGGCGGAGTGGGCTCGAAGGGCCGAATGGCCTACTCCTGCTCCTATCTTCTATGTTTCTATGTTTGTGTGTATTTATCGTGAGATACTTTTTAGAGGCCTCTTCAACCTCCATCTGTAGATATGCCTGAGCCAAGTCAATTTTGGTGAAACGTTTTCCTCCGGATAGTGAGGCAAAAATATCTTCTATCCTCGGAAGAGGATACTGTACCATGTGAAGGACCGGGTTTACAGTCACCTTGAAGTCCCCACAGATGCGAATTTTTCTCTGTTCTTCAGATTTATCATTATTCTACGTTTTCTTCATGACCGGGACTGTTAAGTCTGTGTGTTATAATGAGAATTACTACACAGACCACAAGAGTAACTTTTAACAGGTCTTTACTAGTCAAAGGTCAGGGCGGAACTGCCCAATAAATCATTACACAGCACTTATATACCGGTGTGGTCACCACCGGTATTACAGTATACAGCAGCCAAGATAAAGTAGTGCCACTCTTAAAATAGTTCTCTTAAAGGTGGAACAGTTACATACACCACAATCCTCCCTTTTTAGCTTAACAGTATATATATGCCCCATTAACATAACATCATAACATATATACACAACTTCATGTACAACAGTTCACAGATTCAGTCTCTCTGGAGGCTTCCTGACTCGGTCCGGATAACGCCTCGGTGGTGTAGTAGTTTTCGGTGGTGTAGTAGGTTCTGTTGGCAAGGTTGATTCGGCTTGAATGCCAGTGTCAGGTTCATCTGATTCCAGTATCACCGGATCGGAGGTAGATCCTATGGGTATCTCTGCTTCATCATTAGACGTATAGAGTTGTGGAGTAGGTTGTCCCTTTTCAGATGACTCTATGATCTGGTCAACATGGCGCCTTATTATGCTTTCACCAATGTCCACGGAATACATCAGCGGTCCTAGTCGTGTGCAAATAGTTCCAGGCTGCCATTTCTCGGTACGGTAGTCCCGGGCCAAAACTTGTTGACCTATCTGGAAGGTTCTAGTTGGCCTTTCATTCATGCCTTGAAATTGCCGGTTCTCTACGTCCCTTCTGATGTTTGGCTTGATCAAATCCAGCCGGCATCTTAGTCTTCTATTGAAAAACATCATGGCGGGAGTTTTGGTTTGTAACCGCATGTGTTGCATTCCTGTACACCAACAAGAAGTTATCTACCTTATGTTGTAGATTTATGTCTTCCTTACCCATGGCCTTTATGGCCTTCTTGAAGGTCTGGACAAACCTTTCAGCTAATCCATTGGTGGCGGGATGGTATGGGGCGGACGTGTAGTGCTTAAATCCATTGTTTTTTAAGAACTTCCTGAATTCTTCGGACACAAATTGCGGTCCATTATCAGAACAGATCTGTTCCGGCAGCCCATTCCTGGCAAATATGGTCCTTAATACTGTGATGGTTTTTTCCGTGGTGGTGGAGGACATCTTTATTACCTCCGGCCACTTGGAGTGTGCATCCACCGCGATTAAGAACATTGAGTCCATAAATGGACCAGCAAAGTCGATATGTACCCTTTGCCATGGAGATGAGGGCCACTCCCATGGATGTAGAGGAGCTTGTGGTGGGGCGTTTTGGACCTTCTGGCATCCTAGACAGCGCTTGGTCATTTCTTCGATGTCTCCATCGATACCTGGCCACCACACAAACGCTCTGGCTAGGTTCTTCATTTTCACTCCACCCAGATGCCCCTCGTGAAGCTCCTTTAGCACTTTATGCTGGAGTTTGGGTGGAATCACCACTCTGGATCCACACATCAAAGTTCCTCGGCACACTGACAGCTGTACTCTTCTTTGCGAGAATGCTGGCAACAGTGGTTCGCCATGTGCTGGCCATCCCTTCACTGTTAAATCGTAGACTCGTGAGAGAGTCAGGTCATTTCTTGTTTCCTTTTCGATCATAGAATTTGTTACTGGTAGACATTCCACTATGGTTGAGTGGAACATCTCCACTGGGTCCACTGTAGGTGCCTCTTCTACCGTTGGCAACGGTACGCGCGATAACCCGTCAGCATTCCCATGCTGTTTTGATCCTTTGTATTCTATGTCATATTGGTGTGCCCCTAGGAAAAGGGACCACCTCTGTAGCCTTTGCGCTGTCATAATGGAAACGCCCTTTTTAGGGCTGAATATGGATACCAACGGCTGGTGGTCTGTCAGCAGTGTAAACTTCTGGCCCTGCAGGTAATGATTAAACTTCTTTACTCCCCACACCAGGCTGAGAGCCTCCCTATCTATCTGAGCATAGTTGCGCTCAGCGGAGGTCAATGATCTGGATGCAAATGCGATTGGCCTTTCCGAGCCATTTGGCCACTTGTGTGAGAGTACTGCTCCAATACCATAAGGAGAAGCATCACAAGCTAAACGAATAGGTAGTGTTGGGTTGAAGTGAGCCAACACTTCCTCTGAGGTGATCAATGCCTTGCTTTTGCGAAAGGCCTTCTTACAGTCCTCGCTCCACTTCCATGGTACTTCTTTCTGCAAAAGAGCATTCAGCGGGTGCAGCACCGTGGATAGATTTGGCAGAAACTTATGGTAATAGTTAATCAACCCTAGGAACGACCTCAGCTGGGATACATTTTCCGGAGCGGGAGCCTTCACAACAGCTTCGATCTTGTCAGGTGACTTGTGCAGCCCCTCCTGGTCAATGACATGACCACAGTACGAGATCCGTTTCTGAAAGAACTCACATTTCTGGCGATTAACTCGAAGGCCATATTCCTTCAACCTGGTGAGCACCAGTTTCAAATTTGCAAGGTGTTCCTCATCGTCATCTCCTGTAATCAGGATATCGTCCAAGTAACATTGAGTGCTTGGAATTCCCTGTAATACCTGCTCCATGGCCCTCTGCCAAATTGCTGGAGCCGAAGCCACTCCAAAAACCAGTCTATTATATCGATACAAGCCTCTGTGCGTGTTGATTGTGAGATACTGGCGCGACTCTTCCTCAACTTCCATCTGTAAGTACGCTTGCGCCAGGTCTATCTTGGTGAAGCGTTTCCCGCCAGACAATGAAGCAAAGATATCCTCAATCCGCGGAAGCGGATATTGCACCGTGTGAAGCACCGGATTAACTGTGATCTTGAAGTCTCCACAGATGCGGACCTTCCCCGGTTCCCCTGGCTTGTTACTCGATGAACGCTTCATGACGGGAACAATGGGCGTGGCCCACTCACTCCAGTCCACCTTAGACAGTACTCCTGAACGTTCTAGCCCTTCCAGCTCAGCTTCCACAGCAGGTCGTATCGCATAAGGTACCGGTCTGGCTTTGAAAAGTTTTGGGTTTGCATGTTCTGCAATCTTGATTTTTGCCTTAATTCCTCTCAGTGTTCCCAATCCCTGTTGGAACACCTCTTTAGCCTCATCCAATATTCTGGACAATCATTCAGGTTTGACATCTTTTTTCCCGGAATCTACCGTTATTGCGTTTAGGGAGTGCCAGTCCATATTTATTTTCCTGATCCACTCCCGTCCCAGAAGTGGTGGACCTCCCTCAGGTAGTACATATAAGTCCATTCCTTGGTGTTCTTTGCCCTTGTGTACCACCTTGACTTTTATCTTTCCGATGGGGTATACTCTTTGCCCCGTGTATGTCTGCAATACTATCTTCGTATCCCGTAGGGGAATATGTTTGAATAACCTTTTGTAATCTTGCTTATTCATGACCGTCAACGCCGATCTGGTGTCCAATTCCATCTTCATTTGGACTCCTGCTATCTGCAGTGTGACCCAGATAGTTTGTCGGTCAGCTTCCTTACTCACATTGTGAATTCTCAGACTACCCAGTTCCTTGCTGTTGGAGTCTGAATCCGAATTCTGTTCATCCGAACTCTTCTCAGCCACCTTATGTACCTTTCTGCACTTTCCCTGCAGTGACTTTTTGTTGCTGGTCTTCTTTCCTGACCGGCATACTTTAGCTATGTGACCAAGCTTGCCACATTTTCTACATTCCTGGTTTTTAAACCAGCATTGGTTCTGATCGTGTGTTGTCTTCCCACAACGATAACATTTCGTTGTACCCGAAGCCATTTGATCTACGCTGAGTACCGCTGCCTTCAGCTGCATTTCCGCAGTGCCTCTCGCTGCGGCTTCGTGCGATGCTGCAATAGAGACAGCCTTATCAAGTGTAAGATCATTCTCTTCAAGCAGCCGCTTTTGTGTTCCTTCTTTCGACAATCCACACACGAATTTGTCTCTCAGTGCCTCTGTCAGGCTTTCCCCAAACTGGCAGTATTTCGCTAGCTTACGCAGTTCAATTAAATACTCCGCGTTGCTTTCCTCTTTCAGTTGCGTTCTCGCATAAAATTTAAATTGTTCCGCTAACATCAGCGGTGTGGGGTTCAAATGATTTTTCAGGACAGCCACAATTTTAGCGAAAGTCTGATCCGCCAGTTTAGCTGGTGATAGAAGATGCTTCAATAGCCCGTATGTCTTCGCACCTATTGAGTTTAGTAAGGTTAGTGCTTTATCTTCATCTGATATTTTATTTGCCTTACAATATATCTCTATGCGTTCTACATACGTGGCCCAATCTTCAACATCGGGATCGAAATCATTGATCTTACCATGCTTAGGCATCTTCGCAACCTTCTTGAGAAACACAAAGAAATTTTTCTTTTATTATTATTTTTTTTTTAAATGGCGGTTTCCCGCGCTTGTCTTCTTCCCCCGCCTACGAAAATGGCGGCTTCCCGTGTTTTGCCTTTCTCCCCCGCTGGCTGTAATGGCGATTGCTGAATTGCTGCGTTCGCCCTCCCCAGCAGTTTTCAAATCGTGCCTCCCAGCCCCCCTTGCAGTCCGGTCCTTTCCCCCGGCTGCGGCTGAGTTCTCCGCGTTTTTTTATTTTTTATTTTCTCCCGCGCCTTTCGCTGACCCGGTCGCTGCACCTCGCGGCCTCAGTAGCTGCCCGGCCTTTGTCACCGGTCGCGGTCGAGCTCTCTCTCGACGCTGTTGCGTCTCCCAGCCCGCTTGCAGCCTGGTCTTTCGCACCGGCTGCGTTTGCATTCACCGCGGCTCCCATGCCTTACGCTGCCCCAGTCTCAGCGCCTCTGGCCCCGACTTCTGTCCGGCTCTTTTCCCTGGCCGTGGTTGAGTTCTCCGCCCTTATATCCTCCGTTTTCCCTCCCCTACTTCACAGCCACCGTGGCCGACTTGCTGCTCGTCGCTGATCGGCTTACCCACCACCGTGATAGAAGGGATGATCACTGCCTGTTGCTGATGGAAGGCTTCATGTCAGAATTCTTCCTTTGCTCTGCAGACCCGAGTCTTCTCTCAGCAGAATGATGAGGGCGGATGCCGCCTCTCGACGCCCGTTAAACTGCCTTGGATGTATCTCTGCCGCAGGGTAAGATCGTACTCGTCGCCACTGTTAAGTCTGTGTGTTATAATGAGAATTACTACACAGACCACAAGAGTAACTTTTAACAGGTCTTTACTAGTCGAAGGTCAGGGCGGAACTGCCCAAAAAATCATTACACAGCACTTATATACCGGTGTGGTCACCACCGGTATTACAGTATACAGCAGCCAAGATAAAGTAGTGCCACTCTTAAAATAGTTCTCTTAAAGGTGGAACGGTTACATACACCACAGGGACGATGGGTGTTGCCCACTCGCTCCAATCTATCTTGGATAATACGCCTGCCTTTTCCAAATTCTCCAGCTCTGCCTCGACTGCTGGATGAATTGCGTATGGCACCGGCCTTGCCTTAAAAAACTTGGGAATTGCCGCATCTTCCACTTTTATTGAGGCGGTGACGCCTTTCAAGGTTCCCAGTTCCTGTTGAAACACTTCCTCGGCATTGGCCAAGATGTCTTTTAATCGTTCAGGTATGACGTCATCATCAGTTTTTTTCTTACTGGTCACCGTCAGTGCCTGAATGGAGTGCCAGTCTAAACGTATCTTCCTGATCCATTCACGTCCCAACAGCGGTGGACCACCATCTTGCAGAACGTATAAATACAACTTCTGTATTTCCTTGCCGTTGTATACAACAGGCACCTTTATTTTCCCTTTGGGGTATACTTTCTGCCCCGTATATGTTTTCAAGATAATGGATGTGTCTTTCAAAGGTATATGCAGAAATAGCCGCTCGTAATCCCATCGACTTATGATGGTCAGAGCTGATCCTGTATCTAGCTCCATTTTAACTGGGGACCCCGCTATCGTGAGGGTAACCCAAATGGTCTGGTAATCTTCTTTGGCAATTACATTATGTAATTTAAGACAGCTTAGTCTCTTGTTTCCGGAGTCGCTATCGCTCTTCTGGTCTTCGGAGCTACTGTCCATCATCATTTGTACTTTTCTGTACTTTTCCTTATTGATTTTTTTCCTGTCCGTGGATTTTTTGTGTCCAGATTGGCATACACGTGCAATATGTCCAATCTTTCCGCATTGCCTGCATGCTTTGTCCTTGAACCAGCACTCCCTCTGATCATGGGTGGATCTGCCGCAGCGATAACATCTCTCGAAACCCTGTGTCATTTCATGGGTGCCGAAGTCCTGTGGCTTTTGCTGTATCTCTGCAGCTCCTCTTGCGGCTGCTTCGTATGATACAGCCATACTGAAAGCCTTGTCCAGTGTCAAATCTTTCTCAGAAAGTGGCCTTTTCTGTGTTCCTTCACTTAGGAGACCGCAGACGAATTTGTCTCGAAGAGAATCTGCCAGTCCTGCCCCGAATTGGCAGTGCTTTGACAGCTTCCTTAATTCGGTGAGGTAATCAGCGTTACTTTCATTCTTGTGCTGATTCCTCTTGAAGAATTTGAATCGTTCCACTATCAGCAGCGGTGTTGGGTTTAAGTGCTCCTGTAGGGTATCAACAATCTCCTTAAAATTCTTGTCCTTTGGTTTGGCGGGAGTGATTAAGTTTCGTAACAGCCCGTATGTCCTTGCGCCCATTAGATTTAGAAGTACTGATGCCTTTTTATCATCTTCTATTTCATTTGCTGTGCAATATACCTTCACTCTTTCCACATATGTGGTCCAATCCTCTATATCGCTATCGAAAGCATTAATATTGCTAGCCTTAGGCATCCTGAAAAAAAATGGCGCCTCCCGTGCTTTCCTTTCTTCTCTGCAGAAAAAAAATGGCGCTTCCCGCGCTTTCCCGCCGCTGCTGCTACTGACAACACTGTTCTCCGCAGTTTTTATTTACATAGGTTTTTTTTTTCAATAGGTGGAGACTCGTTCCCGCCGGACTCTCTGGGACTTTTCCCTGCCTCTGCTTGGTCCGAACGCCGATCTGCTTTGCAGTGCCGGCCATCTCCCGAGTGCTCCCCCCCTCTGTCTCTGTTTGCCTCCGCCTTCGCTGCTCAGCCCCGCTGCAGAGCCAGCCGATGGAGCCCCAGCCCGCCCAGGAAGGACCACTGCAGTACCTGCCACCAGCTCGGCCAGCCGGCAAAACCACAGTCTTTCCCTTTTCTCTTTCCTTTCTTGTTTTTCTTCGACTTTCGTCTGAGGAATCGATCTCCTTGAGGTGCTGTCGAATTGCAGGTAAGTCCGTTTCCAATTCGTCGGCACTGTTGTATCCGTGTGTTAATGGAGACACGGAAGGCAGGAGTTGGTTTCACAGGTGTTTACTGAACAAAGTCTGGAGGTGAACTAACAGATACAAGACACTATACAGGCTTATATAGCCCGAGTGGCCATTACCGGCATTACAGTACACAGGGGCTCTTAAAGGCACATACACCACAATTAGGGGTACCATCCAAACCGGGACTGGTGCCTCGGTAGTCTGGCCCTTACACGGTCAAAATGGCCAGCGATACGTGTGTGTGTTTGGACATACAAAAGGGGGGTAGGTGGAAACATTGGTCCCAGGTTAAGCCGTATGACTCACATTCTGTTTCTACCAACAGGAAAGCTAGCAGCAGATCTCTTAATTACTTTGCTTCAGATAAACCTACCTCACAATGGCGGCCTGGTGGACGGCCGTGATGGCGATCACCCTCCTGACAATTACGGGAGCGTGGGAGGCGCCCAACGTGCACATCGATAAAAATACTTGCTTGCATCCATGACAATACATGCAACTGCCACAGGTGGAAAAAGGGGAATGGGTAAAGAAACCCAATATATGGATCATGGACCGGGTCACCGCACGTACCCATACGACCAAGGTATGGAAAATAAATCCCAAATGAAATATGGGACAAGGATAGTGGGACCCTATCTGTGGCAGCAACCATGAACTGTCCACCCCCGGACAACCAGTCCGACTGGAACGGCCTCCCTGCCCATCACAAAGGGAAAGATCAGGGTACGGCGCCCCGGGCGGTTGCTCATATGAACTTGAGGTCCGTCCCGGCACCACGCAAGCAGATCCTTTCAACTCAGTCTGGATCCCTGTTATCGAACCCAGAAGTGACAATTATGCACAACTACAAACTAGCGTGGATACTGATGAAGATATAACGGTCACGGGCATATATGATGATGCCACGGGACTCAGACGTTGGTTGTACTCCTGCTCGCCACACAAGGGGCAGCGCAGAAAAACAATAGGTTTGGTGATCAGTACCGTCAATATTATAGCAGAGTGGACTAAATTACCCGCATTCATTTGGGAACCAGGACTTGAGGGACAATATTGCCAAGAATTGTGTAGCGATGTTCTTAAGCGATTGGGATGTACTGATATAAGATGCTTTGATTTAACAACATGTGGATATCAAAAGCCGTCGCGATGTCCCACCACAGTGCCACCTCCAATGGATGGCATGATCAGGGCCGGGGACCCGAAGGCACTCTTACATGATGTAACTATGGTCACTTTAGAAGTAACCTATAACCTGAGCAGTATAGTGCTGGCGTTAGAGGCCAATTGTGGTGATCACCCAGCATCAATTACTTGGGCAAAGCATAAATTGCAGCGATTACTTAGTGATTATAAGGACCACATAGCCCCCGAAGTAGGGGCCTCCAAGGGACATGGAGACGGAGTATATTTGGGGAAGTGGGGGGCTTGTTTGGAAGTGACAACTCGGTCCTAAATTCATGGCAAATCACAGGCCTGAATAGCTATGCTTCCTGGGTGGTGCAGGAAAGTGCCAAGGGCCTGCGGTTCACAGCTCAGGGAATGGAATATTCGCTTAGAACCGGGTTACAGAGAGGTATAGAGGTCCTAGGGAAAGCCGTAATAAAGGCGACTGATTTACAGTCCAAGGGCCGAGCATGTGACATGTTGGCTTGGGACTTGATTGATAATGTTGAATCAGACATTGAAGACATCAGGTTTGGGATAGTGCCCCGGCATGCGCAGAAGCAAGTCAGCAGTCTCAATCTGATTAACTGGGAGGAAGATAGACAGGAGATCTTGGTAACCCAACCAGCAGGTGGGGGGGCTGTGAATGCATTTAGATTTCTAATGATGGTGCCACAGGGGCACAAGAATGGGACATATCAGGGGGGATGTAGAGTCTCTGGGAGTGGTCAGAGGTGAATCGGCGTACCGGGTGGGTACCCGCGGATACGTAGCACCTGGCAAGAATGGCACCCTCCTGATGACCACGGATGAGTGCTGTACTGAGTCGGAGCACGACATAGTGTGTACCTGTAACACCCTGAAATTGATAAATGAGGGCTCAGCAGTGGTGGTGATGGTAGGGGCTCTGGAAGGAGCCTTTAGGGCAATTCAGGCATCTCCGACTCAGTGGTGTTTTCTGACCGACGAGAAGAACTACCTCTACGGAGGATTGGTATGTGCAAATAATCATACGTTTTTGTCTTGTTTTGCACACTTTGTACAAAAATAATAAATTGCAGGACAACTGAGTACTACAGTTTGACTCTTTTATTAAGCATTAGGTCTGATCTTACTCATAACAGCACCATGGGGGAAGCCTGGCATTAGGACCCCTAGCCTGGGTCTTCAAAACAATAGTAGTCCTTACAGATGCCTGCAGGCCAATGACAACTCAGCATTCAGAGTCATAATGGCACAGAAGGAGGCCATTCAGCCCATCGAGTCCGTGCCGGCTCGCTGTAGAGCAATCCAGTCCGTTCCATTCCTCTGCTCTATCCCCGTAGCCCGGCAAGTTTATTTCCCTCAATTACCTATCCAGTCTCCCCTTGAAAACATTGAGTGTCTCCACTTCCACCACTTCCATCGGCAGCGAATTCCAGGTCCTCACCACTCGCTGCAGAAAAAAGCTTTTCCTCACATCCCCCTGTATCTCTTGCCCAAAACCTTAAATCTGTGTCCCCTACCTAGTCCTTGTACCATCAACTAGTGGGAATAGCCTTTAAAAACTCATTGAAAAACAAGGTGATTTGAACCTTTTAAACTGCACCTGCGTTGGTTTATGTACAGCACTGCCACCCAGTGGTGCGGGGCCGCCAGTCACTCCGCGGGCTGTGACCACACTGCCTCCCAGTGGTGCGGGGCCGCCAGTCACTCCGCGGGCTGTGACCACACTGCCTCCCAGTGGTGCGGGGCCGCCAGCCACTCCGCGGGCTGTGACCACACTGCCACCCAGTGGTGCGGGGCCGCCAGTCACTCCGCGGGCTGTGACCACACTGCCACCCAGTGGTGCGGGGCCGCCAGTCACTCCGCAGGCTGTGACCACACTGCCACCCAGTGGTGCGGGGCCGCCAGTCACTCCGCGGGCTGTGACCACACTGCCTCCCAGTGGTGCGGGGCCGCCAGTTACTCCGCAGGCTGTGACCACACTGCCACCCAGTGGTACGGAGCCGCCAGTTACTCCGCAGGCTGTGACCACACTGCCACCCAGTGGACATCCACTCACATTACTGCCACTTCAACACACAACACTCTGCGATTTTAGAAAAACAGGAAAAAAAACCTGAGCTTCGGCCCGCCTCGCCAGTGATTCACGCCAACACCCTTCCCAATCCACCCTTTGGCCAATTAGCACAGCTTCAATTTCAAAACTGGTGCGATGAGATAACGAATTGTGGAACACGGGGAGAGGCAAAAATTGAAAAAAATCATCAAATTTGTTCCCACTGAAGTAACTGTGCAGCCAATTAACAGTGAAGGGAAACATTGTAAATATTTACATCTTTTTAAATTATGAGGGGTTGGGAGTGGTCAGGATGATGATGAGGCTTTGGAATATTTAGTGGGAACAGCTATAATACGAGCCTCGAGCACCAATCGTGCCTCCAGGACATGGCACCTTAGAGGAACCCGGCCTGTTGTCAAAGCAAACCCCCCCCACTCCCCGACCAGAGAGCTGGCCTCCAAACCAAAGGGGGAGTCCAAGCCCTGGTCAGCACCAGCCTTCATCCAGTTCTCGACCAGGCCTTTAAAGATGCAATTTTATTTCTTTTTTACTTGCGATGAGGAGGATCGGAATGGAGGAGAATGGCAGGTCGGAGTGCCGGGGAATGGAGGGGTCAGAATATGTGGGGGGGGGTGCGGACGAGGGGTGGGGTAAGAGGGAGAAAGAGAGGCGATCACATGTGAATATAATAGGTATTCCTTACAGATGCCTGCGGGCCAATGATAATTTAATATGCAAATGTTACATCCCCTTTTAAAAGAAAAATGTTATGCATCACTTTTAAACCTTTCTTCTACATAATGTTCTCGGTAGCATAAACATATAAGTAAACTTAGCATTTAACTAGCACTGAAAACATCTCAATGTTTCAATAACGATGTACAGTTTTTTTTTTAGGGCAGCGATCCGCCTACACCCTTTGACAGTTCACAAGTCAAGGATAACTCTAGGCTTGACCTCTTGTCCCGACCTTGTGTGGTATGAACTTTGCATGCTCCTGAATCGGTCAACAATTCAAGTTCAGGTTTAAGTTCAGGTACATATGATGTGTTTTGTGTATTGCTCTGTTCATCACACTCTGTTGAACTGATCCTCTCGTCGGAATGACGGTGTTGTTCCTTCATGTTCAGGAGGTGCCTGCGATTGCGGCGGTACACCTGTCCTTCTGGGGTGCGGACGTGATACGATCGCTCAGTGTCAGCTGGCTGGATGACGACTGCTGGCTTCCAGTAGTCATGCTCCTGGATTCTGACGGATTCTCCATTGTGCAGCGGCGGCAGTAGTCTAGCTGACCTGTCATAGTATCTCTTTTGGTGTTGCTGTCTCTGTACATGTTTTGCATGCACTTGCTTGCAGCTGATGACCTCTGGCTGCAGCTGCTGGTTGGTGCTTGGAAGGATTGAGCGAAGTCTGCAGCTCATCAACAGCTGTGCTGGTGACTTGAAGTTATCAACCGGAGTGTTGCGGTACTCAAGGAGACTGATGTAGGGGTCTCTTTTGTCTGCTTTGGCTTTGTCCATGAGTGTTTTTGCAATCTTGACAGTTTTTTCAGCAAGGCCATTACTTTGAGGGTAATGTGGGCTTGATGTGACATGTGTGAAATCCCATGCCTTGGCAAACGACTCGAACTCTTTTGATTTGTATTGGGGGCCATTGTCTGAGACTAAAGTCTCTACCATGCCATGCCTGGCAAAGGCTGCCTTTAGCTTGTGGATCACAGCTGCAGCTGTGGTGCTGTGAAGCTTGTCCAGTTCAAAAATCTGCTGTAGTACTCAACAGTCACTATGTAGTCCTCGTTGTTCCATGTGAACAGATCCATTGCCGTGACCTGCCAGGGCCTGTCTGGGATATGGTGAGGTATCATGGGCTCTTTGACATTTGATGGGCGGCGTTCTAGACAAATGGAACATTTTCCAACAATGTCCTCAATGTGTTTGCACATTCCGGGCCAAAACATAATGTCACGTGCTCTTTGTTTGCATTTTTCCATGCCCATATGTCCAGCATGAATTTTTGTCAACATCTCTTCTCTGAGACTGGTAGGAATGATGATTTTCTCCCCTTTGAAGACGATTCTGCTGATTTGTGACAGTTCGTCTCTGTGGTTCCAGAATTCAGATATGCTCTGAGGGCATTTCCTCCTTTCCTCAGGCCATCCTTCATGTATGACTTTGCTCAGCAGTGTGAGTTGTGCATCTTTCTCTGTTCCTGCTCGGATCTCCTTCAGTTTTGAGTCACTCACAGGTAAGCTGTTGTACACCATGTGCACCTGCACATCCATGCCTTCACTGAGACTGCTGTCCTGGTAGCTAAGAGACTTTCTGGAGAGCGTGTCTGCAACAGGAATGTCTTTGCCTGGACGGTGAATGATTGTGAAGTCTTACTTCTGTAGCTGAAGGATCATTCTCTGTAGCCTTGGTGGGGCTGCGGCTAGTGGTTTCCTCATGATTGACTCGAGGGGCTTGTGGTCGGATTCCACAATGACTTGTCGGCCATAGATGTACTAGTGGAAACGCATACATCCAAACAGAATTGCATATAGCTCTTTCTCGATTTGAGCATAGTTGATTTCACTGTCTGTGAGAGACCTGGGAGCGTAGCCGATGGGCTTTCCTTCTTGCAGTAATACTGCACCTAGTCCGTACTTTGACGCGTCCACTTGTAGTCTGAGCTCTTTGTTGGGGTCAAAGTAGGCAAGAACTGGTTCTGGTTCTCTGGTGATTAGGTCTTTCATTTTCTGAAACGTTGTGTCGTGTTGTTTGTCCCACAGGAACTCATTGGATTGTTTGAGCAACTGACGCATGGGTGCATTGATTTCGGAGGGGCTCGGGGCAAACTTGGCTAAGTAGTTAACCATGCCTAGTGCTGTCTCTAGCTCTGCGCGGTTCTTCGGCGGCTCCATCTTCTTGATAGCGGAGATTTTCTCTGGATCCGGCTTAATGCCATCAGTTGAGAGGCGATGCCCGAAACAACTGATCTCGGTGGATTCGATTATGCTTTTCTCGGGGTTGAGCTGGATGCCTTTCTCCAGTGATCTTTGTAGCATCGCATGGACGTTCCTGTCATGTTCCTCTCTATTCCTGCCATAGATGAGGATGTCATCTACGATTGCGACTACTCCGTCGAGGCCTTCATAGGTTTCGTCGATCTTCCGCTGGAATTCATCCTGAGCTGAGTTAAGACCAAATAGTAAACTTAGAAATCGGTAGCGTCCAAATGGTGTGCTGAACGTTGTTAGCTTAGATGACTCTTCCGTGAGCTTGATAGTCCAGTATCCTGATCGTGCATCCATTACACTGAAGTAACGTGCTCCCACTAGCTTGGGTGTGATGTCATCTAGTGTTGGTAGAGGGTAGTGAGGGCGTTTGATAGCCTTGTTCAAATCTCTGGGGTCGAGACAGACTCTGAGCTTGCCTGTACGCGGTTTCTCAACCACTACTAATGCGTTGACCCACTCTGTCGGTTCTGTTTCCTGACGATGATTTCTGTATTCTCCATGCTCTGCAGCTCCTCCTTCAGGTGACTATGTAGAGCAAAGGGTATCCTTCTCAGTGGGCAAACCACAGGGGTTGCTGCTGGGTCAAGGTGAATAGTGCATTCACCTGGGAATAGTCCGATTCCTTTGAAAACGTCAGCAAACTCCTCCATGACTGTTTACTTCTCAACTGGTGCTGTCAATGATAGCACTAGCTTGACGAGGTCCATGTCTAAACATGCCTTTAGACCTAGCACTGGAGGTGCTCGAGTGTCAATAGTGTAAAAGTCCAACATCATGTCGCTTTCTTTGTACTTGCATTTCATCACGCGTGTGCCTTTTACAATGAGCTGCTCACCCTCATAGCTGGTCAGTCTGTGTGAGGTGGGCTGTAGCTCACACTCATCCTTCAAGCTGTGATACTCACTCAGAGGAATTACATTAACCTGTGCTCCAGTGTCTAGTTTAAACCTAAGCTCTGTGCCCTGTTTTCCTATCTCAATATCTGCAAAGGCTTGCTCAGTCTCTGAAATCTGTTTTTTCTGTGACACAGAATCAATAAACAGTTCCTCTGCATTTGGCTCTCTATCTGGCATTTGGCTGTCACTCACTGTGTGTACTGCTATTACATAAACAGTCCTGCAAACTTTAGCAAAGTGGTTCCATTTACCACATTTAGCACATTGCCAGTCCTGCAAACTTTAGCAAAGTGGTTCCGTTTACCACATTTAGCACATTGCCAGTCCTGCAAACTTTAGCAAAGTGGTTCCGTTTACCACATTTAGCACATTGCCTTCCTTTGGCAGGGCAGTGCTCCTTTTCCCCATGCATCTTGTTTCCACAATATCCACAGTTTTTGAAGCGTTTTATGTCTGTGTCGCTCATTTTTAGAACTCTCTCTGTTATTTCTGTTCTGAAACACGCTCTCTGGGCAGTGTTCTTTGGTGTGTGTCTATTAACTGCGTGCACTGTCTGTTCATGCAAGCTGCTCGTGGTGCTGGTTAAGGTTTTCAACTGTGCTTGGGCTATCTCGTGCAATCTAGCTATGTCCATAGCTTTGTCCAGTGTTAGCCCGGACCCAACATTCAAAAGTTTCTCTCTCACTTTAGCTGAATGTATTCCAAACACGATGCGGTCTCTGACCATCTCATCTTTATCTGCATATTCACAGTCTTTTACCAGCAGTTATAACTCAGTCACGAACTGTTCAAATGACTCACTAGCTCCTTGTACTTTCTCCTGAAACTTGTACCTGCCAAATAGCATATTTGTCTTGGGCATCACATATGATTCAAAACGGTCAAAATAACTTTTCAGTACCTTTGCTTCATCCGCGGTGAGAGACCATGTGTTAAAAATGTCTCTCCCTTTTTCTCCGATCCACAGGAGTAGGTAGCTGCATTTTTCTTCCTCCCCTTTGCTTTTCAGCGGACCCGAGTACATCAACTCCACGTGTTGCTTGAACTTGCGCCATTCTCTAGGTAAGTTCAAAGATTCCCAATTCATTCGAGGCAAGGAAGCTCCAACGATGTCCATTTCAAATCCCACTTCTGACACCATGTCTTGTTTTGCACACTTTGTACAAAAATAATAAATTGCAGGACAACTGAGTTTAACTCTTTTATTAAGCATTAGGTCTGACCTTACTCATAACAGCACCATGGGGGAAGCCTGGCATTAGAACCCCTGGCCTGGGTCTTCAAAACAATAGTAGTCCTTATAGAAGCCTGCAGACCAATGACAACTCAGCATGTGATCACATGTGAATATAATAGGTATTCCTTACAGATGCCTGCGGGCCAATGATAATTCAATATGCAAATGTTACAGTTTTGCCTTCAAGTTTCAGACTCTCTCAGCTTGGGAGATTTCCATCTACCAGGCAGAACTCTCGCTGGCCTGGTCTTCAGCCCATGGTGAGATGATGAGTTGAGTGTGGATGATACACCAGGGAGGGCTGCTAGGGTGGCGGTGGAACAGACCTTGAAAACCACAATGGAATACATTGCATGGAGTAAACAGGTCATCACAAGGGGAAGAGTGGAGGTGGACTTGGCCAAAAGAATGGCTAGAAGGCTTGGAGCTAAAAGGCAGGGACCTTCAGCTATAGGCCCAGGCCAAAGACAGCCTGACTGGTGAGACATAGGTAGAATGGCAGCCGCCATCACCTCCATGCTCGTCCTTATCATCAGTATATGCATCTGTTGCTATCTAAAATGGATGATATCCCAAGCGGTGCAAGTAGTGAAGATGTCAAATAGGGAAACGCCCCAGTGTCAGTAGCCAAGGTGCCACTGTCAGAGACTGGGGGAAAGTGGGACGGGTTTGCGATATAAATCTGGCAGACTAGATCCCAAGCACAGCCAATGTCACTGGGACATCGGTGAGGCTGTAAGAGGACCATATAATTTATGGATTTGACACTTGTGGGAGTCCAGTTGGATCCCTGGACAATCCAGCAGGTAGAGAATTCAAGGATTTAGGTATGTCCTACCTGGATCAGAAGAGGTCTGACCAGGGGCCAACAGGAGGGACTGATAGGGTAACCTGTAGGTTTTGATAACCTTTAAATGTGTATTGTAGTTGCGTTAGAAGCTATGCTATTAAAATGTAACGTCACTGCAAGGCATGATGGGAAGCTTGACCAAAACCAGACCAAAGCGCATTGTCAGCATTTAACAGTAGCAGTAGTTGTAATAAAGTTTCTCCACGAAACCTTGAATCAGGAAAAATGAACAAAGATAATGGTAACTGGAGACTAGATAAGATAAACAAAACTGCAGAAAGGCAGATGTAAGGACTTTGGGTCTGGGACAGTTGAGATAGCGGGAAGCATCTGCCAAAGCCTACGTAACCAGTAATTAACGGTTGAACAATTATCGGTAGCAGATTGATTATGGATAT
Source organism: Somniosus microcephalus (assembly GCF_052327205.1). Lineage (NCBI taxonomy): Eukaryota > Metazoa > Chordata > Chondrichthyes > Squaliformes > Somniosidae > Somniosus > Somniosus microcephalus. Next base: position 178,032,648 of record NC_140992.1, read on the forward strand.
AAATATACTGCGACAGCCATTGTAAATTTGAGAGACTTTGGTACGCTGAAGGCTCTCCACTGCATGCTTGTAAAAAAGTTTCTCTCATATCGCAGCCTACCCGAGACTCCGAGTGGTTTCTTTCCACAACAGTGTCCATGGAACTATCACAGGAACAGTCAGTGCCAGTTTCCATTCATCTACCCCAGGAACAGTCAGTGAAATTGTCCATGGATCTATCGGAGGAACACTCAGTAACAGGGCCCATAGATCTACCACAGGAAAAGTCAGTGCAGGTGTCCATGGACCTATTGCAGGAGCAGTCAGTGTCTGTTCCCATGGATCTATTCCATTAACAGTCAGTGCCAGTGTTCATGGATCTACCCCAGGAACAGTCAGTTCCTGTGTCCATGGATCCACCCCAGGAAAAGTCAGTGCCTGTGCCCATAGACCTACCCCAGGAACAGTCAGTGCCAGTGTCCATGGATCTACCCCAGTAACAGTCAGCGCCAGTGTCCATGGATCTATCGCAGGAACAGTCAGTGCCAGTGTTCATCGATCTACCCCACAACAGTCAGTGCCAGTGTTCATCGATCTACCCCAGGAACAGTCAGTGCCACTGTTCATGGATCTCCCCGAGGAACACACAGTGCCCATGTCCATGGATCTACCACAGGAACAGTCAGTGCCATTGTCCATTGATCTACCCCAGGAACAGTCAATGCCAGTGACCATGGATCTATCCCAGTAACAGTCACTGCCAGTGTCCTTGGATCTATTGCAGTAACAGTCAGTGCCAGTGTCCATGGGACTATCACAGGAACAGTCAGTGCTAGTGTCCATTGATCTACCCCAGGAACAGTCAATGCCAGTGCCCATGGATCTACCCCAGGAACAGTCAGTGCCAGTGTTCATCGATCTACCCCAGGAACAGTCAGTGCCACTGTTCATGGATCTCCCTGAGGAACACACAGTGCCCATGTCCATGGATCTACCCCAGGGACAGTCAGTGCCAGTGTCCATGGATCTAACCCAGGAACAGTCAGTGAAATTGTCCATGGATCTATCGCAGAAACAGACAGTGCCAGTGACCATGGATCTATCCCAGTAACAGTCACTGCCAGTGTCCTTGGATCTATTGCAGTAACAGTCAGTGCCAGTGTCCATGGGGCTATCGCAGGAACAGTCAGTGCTAGTGTCCATTGATCTACGCCAGGAACAGTCAATGCCAGTGCCCATGGATCTACCCAAGGAACAGTCAGTGCCAGTGTCCATGGATCTATTGCAGGAATAGTCAGTGCCAGTGTCCATGGATCTACACCAGGAACAGTCAGTGCCACTTTTCATGTAACTACACCTCGAACATCAGTGAAATTGTCCATGGATCTATCGCAGGAACAGTCAGTGCCAGTGCCCATGGATCTACCACAGGAAAAGTCAGTGCCAATGTTGATGGACCTACCCCAGGAACAGTCAGTGCCAGTGTCCATGGATCTATCGCAAGAACAGTCAGTGCCAGTGCCCGTGGATCTACCCCAGGAGTGGACAGTGCCAGTGTCCAAGGATATATTGCAGGAACAGTCAGTGCCAGTGTCCATGAATCAACCACAGGAACAGTCAGTGCCAATGCCCATGGATCTATCGCAGGAACAGTCAGTGCCAGTGTCCATGGATCTACCCCAGGAACAGTCAGTGCCAGTGTCCATGAATCTATCACAGGAACAGTCAGTGCCACTGTCCATGGACCTACCCCAGGAACAGTCAATACCAGTACCCATGGAACTGCCCCAGGAACAGTCAGTGCCAGTGTCCATTGAACTACCCCAGCAACAGTCAGTGCCAGTGTCCATGCATCTATGCCAGGGAGATTCAGGGCCAGTGGCCATTGATCTATCCCAGGAATAGTCAGTGCCAGTGTCCATGGATCTACCCCAGGAACAGTCAGGTCCTGTGTCCATGGATCTACCCCAGGAACAGTCAATGCCAGTGCCCTTGGATCTACACCAGGAACAGTCAGGGCCAGTGTCCATGCATCTAGGCCAGGAAAAGGCAGGGCTTGTGTTCATGGACCTATCACAGGAGCAGTCACTGCCAGTGTGCATGGATCCACCCCAAGAAAAGTCAGTGCCAGTGTCCATGGATTTATCACAGGAACAGTCAGTGCCAGTGTCCATGGATGTATCGCAGGAACAGTCAGTGCCGGTGTCCATGAATGTGTCCCAGGAACAGTCAGTGCCAGTGTCCATGGAGCTATCACAGTAAGATTCATTGCCAGTGTCCATGGATCTACCCCAGGAACAGTCAATGCCAGTGTCCATGGATGTATTGCAGGAACAATCAGTGCAAGTGTCCATGGATCTATCCCAGAAACAGACAGTGCCAGTGACCATGGATCTACCACAGTAACAGTCAGTGCAGGTGTCCATGGACCTATTGCAGGAGCAGTCAGTGTCTGTGCCCATGGATTTATTCCAGTAACAGTCAGTGCCAGTGTCCATGGATCTACCCCAGGAAAAGTCTGTGCCAATGCCCAGGAATCTACTCCAGGAACAGATAATGCCAGTGTCCATGCACCTACTCCAGGAACAGTCAGTGCCAATGCCCATGGGTCTATCCCAGGAACAGTCAGTGCCAGTGTCCATGGATCGACCCCAGTGCCATTGTCCATGGATCTACCCCAGGAAAGGTCAGTGCCACTGACAATGGACCTACGCCAGGTAAAGTTAGTGCCAGTGCCCATGGATCTACACCAAGGAAATTCAGTGCAAATATCCATGCCTCTACCCCAGGGACAGTAATTGCCAGTTTTATGGATCTAACGGAGGAACAGTCAGTGCCATTGTCCATGCATCTACCCCAGGAACAGTCAGTGCCACTTTTCATTTATCTACCCCTCGAACAGTCAGTGAAATTGCCCATGGATCTATCGGAGGAACAGTCAGTGCCATTGTCCATGGATCTCTGCCAGAAATGTATAGTGCCAGCGTCCATGGATCTACACCAGCAACAGTCAGTGCCAGTGTCCATGGATCTAACCCAGGAACAGTCAATGAAATTGTCCATGGATCTATCGCAGGAACACTCAGTGCCAATGTTCACGGGCCTAACCCAGGAACAGTCAGTGCCATTGTCCATGGATCTATCCCAGAAACAGACAGTGCCAGTGACCATGGATCTATCCAAGTAACAGTCACTGCCAGTGTCCTTGGATCTATTGCAGTAACAGTCAGTGCCAGTGTCCATGGGACTATTGCAGGAACAGTCAGTGCTAGTATCCATTGATCTACGCCAGGAACAGTCAATGCCAGTGCCCATGGATCTACCCCAGTAACGGTCAGTGCCAGTGTCCATGGATCTATTGCAGGAACAGTCAGTGCCAGTGTTGATGTATCTACGCCAGGAAGAGTCAGGGCCAGTGTACATGGCTCTACCCCAGGAACAGTCAGTTCCAGTGTCCATGGATCTACCACAGGAAAAGTCATTGCCAATGTTGACGGACCTACCCCAGGAACAGTCAGTGCCAGTGTCCATGGATCTACCCCAGGAATCATCAGTGCCAGTGTCCAAGGATATATTGTAGGAACAGTCAGTGCCAGTGTCCATGGATCTACCACAGGAACAGTCAATACCATTGTCCATGGAGCTATCCAAGAAAAAGACAGTGCCAGTGACCATGGATCTACCACAGTAACAGTCAGTGCCAATGCCCATGGATCTATCGCAGGAACAGTCAGTGCCAGTGTCCATGGATCGACCCCAGGAACAGTCAGTGCCAGTGTCCATGGATCTACCCCAGGAACGGTCAGTGATAGTGTCCATGGATATACTGCAAGAACAGTCAGTGCCAGTGTCCATGGGTATATTCCAGTAACAGTCAGTGACAGTGTCCATGCATCTACGCCGGTAACAGTCAGTGCCAGTGTCCATGCAGCTATGCCAGAAACAGACAGGGCCAGTGGCCATGGATTTACCCCAGGAACAGTCAGTGCCACTATCCATGGAAATACCCCAGGAAAAGTCAGTGCCAGTGTCCATGGATCTACCCCAGTGACAATCAGTGCCAGTGTCCATGCACCTACCCCAGGAACAGTCAGTGCCACTGTCCATGGCTCTATTCCAGTAAAAGTCAGTGCTAGTGTCCATGCATCTATGCCAGGAAGAGTCAGGGCCAGTGGCCATGGGTCTACCCCAGTAACAGTCAGTGCCCATGGATCTATCACAAGAATAGTCAGTGCGATTGTCCATGGATCTACCCCAGGAACAGTCAATACCAGTACCCATGGATCTGCCCCAGGAACAGTCAGTGCCAGTATCCATGGACCTACCCAGGAACAGTCAAGGCCAGTGCCCATGGATCTACCCCAGGAACAGTCAGTGTCGGTGTCCATGGAACAACCCCAGCAACAGTCAGTGCCAGTGTCCATGCATCTATGCCATAAAGAGTCAGTGCCAGTGTCTATGGAGCTACCCCAGGAACAGTCAGTGCCAGTGCCCATGCATCTATTCCAGGAACAGTCAGTGCCACTTTTCATGTATCTACCCCTTGAACAGTCAGTGCCATTGTCCATGGATCTGTCCCAGAGATGTTCAGTGCCAGTGTCCATGGATCTACACCAGGAACAGTCAGTGTTAGTGTCCATGGATCTATCGCAGGAACAGCCAGTGCCAGTGTCCATGCATCTACGCAAGTAACAGTCAGTGCCACTGTTCATGGATCTATTCCAGTAACAGTCAGTGCCAGTGTCCATGCATCTACGCCAGGAAGATTCATGGCCAGTGGCGATGGATCTATCCCAGGAATAGCCAGTGCCAGTGTCCATGGATCTACCCCAGGAACAGTCAGGTCCATTGTCCATGGATCTACCCCAGGAACAGTCAATGCCAGTGCCCATAGATCTACACCAGGAACAGTCAGGGCCAGTGTCCATGCATCTATGCCAGGAAAAGTCAGGGCTTGTGTCCATGGATCTATCACAGGAGCAGTCACTGCCAGTGTGCATGGATACACCCCAAGAAAAGTCAGTGCCAGTGTCCATGGATCTATCACAGGAACAATCAGTGCCAGTGTCCATGGATGTATCACAGGAACAGTCAGTGCCGGTGTCCATGAATGTGTCCCAGGAACAGTCAGTGCCAGTGTCCATGGAGCTATCCCAGTAAGATCCATTGCCAGTGTCCATGGATCTATTGCAGGAAGAATCAGTGCAAGTGTCCATGGATCTATTGCAGGAAAAATCAGTGCCAGTCTCCATGGATCTATCCCAGAAACAGACAGTGCCAGTGGCCATGGATCTACCACAGTAACAGTCAGTGCCGATGCCCATGGATCTATTGCAGGAACAGTCAGTGCCAGTGTCCATGGAGCTATCCCAGGAACAGTCAGTGCCAGTGTCCATGGATCTATCACAGGAACAGTCAGTGCCAGTTTCCATGGATCTATCACAGGAACAGTCAGTGCCAGTGTCCATGGATCTACCCCAGGAACAGTCAGTGTCAGTGCCCATGCATCTATTCCAGCAACAGCCAGTAGCAGTGTCCATGCATCTATTCAATGAAGAGTCAGGGCCAGTGTCCATGTATCTACACCAGGAACAGTCAGTGCCAGTGCCCATGGATCTATTCCAGTAACAGTCAGCGCTAGTGTCCATGCATCTACACCAGGAACAGTCAGTTCCTGTGTCCAATGATCTATCCCAGGAATAGCCAGTGCCAGTGTCCATGGATCTACCCCAGGAACAGTCAGGTCCATTGTCCATGGATCTACCCCAGGAACAGTCAATGCCAATGCCCATAGATCTACACCAGGAACAGTCAGGGCCAGTGTCCATGCATCTACGCCAGGAAAAGTCAGGGCTTGTGTCCATGGATCTATCACAGGAGCAGTCACTGCCAGTGTGCATGGATACACCCCAAGAAAAGTCAGTGCCAGTGCCCATGGATCTATCACAGGAACAATCAGTGCCAGTGTCCATGGATGTATCGCAGGAACACTCAGTGCCGGTGTCCATGAATGTGTCCCAGGAACAGTCAGTGCCAGTGTCCATGGAGCTATCCCAGTAAGAGTCATTGCCAGTGTCCATGGATCTATTGCAGGAAGAATCAGTGCAAGTGTCCATGGATCTATTGCAGGAACAATCAGTGCCAGTCTCCATGGATCTATCCCAGAAACAGACAGTGCCAGTGGCCATGGATCTACCACAGTAACAGTCAGTGCCGATGCCCATGGATCTATTGGAGGAACAGTCAGTGCCAGTGTCCATGGAGCTATCCCAGGAACAGTCAGTGCCAGTGTCCATGGATCTATCACAGGAACAGTCAGTGCCAGTGTCCATGGATCTACCCCAGGAACAGTCAGTGCCAGTGTCCATGGAGCTATCCCAGGAACAGTCAGTGCCAGTGTCCATGGATCTATCACAGGAACAGTCAGTGCCAGTGTCCATGGATCTACCCCAGGAACAGTCAGTGTCAGTGCCCATGCATCTATTCCAGCAACAGCCAGTAGCAGTGTCCATGCATCTATTCAATGAAGAGTCAGGGCCAGTGTCCATGTATCTACACCAGGAACAGTCAGTGCCAGTGCCCATGGATCTATTCCAGTAACAGTCAGCGCTAGTGTCCATGCATCTACACCAGGAACAGTCAGTTCCTGTGTCCAATGATCTATCCCAGGAAAAGTCAATGCCAGTGCCCATGGATCTACACCAGGAACAGTCAGTGTCACACAGAAACCCCACAGTGCAGATAGAGACCATTTCGGCCCATCGGGCCTGCACCGACACATATCCCACCCGATCCCCGTAACCCCTACACCAACACATATCCCACCCTATCCCCGTAACCCCACATATTTAATCCCCCTAACACTAAGGGTCAATTTATCGTAGCCAATCAACCTAACCCGCACATCTTTGGACTGTGGGGGGAAACCGGAGCACCCGGAGGAAACCCACGCAAACACGGGGAGAATGTGCAAACTCCACACAGACAGTCACCCGAGGCCGGATTCGAACCCGGGTCCCTGGCGCTGTGAGGCATGTCCATGGATCTATCGCAGGAACAGTCAGTGCCACTGTTCATGGATCTATTCCAGTAACAGTCAGTGCCAGTGTCGATGCATCTACCCCAGGAACCGTGAGTGCCAGTGAACATAGATATATCCAAGGGACAGTCAGTGCCAGTGTCCATGGATCTATTGCAGGAACAGTCAGTGCTAGTGTCAATGGATCTACACCAGGAACAGTTAGTGCCAGTCACCATGCATCTACCCCAGGAACAGTCAGTGCCAGTGACAATGGATCTACGCCAGGTACAGTTAGTGCCAGTGTCCATGGATCTACCCAAGGGACAGTCAGTGCCAGTGCCCATGATCTACCTCAGGAACAGGCAGTACCAGTGTTCATGGTGCTATTCCAGTAACAGTCATGCCAGTGTCCATGGATCTACCCCAGGAAAAGTCAGGGCCAGTGTCCATGGATCTATCACAGGAACAGTCAGTACCAGTTTCCATGGATCTACCCCAGTAAAAGTCAGTGCCAGTGCCCATGGATCTATCACAAGAAAAGTCAGTGCCAGTGTCCATGTTTCTTTCGCAGGAAGTCAGTGCCAGTGTCCATGGATCTACCCAAGGGACAGTCAGTGCCAGTGCCCATGATCTACCTCAGGAACAGGCAGTACCAGTGTACATGGAACACTCAGAGGCACAGTCAGTGCCAGTGTCCATGCATCTACCCCAGGAACAGTCAGTGCCTCTTTTCATGTATCTACCCCTCAAAGAGTCAGTGCCATTGTCCATGGATCTGACCCAGAAATGTACAGTGCCAGTGTCAATGGATCTACATCAGAACAGTCAATGTCAGTATCCATGGATCATTCAAGGAACAGTCAGTGCCAGTGTCCATGGATCTATTGCAGGAACAGTCAGTGCCAGTGTCCATGGATCTATCGCAGGAACAGTCAGTGCCAGTGTCCATGCATCTACACCAGGAAGAGTCAGGGCGAGTGGCCATGGATCTACCCCAGGAACAGTCAATCCCAGTGTTCATGCATCTGCACCAGGAACAGTCAGGTCCAGCGTCCATGGATCTATCCCAGGAACAGTCAATGCCAGTGCCCATGGATCTACACCAGGAACAGCCTGTGTCAGTTTCCATGGAACTATTGCAGGAACAGTCAGTGCCAGTGTCCATGGACCTATCACAGGAGCAGTCAGTGCCAGTGTCCATGGATCTACCCCAGGAACAGTCAGTGCCAGTGCCCATGGATCTATGCCAGGAATGGTCAGTGCAAGTGTCCATGGATCTACCCCAGGAACAGTCAGTGCCAGTGTGCATGAATCAACCCCAGGGACAGTCAGTGCCAGTGTCCATGGATCTATCACCAGAATAGTCAGTGCCAGTGTCCATGGATGTATCGCAGGAACAGTCAGTGCCAGTGTCCATGAATGTGTCCCAGTAAGATTCAGTGCCAGTGCCCATGGATCTATCACAAGAAAATCAGTGCCAGTGTCCATGGATCTACCCAGGAACAGTCAATGCCAGTGTCCATGGATCTATCACAGGAACAGTTAGTGCCAGTGTCCATGCAACTACCCCAGGAACAGTCAGGGCCAGTGTTCATGTATCTACGCCAGGATCAGCCAGTGTCCATGGATCTATTGCAGGAACAGTCAGTGCCACTGTTCATGGTGCTATTCCAGTAACAGTCATGCCAGTGTCCATGGATCTACCCCAGGAAAAGTCAGGGCCAGTATCCATGGATCTATCACAGGAACAGTCAGTGCCAGTTTCCATGGATCTATCCCAGTAAAAGTCAGTGCCAGTGCCCATGGATCTATCACAAGAAAAGTCAGTGCCAGTGTCCATGTTTCTTTCGCAGGAAGTCAGTGCCAGTGTCCATGGATCTATCACAGGAACAGTCACTGCCAGTGTCCATGCATCAATCCGAGGAACATTCAGTGCCATTGTCCATGGATTTACTCCAGACACTGTCAGTGCCAGTGTCCATGGAACTACCCCAGGAACAGTCAATACCAGTGCCCATGGATCTGTCCCAGGAACAGTCAGTGCCAGTGTCCATGGACCTATCCCAGGAACAGTCAAGGCCAATGCCCATGGATCTACCCCAGGAACAGTCATTGCCAGTGTCCATGGATCTGCCCCAGCAAAGGTAAGTGCCAGTGTCCATGCATCAATGCCATGAAGAGTCAGTGCCAGTGTCTATGGACCTACCCCAGGAATAGTCAGTGCCAGTGCCCATGCATCTATTCCAGTAACAGCCAGTGCCAGTGTCCATGCATCTACGCCAGGAATGGTCAGTTCCTGTGTCCAAGGATCTACCCCAGGAACAGTCATTGCCAGTGCCCATGGATCTACACCAGGAGTAGTCAGTGTCCATGGACCTATCATAGGAACAGTCAGTGCCACTGTTCATGGATCTATTCCAGTAACAATCAGTGCCAGTGTCGATGCATCTACCCAAGGAACAGTGAGTGCCAGTGACCATGGATATACCCCAGGGACAGTCAGTGCATGTGTCCATGGATCTATTGCAGGATCAGTCAGTGCCAGTGTCCATGGATCTATTGCAGGAACTGTCAGTGCCAGTGTCCATGGATCTATTGCAGGAACAGTCAGTGCCAGTGTCCATGGATCCATCCCAGGAACAGTCAGTGCCACTGTCCATGGATCTACACTAGAAACAGTCAGTGCCAGTATCCATGCATCTACCGCAGGAACGGTCAGTGCCACTGACAATGGATCGACGCCAGGTACAGTTAGTGCCAGTATCCATGGATCTACCCCAGGAACAGTCAGTGCCAGTGTGCATGGATCTTTCACAGGAGCAGTCAGTGCCAGTGTCCATGGATCTACACTAGAAACAGTCAGTGCCAGTATCCATGCATCTACCGCAGGAACGGTCAGTGCCACTGACAATGGATCGACGCCAGGTACAGTTAGTGCCAGTATCCATGGATCTACCCCAGGAACAGTCAGTGCCAGTGTGCATGGATCTTTCACAGGAGCAGTCAGTGCCAGTGTCCATGGATCTACCCCAGGAACAGTCAATACCAGTGCCCATGGATTTGCCCCAGGAACAGTCAGTGCCAGTGTCCATGGACCTATCCCAGGAACAGTCAAGGCCAATGCCCATGGATCTACCCCAGCAAAAGTCAGTGCCAATGTCCATGGATCTATCCCAGCAAAGGTCAGTGCCAGTGTCCATGCATCAATGCCATGAAGAGTCAGTGCCAGTGTCTATGGACCTACCCCAGGAATAGTCAGTGCCAGTGCCCATGCATCTATTCCAGTAACAGCCAGTGCCAGTGTCCATGCATCTACACCAGGAATAGTCAGTTCCTGTGTCCAAGGAACTACCCCAGGAACAGTCATTGCCAGTGCTCATGGATCTACACCAGGAGTAGTCAGTGTCCATGGATCTATCGCAGGAACAGTCAGTGCCACTGTTCATGGATCTATTCCAGTAACAGTCAGTGCCAGTGTCGATGCATTTACCCCAGGAACAGTGATTGCCAGTGACCATGGATCTACACTAGGAACAGTCAGTGCCAGTCTCCATGCATCTACCACAAGAACGATCAGTGCCAGTGACAATGGATCTATGCCAGGTAAAGTTAGTCCCAGTGTCCATGGATCTACCCCAGGAACAGTCAATGCCAGTGTCCATAGATCTATCACAGATCTACCACAGGAATAGTCAGTGCCAGTGTCCATGTTTCTTTCACAGGATCAGTCAGTGCCAGTTTCCATGAACCTACCTCAGGTACAGTCAGTGCCGGTGTCCATGCATCTACGCCAGGAAAAGTCAGGGCCTGTGTCCATGGATTTACCATAGAAACAGTTAGTGCCAGTGCCCATAGATCTAGCACAAGAACAGTCAGTGTCAGTGCCATGGATCTACCCCTGGAACAATAAATACCAGTGCCCATAGATCTGCCCCACAAAGAGTCAGTGCCTATGTCCATGGACCTATCCCAGGAACAGTCAAGGCCAGTACCCTTGGATCTACCCCAGGAACAGTCAGTGCCAGTGTCCATGGATCTACCCCAGCAAATGTTAGTGCCAGTGTCCATACATCTATGCCATGAAGAGTCAGTGCCAGTGTCGATGGACGTACCCCAGGAACAGTCAGTGCCAGTTCCCATGCATCTATTCCAGTAACAGCCAGTGCCAGTGTCCATGCATCTATGCCAGGAATAGTCAGGGCCAGTGTCCATGGATCTACCCCAGGAACAGTCAATGCCAGTGCCCATGGATCTATTCCAGTAATAGTCAGTGCCAGTGTCCATGCATCTATGTCAGGAACAGTCAGTTCCTGTGTCCAAGGATCTACCCCAGGAACAGTCAATGCCAGTGCCCATGGATCTAACCAGGAACAGTCAGTGTCCATGGATCTATTGCAGGAACAGTCAGTGCCACTGTTCATGGATCTATTCCAGTAACAATCAGTGCCAGTGTCGATGCATCTACCCAAGGAACAGTGAGTGCCAGTGACCATGGATATATCCCAGGGACAGTCAGTGCCTGTGTCCATGGATCTATTGCAGGAACTCTCAGTGCCAGTGTCCATGGATCTATTGCAGGAACAGTCACAGCCAGTGTCCATGGATCCATCCCAGGAACAGTCAGTGCCACTGTCCATGGATCTACACTAGAAACAGTCAGTGCCAGTATCCATGCATCTACCGGAGGAACGGTCAGTGCCACTGACAATGGATCGACGCCAGGTAAAGTTAGTGCCAGTATCCATGGATCTACCCCAGGAACAGTCAGTGCCAGTTTCCATGGATCTATCACAGGAGCAGTCAGTGCCAGTGTCCATGGATGTATCGCAGGAACAGTCAGTTCCAGTGTCCATGGATCTACCCCAGGAACAGTCAATACCAGTGCCCAAGGATTTGCCCCAGGAACAATCAGTGCCAGTGCCCATGGACCTATCCCAGGAACAGTCTAGGCCAATGCCCATGGATCTACCCCAGGAGCAGTCAGTGCCAGTGTCCATGGATCTACCCCAGCAAAGGTCAGTGCCAGTGTCCATGCATCAGTGCCATGAAGATTCAGTGCCAGTGTCTATGGACCTAGCCCAGGAATAGTCAGTGCCAGTGCCCATGCATCTATTCCAGTAACAGCCAGTGCCAGTGTCCATGCATCTACGCCAGGAATAGTCAGTTCCTGTGTCCAAGGATCTACCCCAGGAACAGTCATTGCCAGTGCCCATGGATCTACACCAGGAGTAGTCAGTGTCCATGGATCTATCACAGGAACAATCAGTGCCACTGTTCATGGATCTATTCCAGTAACAGTCAGTGCCAGTGTCGAGCATTTACCCCAGGAACAGTGATTGCCAGTGACCATGGATCTACACTAGGAACAGTCAGTGCCAGTCTCCATGCATCTACTGCAAGAACGGTCAGTGCCAGTGACAATGGATCTATGCCAGGTAAAGTTAGTCCCAGTGTCCATGGATCTACCCCAGGAACAGTCAGTGCCAGTGTCCACAGATCTATCACAGATCTACCACAGGAACAGTCAGTGCCAGTGTCCATGTTTCTTTCGCAGGATCAGTCAGTGCCAGTTTCCATGAATCTACCTCAGGTACAGTCAGTGCCGGTGTCCATGCATCTACGCCAGGAAAAGTCAGGGCCTGTGTCCATGGATCTACCATAGAAACAGTTAGTGCCAGTGACCATAGAAACAGTTAGTGCCAGTGCCCATAGATCTAGCACAAGAACAGTCAGTGCCAGTGCCATGGATCTACCCCTGGAACAGTAAATACCAGTGCCCATAGATCTGCCCCACAAAGAGTCAGTGCCTGTGTCCATGGACCTATCCCAGGAACAGTCAAGGCCAATGCCCTTGGATCTAACCCAGGAACAGTCAGTGCCAGTGTCCATGGATCTACCCCAGCAAATGTTAGTGCCAGTGTCCATGCATCTATGCCATGAAGAGTCAGTGCCAGTGTCTATGGATGTACCCCAGGAACAGTCATTGCCAGTTCCCATGCATCTATTCCAGTAACAGCCAGTGCCAGTGTCCATGCATCTATGCCAGGAATAGTCAGGGCCAGTGTCCATGGATCTACCCCAGGAACAGTCAATGCCAGTGCCCATGGATCTATTCCAGTAATAGTCGGTGCCAGTGTCCATGCATCTATGTCAGGAACAGTCAGTTCCTGTGTCCAAGGATCTACCCCAGGAACAGTCAATGCCAGTGCCCATGGATCTAACCAGGAACAGTCAGTGTCCATGGATCTATTGCAGGAACAGTCAGTGCCAGTGTCCATGGATCTATTGCAGGAACTGTCAGTGCCAGTGTCCATGGATCTATTGCAGGAACAGTCAGTGCCAGTGTCCATGGATCCACCCCAGGAACAGTCAGTGCCAGTATCCATGCATCTACCGCAGGAACGGTCAGTGCTACTGACAATGGATCGACGCCAGATACAGTTAGTGCCAATATCCATGAATCTACACCAGGAACAGTCAGTGCCAGTGTGCATGGATCTATCGCAGGAGCAGTCAGTGCCAGTGTCCATGGATGTATCGCAGGAACAGTCAGTTCCAGTGTCCATGAATTTGTCCCAGGAGCAGTCAGTGCCAGTTTCCATGGCTCTATCCCAGTAAGAGTCAGTGCCAGTGCCCATGGATCTTTTACAAGAAAAGTTAATGCCAGTGTCCATGGATCTACCCCAGGAACAGTCAATACCAGTGTGCATGGAACTACCCCAGGATCAGTTAGTGCCAGTGTCCATGGATCTACCCCAGGAACAGTCAATGCCAGTGCCATGCACCTACCCCAGCAAAAGTCAGTGCCAGTGTCCATGTATCCATGGCATGAAGAGTCACGGCCAGTGTCCATGTATCTACCCCAGGAGCAGTCAGTGCCAGTGTCCATGGATCTATTCCAGTAACAATCAGTGCCAGTGTCCATGCATCTACGCCAGAAACATTCAGGGCCAGTGTCCATGGATCTATCCCAGGATCAGTCAGTGCCAGTGTCCATGGATCTACCACAGGAACAGTCAATGCCAGTGTCCATGGATCTATCACAAGAAAGTCAGTGCCAGTGTCCATGTTTCTTTCACAGGAACAGTCAGTGCCAGTGTCCATGCAACTAACCCAGGAACAGTAAGTACCAGTGTCCATGCAACTACCCCAGGAACAGTCAGTGCCAGTTTCCATGAATCTACCTCAGGGATAGTGTCCATGGATCTATTGCAGGAACAGTCATTGCCAGTGTCCATGGATCTATTGCAGGAACAATCAGTGCCAGTGTTCATGGATCTACCACAGAAAAAGTATGTGCCACTGCCCATGAATCTACTCCAGGAACAGATAATGCAAATGTCCATGCATCTACCCCAGGAACAGTCAGTGCCAATGTCCATGGGTCTATCCCAGGAACAGTTAGTGCCAGTGTCATTGTCCATGGATCGACCACTGTGTCATTGTCCATGGATCTACCCCAGGAATGGTCAGTGCCAGTGACAATGGATCTATGCCAGGTACAGTTAGTGGCAGTGCCCATGCATCTACCCCAGGGACAGTAATTGCCAGTTTTATGGATCTAACAGAGAAACAATCAGTGCCACTATCCATGGATATACCCCAGGAACAGTCAGTGCCCATGCCCATGATCTACCTCAGGAACATTCAGTAATACTGTCCATGGAACTACCATGGGCACAGTCAGTGCCGGTGTCCATGCATCTACCCCAGGAACAGTCAGTGCCACTTTTCATGAATCTACCCCTTGAACAGTCAGTGAAATTGTCCATGCATCTATCGCAGGAACAGTCATTGCCATTGTCCATGGATCTATGCCAGAAATGAATAGTGCCATTGTCCATGGATCTACACCAGGAACAGTCAGTGCCAGTGTCCATGGATCATTCAAGGAACAGTCAGTGCCAGTGTCCATGCATCTACACAAGTAAAATTCAGGGCCAGTGGCCATGGATCTACCCCAGGAACAGTCAGTGCCAGTGTCCATGGATCTACCCCAGGAAAAGTCAGTGCCAGTGTGCATGGATCTGCCCCAGGAACAATCAGTGCCACTTTCCATGCAACTATGCCAGGAACAGTCAGTGCCAGTGTCCATGGATCTATTGCAGGAACAGTCAGTGCCACTGTCCATGCATCTACCCCAGGAAGAGAGATTGTCAGTGACCATGGATCTACCCCAGGAACGTTCAGTGCCAGTGTCCAAGGATCTATCACACGAACAGTCAGTGCCAGTGTCCATGGACGTATCGCAGGAACAGTCAGCGCCAGTGTCCATGAAAGTGTGCCAGGAACAGTCAGTGCCAGTGTCCATGGATCTATCCCAGTAAGAGTCATTGCCAGTGTCCATGGATCTATTGCAGGAGCAGTCAGTGTCAGTTTCCATGGATCTACCCGAGTAACAGTCATGCCAGTGCCCATGGATCTTTCACAAGAAAACTCAGTGCCAGTGTCCATGGATCTACCCCAGGAACAGTCAGTGCCAGTGCCCATGGATCTACCCCAGGAGCAGTCAGTGCCAGTGTCCATGGATGTATCGCAGGAACAGTCAGTTCCAGTGTCCATGAATGTGTCCCAGGAGCAGTCAGTGCCAGTTTCCATGCAACTATGCCAGGAACAGTCAGTGCCAGTGTCCATGGATCTATTGCAGGAACAGTCAGTGCCACTGTCCATGCATCTACCCCAGGAACAGTAAGTTCCTGTTTCCATGGATCTACCCCAGGAACAGTCAATGCCAGTGCCCATGGATCTATCACAAGAAAAGTCAGTGCCAGTGTCCATGTTTCTTTCGCAGGAACAGTCAGTGCCAGTGTCCATGGATCTATCACAGGAACAGTCAGTGCCAGTGTCCATGCAACTACCCCAGGAACAGTCAGGGCCAGTGTCCATGTATCTACACCAGGAATAGTCAGTGTCCATGGATCTATCACAGGAACAGTCAGTGCCACTGCTCATGGTTCTATTCCAGTAACAGTCATGCTAGTGTCCATGGATCTACCCCAGGAAAAGTCAGGGCCAGTGTCCATGGATCTATCACAGGAACAGTCAGTGCCAGTTTCCATGGATCTACCCCAGGAACAGTCTGTGCCAGTGCCCATGGATCTATCACAAGAAAAGTCTACATCCTAGGGTACTTAAGGAAGTGGCCCTAGAAATAGTAGATGCATTGCTGATCATCTTCCAACATTTGATGGAATCTGGAACAGTACCCATGGTTTGGAGGGTAGCTAATGTTACCCCACTATTCAAAAAAGGTGGTATTTGGACTTTCAGAAGGCTTTCGAAAAGGTCCCGCATAAGAGATTAGCGTGTAAAGTTAAAGCACATGGGATTGGGGGCAAGGTATTGACTTGATTAGAGAACTGGTTGGCAGACATAAAGCAAATACTTGGAATAAACGGGCCTTTTTCCGAGTGGCAGGCAGTGACTAGTGGGGTACCGCAGGGATCGGTCCTTGGCCCCCAGCTGTTCACAATATATATTTGATGATCTAGACAAGGGAACTAGATGTAATACCTCCAAATTTGCAGACGACACAATGCTGGGTGGGCATGTGTGCTGTGAGGAGGATGCCGAGAAACTCCAGGATGATTTGGACAGGTTGGGTGATTGGGCAGAAGCATGGCAGATGCAATATAACGTGGATAAATGTGAGGTTATCCACTTTGGCATCATAAACAGGAAGGCAGATTATTATCTGAATGGCAATAGATTGGGAGGAGGGGAAGTGCAACGAGACCTAGGTGTCCTTGTGCACCAGTCACTGAAGGTAAGCATGCAGGTGCAGCAGGCGGTTAAGAAGGCAAATGGTATGTTGGCCTTCGTAGCGAGAGGGTTTGAGTACAGGAACAAGGATGTCTTTCTGCAGTTGTACAGGGCCTTGGTGAGACCACATCTTGAGTATTGTGTGCAGTTTTGGTTGCCTTATCTGAGGAAGGATGTTCTTGCCATGGAAGGAGTTCAGCAAAGATTCACCAGGCTGATACCTGGGATGGCAGGAATGATGTATGAGGAGAGATTGGGTCGATTGGGCTTGTACTCGCTGGAGTTTAGAAGAATGAGAGGGGATCTCATTGAAACTTATAAAATTCTGACAGGACTGGACAGACTAGATGCAGCAAGGATGTTCCCGATGGTCGGGGAGTCCAGAACCAGGGGTCACAGTCTAAGGATAAGGGGTAGGCAATTTAGGACAGAAATGAGGAGGAATTTCTTCACCCAGAGAGTGGTGAACCTGTGGAATTCTCTACCACAGAAGGCAGTAGAGGCCAATTCATTAAATATATTCAAGAAGGAGTCGGGTATATTTCTTAATGCTAAAGGGATCAAGGGGTATGGGGAGAAAGCAGGGACCAGGTACTGAATTTGAATGATCAGCCATGATCGCATTGAATGGTGGAGCAGCCTCGAGGGGCCGAATGGCCTACTCCTGCTCCTATATTCTATGTTTCTAAGTCAGTGCCAGTATCCATGTTCCTTTTGCAGGAACAGTCAATGCCAGTGTCCATGGATCTATCACAAGAAAATTCAGTGCCAGTGTCCATGTTTCTTTCACAGGAACAGTCAGTACCAGTGTCCATGGATGTATCACAGGAACAGTCAGTGCCAGTGTCCATGCAACTACCCCAGGAACAGTCAGGGCCAGTGTCCATGTATCTACACCAGGAACAGTCAGTGTCCATGGATCTATCGTAGGAACAGTCAGTGCCACTGTTCATGGTTCTATTCCAGTAACAGTCATGCCAGTGTCCATGGATCTACCCCAGGAAAAATCAGGGCCAGTGTCCATGGATCTATCCCAGGAACATTCAATGCCATTGTCCACGGATCTATCACAAGAAAAGTCAGTGCCAGTTTCCATGTTACTTTCACAGGAAATGTCAGTGCCAGTGTCCATGGATCTATCACAGGAACAGTCAGTGCCAGTGTCCATGCAACTTCCCCAGGAGTCGTCAGGGCCAGTGTCCATGTATCTACACCAGGAACAGTCAGTGTCCATGGATCTATCGCAGGAACAGTCAGTGCCACTGTTCATGGTTCTATTCCAGTAACAGTCATGCCAGTGTCCATGGACTAACCCCAGGAAAAGTCAGGACCAGTGTCCATGGATCTATCACAAGAACAGTCAGTGCCAGTTTCCATGGATCTACCTCAGTAACAGTCAGTGCCAGTGCCCATGGATCTATCACAAGAAAAGTCAGTGCCAGTGTCCATGTTTCTTTCGCAGGAACAGTCAGTGCCAGTGTCCATGGATCTATCACAGGAACAGTCAGTGCCAGTGTCCATGCAACTACCCCAGGAACAGTCAGTACCAGTGTCCATGGATCTATCACAGAAACAGTCAGTGCCAGTGTCCATGCAACTACCCCAGGAACAGTCAGTGCCAGTCTCCATGAATCTACCTCAGGGATAGTGTCCATGGATCTATTGCAGGAACAATCAGTGCCAGTGTTCTTGGATCTACCACAGGAAACCTCTGTGCCACTGCCGATGAATCTACTCCAGGAACAGGTAATGCCAGTGTCTATGCATCTACCCCAGGAACAGTCAGTGCCAATGTCCATGGGTATATCCCAGGAACAGTCAGTGCCAGTGTCCATGGATCGACCCCAGAGCCATTGTCCATGGATCTACCCCAGAAATGGTCAGTGCCAGTGACAATGGATCTATGCCAGGTACAGTTAGTGCCAGTGTCCCTGGAACTACACCAGGAAAATTCAGTGCAAATATCCATGCATCTACCTGAGGGACAGTAATTGCCAGTTTTATGGATCTAACGGAAAACAGTCAGTGCCACTATCCATGGAACTACCACAGGCACAGTCAGTGCCATTGTCCATGCATCTACCCCAGGAACAGTCAGTGCCACTTTTCATGTATCTACCCCTCGAACAGTCAATGAAATTGTCCATGGATCTATCGCAGGAACAGTCAGTGCCATTGTCCATGGATCTACACCAGGAACAGTCAGTGCCAGTGTCCATGGATCTATCGCAGGAACAGTCAGTGCCAGTGTCCATGGATCTACACCAGGAACAGTCAGTGCCAGTGTCCATGGATCTACACCAGGAACAGTCAGTGCCAGTGTCCATGGATCTATCGCAGGAACAGTCAGTGCCAGTTTCCATGCATCTACGCAAGTAATAGTCAGTGCCAGTATCCATGGATCTACCCTAGGAACAGTCAGTGCCATTGTCCATGCATCTACCCCAGGAACAGTCAGTGCCACTTTTCATGAATCTAGCCCTTGAACAGTCAGTGAAATTGTCCATGGATCTATGCCAGAAATGAATAGTGCCATTGTCCATGGATCTACACCAGGAAAAGTCAGTGCCAGTGTCCATGGATCAATCAAGGAACAGTCAGTGCCAGTGTCCATGCATCTACACAAGTAAAATTCAGGGCCAGTGGCCATGGATCTACCCCAGGAACAGTCAGTGCCAGTGTCCATGGATCTACCCCAGGAACAGTCAGTGCCAGTGTGCATGGATCTACCCCAGGAACAGTCAGTGCCACTTTCCATGCAGCTATGCCAGGAACAGTCAGTGCCAGTGTCCATGGATCTATTGCAGGAACAGTCAGTGCCAGTGTCCATGCATCTACCCCCGGAACAGAGATTGTCAGTGACCATGGATCTACCCCAGGAACTTTCAGTGCCAGTGTCCAAGGATCTATCACAGGAACAGTCAATGCCAGTGTCCATGGATGTATCACAGGAACAGCCAGTGCCAGTGTCCATGAATGTGTCCCAGGAACAGTCAGTGCCAGTGTCCATGGATCTATCCCAGTAAGCGTCATTGCCAGTGTCCATGGATCTATTGCAGGAGCAGTCAGTGTCAGTTTCCATGGATCTACCACAGTAACAGTCATGCCAGTGCCCATGGGTCTTTCACAAGAAAACTCAGTGCCAGTGTCCATGGATCTACCCCAGGAACAGTCAATACCAGTGCGCATGGAACTACCCCAACAGTCAGATGCCAGTGTCCATGTATCTATGGCATGAAGAGTCAGGGCCAGTGTCCATGGATCTATTCCAGTAACAGTCAGTGCCAGTGTCCATGTATCTACGTCAGAAACATTCAGGGCCAGTGTTCATGGATCTATCCATGGATCAGTCAGTGCCAGTGTCCATGGATCTACCCCAGGAACAGTAAGTTCCTGTGTCCATGGATCTACCCCAGGAACAGTCAATGCCAGTGCCCTTGGATCTATCACAAGAAAAGTCAGTGCCAGTGTCCATGGATCTATCACAGGAACGGTCAGGGCCAGTGTCCATGCAACTACCCCAGGAACAGTCAGGGCCAGTGTCCATGTATCTACACCAGGAACAGTCAGTGTCCATGGATCTATCACAGGAACAGTCAGTGCCACTGTTCATGGTTCTATTCCAGTAACAGTCATGCCAGTGTCCATGGATCTACCCCAGGAAAAGTCAGGGCCAGTGTCCATGGATCTATCACAGGAACAGTCAATGCCAGTTTCCATGGATCTACCTCAGTAACAGTCAGTGCCACTGCCCATGGATCTATCACAAGAAAAGTCTACATTCTAGGATACTTAAGGAAGTGGCCCTAGAAATAGTAGATGCATTGCTGATCATCTTCCAACATTTGATGGAATCTGGAACAGTACCCATGGATTGGAGGGTAGCTAATGTTACCCCACTATTCAAAAAAGGTGGTAGAGAGAAAATGGGAAATTACAGTCCGGTAAGCCTGACATCGGTAGTGGGGAAAATGCTAGAGTCCATTATAAAAGATGTAATAGCAGAGCACTTGGAAAGCAGTGACAGGATCGGAAAAAGTCAACATGGATTTACAAAAGTTAAATCGTGCTTGACTAATCTACTGGAATTTTTTGATGCTGTAACTGGTGAAATAGATAAGGGAGAACCAGTGGATGTGATGTATTTGGACTTTCAGAAGGCTTTCAAAAAGGTCCCGCATAAGAGATTAGCATGTAAAGTTAAGGCACATGGGATTGGGGGCAAGGTATTGATTTGGATAGAGAACTGGTTGGCAGACAGAAAGCAAAGAGTTGGAATAAACGGGCCTTTTTCCGAGTGGCATGCAATGACTAGTGGGGTACCGTAGGGATCGGTCCTTGTACCCCAGCTATTCACAATATATATTAATGATCTAGACAAGGGAACTAGGTGTAATATCTCCAAATTTGCAGACGACACAAAGCTGGGTGGGCGTGTGTGCTGTGAGGAGGATGCCGAGAAACTCCAGGATGATTTGGACAGGTTGGGTGATTTGGCAGAAGCATGGCAGATGCAATATAATGTGGATAAATGGGAGGTTATCCACTTTGGTGGCATAAAAAGGAAGGCAGATTATTATCTGAATGGCAATAGATTGGGAGAAGGGTGTTGTGTATGTACCTTTAAGAGAATAACTGGTCTCAGACTGCAGTACTGGCAGTGACCACCTCTGTATAAAAGGCGCTAGTGAGCCTCTGTTGTTTCAGTTTCACTATTGACTTCCATCAGTAAAGGCCTGTTTTGTTCAGCTCCTGCTGTCCGTGTCTCAATCATTCATGGACGTAATACTGGCGACGAGCAGATACGAACCTACCTACAGTCTGCACCACCTCCTGGGATCCATTCCTACAGCGAAGTGAGCAGAGGTCGAGGCCAGAAAGAAAAGAAAAAAAAGTAAGAAGCAGTAGAAACGGGCGTCGACCGTGGGCATCCGCCCTGTGTTGCGGAGTTGAAGATTGCTGGAGAAGCTGTCGGAAGCGGGGCCTGGTTCCTGTCGACGGTGCTTCAGCTAATCGGGCTGGTGGCAGGTAGTGCACAGATCCTTCCTGGGCTGCGGCGGTCGTGAACTCGAGCGGGTGGTTTGCAGCGGGGCCGAGCAGCGTTGTCGGGAAGAAGAGAGAGAGAGGGTGGAGCACACAGGGCGCGGCCGGTGCTACGAAGCCGGGCTGCGTATAGCCCCGCGACGAGGGAGGCAAGAGTTCCACAGGGTTGTTCCACGACGGGAAAATAATAAAAGAAGAAATATTAAACACCCAAGAAACCGCGAGGAGCTGCAGGTTGCAACGGGAACCGCGGAAAGCAGCGCTAGCAACAGCGGGGAAGAAGGCAAAGCGCGGGAGGTGCCATCTTAATCAGCGGGGAAGAAGGCAAAGCGTGGGAGGTGCCATTTTGTTAAATCGGAGAAGAAGGCAAAGCGCGGGAGGCGCCATTTTAGATTTGCAAGATGCCGAAGACTGGCTGTATCACTGCTTTTGATAATACAATAGAGGACTGGACCACATATGTGGAAAGAGTCGAGGTATATTTCGAGGCAAACGAAATAACTGAGGAGAAAAAGGCATCGATATTGCTAAATGTAATGGGCGCTAGAACGTACGGCCTATTGCGGGACCTGATTACTCCAGCCAAACCGAAGGCAAAGAGTTTTAACGAAATTGTTGCTGTCCTACAGGAACACCTAAACCCTGCACCGCTGTTGATAGCAGAAAGATTTAAATTCCACAGGAGAACTCAGCATATAGGTGAGAGCAATGCTGAGTACCTTACGGAACTACGCAAGCTATCAAAGCATTACCAGTTCGGAGCAGGACTGGCAGATACCCTACGGGACAAATTTGTCTGTGGACTCCTGAGTGAAGGAACACAGAAGAAGTTACTATCAGAGAAAGAGCTGACACTAGATAAGGCTTTTAGTGTGGCAGTATCGTATGAAGCAGCAGCCAGGGGAGCTGCAGAAATTCAACAAAAGCCACAGGAATACGGCACCCACGAAATGACACGGGGATTTGCAAAATGTTATCGCTGCGGCAGAACTAACCATGACCAGAAGGACTGCTGGTCCAAAGACAAAATATGCAGGCAATGCGGGAAGATGGGACACATTGCATGAGTTTGCAGGTCTGGGAAGAAGACCAGCGAGAACAAAAAGGCTACTAAGGAACCGTACAAGAAAGTACAAAAGATGACGGACAGTAGTTCCAAAGACCAGATGAGCGATAGTGAATCTGGGAACAGGAGACTAAGCTGTCTCAAACTTCACAATGTAATCGCAAAAGAGGATCACCGAACCATTTGGGTCACCCTCACGATAGCAGGGTCCCAAGTTAAAATGGAATTGGATACAGGATCAGCGCTAACCATCATGAATTGACGAGACTACGAGCGGCTATTTTCACACATACCCTTGAGAGAGACATCCATCGTCTTGACGATGTATACAGGGCAAAAAGTATACCCCAGAGGAAAAATAAGGGTGCCTGTCGAATACAACGGCAAGAAAATACGGAAATTATATCTCTACATACTGCCAAATGGTGGACCACCGTTATTGGGACGGGAATGGATCAGGAAGATAAACTTAGATTGGCACTCCATTCATGCAATGACGGTGGACGGTAAAAAAGATGAAAACGTCACTCCTGGACGATTGTCAACAATCTTAGCTAACGCCAAAGAGGTATTTCAACTAGAACTGGGCACGCTTAAAGGCGTAACCGCCTCGATAAAAATAGAAGAGAATGCAGTTCCCAAGTTTTTCAAAGCAAGACCGGTACCATATGCAATTCGCCCAGCCGTCGAGGCAGAGCTGGAGAATCTGGAGATGGCGGGCGTGTTGTCTAAGGTTGACTGGAGCGAGTGGGCGACACCCATCGTTCCTGTCATGAAGAAAATGTTAAGTAATAAGTCCGGGGAGCCAAGGAAGATTCGCATCTGTGGGGATTTCAAGGTGATGGTGAACCCAGTCCTTCACACAGTACAATATCCTCTTCCAAGGATAGAAGACATCTTCGCCTCACTGTCTGGAGGGAAGCGTTTTACAAAAATTGACCTAGCACAAGCATATTTGCAGATGGAGGTTGAAGAGTCCTCTAGGAAGTATCTCACGATAAACACTCACAAAGGTCTTTACCAGTATCATCGATTGGTATTCGGAGTAGCATCGGCTCCGGCGATATGGCAAAGAGCGATGGAACAAGTCCTGCAAGGGATTCCGGGGACTCAGTGTTACTTGGACGACATCCTTGTGACAGGTGAAGATGACAGTGAACACCTTAACAACCTAGAACAGGTGCTCACTAGACTACGGGAACATGGGCTGCGAGCCAACCGCCCCAAGTGCGAGTTTTTTAAGAAACAGATATCGTATTGTGGCCACGTGATTGATGAAGAGGGGTTACATAAGTCCCCTGACAAAATTGAAGCGGTTGTTAAGGCCCCAGCGCCTGAAAATGTGTCGCAACTGAGGTCATTCCTCGGATTGGTGAATTACTACCATAAGTTTTTGCCGAATTTGTCGACAATTCTGCACCCACTGAACGCCCTGCTACGAATGGGAGTAGCATGGGAATGGAGCAATGATTGTAAGCGGGCTTTCCAGAAGAGTAAGGACTTAATCACTTCAAGGGAAGTATTGGCTCACTACAACCCAGCACTGCCGATCAGACTGGCGTGTGATGCGTCTCCCTACTGCATTGGGGCGGTACTGTCACATAAATTCCTTGATGGTTTAGAGAGGCCGATAGCTTTTGCGTCACGCTCGTTAACTTCTGCCGAGCGTAACTACGCTCAGATTGACAGAGACGCCCTCAGCCTAGTGTGGGGGGTGAAGAAGTTCAATCACTACCTGCACGGTCAAAAATTTACTCTACTAACCGATCATCAACCTCTTGTCTCCATTTTCAACCCTCAGAAGGGCGTACCGATAATGACAGCACAACGGCTGCAGAGGTGGTCCCTTTTCCTAGGGGCACACCAATATGACATCGAGGACAAAGGAACTAAACAGCATGGAAATGCTGATGGATTGTCACGCCTACCATTGCCGACGGTGGAAGAAGAAGACCTTGCAGTGGATCCAATGGAGTTATTCCACTCGACCATAGTCGAATGTCTCCCTGTGACGAATGCAAACATAGAAAAGGAAACACGGAATGACCCGGCACTATCACGGGTCTATGATTTAACAGTGAAGGGATGGCCAGCACATGGTGAACCACTGCTGCCAGCATTCTCGCTGAGAAGAGAACAGCTGTCAGTGTGCAGAGGAACCTTCATGTGTGGATCCAGAGTCGTAATTCCACCTAAGTTGATGGATAGAGTGCTCAATGAGCTTCATGAGGGTCATCTGGGTGGGGTAAAAATGAAAAACTTAGCCAGAGCGTTTGTGTGGTGGCCGGGAATCGATAGAGAAATCGAAGAGATGACCAAGAGCTGTGCAGGATGCCAGAAGGTCCAAAACGCCCCACCACAAGCTCCTCTGCATCCATGGGAGTGGCCCTCATCTCCATGGCAAAGGGTGCACATTGATTTTGCTGGTCCCTTCATGGACTCGATGTTTTTAATTGCGATGGATGCACATTCAAAGTGGCCAGACGTAATAAAAATGTCCTCAACCACCACGGAAAAAACGATCACAGTTTTACGAACCATATTCGCCAGGAATGGGCTGCCTGAACAGATTTGCTCTGACAATGGACCACAGTTTGTGTCTGAAGAGTTCCGGAGGTTCTTAAAGAACAATGGTGTTAAGCATTACACATCTGCCCCATATCATCCAGCCACTAATGGATTGGCCGAGAGGTTTGTCCAAACATTCAAGAAGGCTATCAAGGCAATGTGTAATGAAGATATACCCCTACAACACAAGGTGGACAACTTCTTGTTTGCCTACCGGAATGCGACACATGCGGTTACCAACCAAACTCCAGCCATGATGTTCTTCAATCGAAGACTACGATGCCGCTTGGATTTGGTTAAGCCAAACGTCCGACGAGATGTGGAGAACAGGTAGTTTCAGAATATGAATGAAAGGCCGACCAGGAGTTTGAAGATAGGTCAACCAGTTTTGGCCCGGGACTACCGCACTGAGAAATGGCAGCCAGGAACGATTTGTACACGGCAAGGACCTCTCATGTATACCGTGGACGTTGGAGAGAGCATTGTAAGACGCCATGCTGACCAGATTCTAGAGTCACTGGAAAACGTCAACTCCACACCACGATCTGATACACCTGGTAATGAAATCGACGTACCAATTGCAGCTACCGCAGAACCGGTAATATTGGAAGCAGATGAACCAAACAACGACATTGATCCCGACTCAACATTGCCAGAAGAACCTGATACCCCAAAGAGGCATTATCCAGACAGAATCAGGAAGCCTCCTCAAAGACTGAACTTATAATTGCTTAAACTTAACCAATGTATCTAGCAACCGTAATTGTGATTGTAATTAGTTATCATTTAGTTGTTAAATGAATGTTATGTACTGTTTATCTAAAAGGGGAGGAATTGTTGTGTATGTACCTTTAAGAGAATAACTGGTCTCAGACTGCAGTACCGGCAGTGACCACCCCTGTATAAAAGGCGCTAGTGAGCCTCTGTTGTTTCAGTTTCACTATTGACTTCCATCAGTAAAGAGCTGTTTTGTTCAGCTCCTGCTGTCCGTGTCTCAATCATTCACGGACGTAATAAAGGGGAAGTGCAACAAGACCTGGGTGTCCTTGTGCACCAGTCGCTGAAGGTAAGCATGCAGGTGCAACAGGCGGTTAAGAAGGCAAATGGTATGTTGGCCTTCGTAGCTAGAGGGTTTGAGTACAGGAACAAGGATGTGTTGCTGCAGTTGTACAGGGCCTTGGTGAGACCACATCTTGAGTATTGTGTGCAGTTTTGGTCGCCTTATCTGAGGAAGGATGTTCTTGCCATGGAAGGAGTTCAGCGAAGATTCACCAGGCTGATACCTGGGATGGCAGGAATGACATATGAGGAGAGATTGGGTCGATTGGGCTTGTACTCGCTGGAGTTTAGAAGAATGAGAGGGGATCTCATTGAAACTTATAAAATTCTGACAGGACTGGACAGACTAGATGCAGGAATGATGTTCCCAATGGTCGGGGAGTCCAGAACCAGGGGTCACAGTCTAAGGATAAGGGTTGGCCATTTAGGACAGAAATGAGGAGGGATTTCTTCACCCAGAGAGTGGTGAACCTGTGGAATTCTCTACCACAGAAGGCAGTAGAGGCCAATTCATTAAATATATTCAAGAAGGAGTTGGATATATTTCTTAATGCTAAAGGGATCAAGGGGTATGGGGAGAAAGCAGGGACCGGGTACTGAATTTGGATGATCAGCCATGATCGCATTGAATGGCGGAGCAGGCTCGAGGGGCTGAATGCCCTACTCCTGCTCCTATATTCTATGTTTCTATGTTTCTAATCAGTGCCAGTGTCCATGTTTCTTTCGCAGGAGCAGTCAATGCCAGTGTCCATGGATCTATCACAAGAAAAGTCAGTGCCAGTGTCCATGTTTCTTTCACAGGAACAGTCAGTGCCAGTGTCCATGGATGTATCACAGGAACAGTCAGTGCCAGTGTCCATGCAACTACCCCAGGAACAGTCAGGGCCAGTGTCCATGTATCTACATCAGGAACAGTCAGTGTCCATGGATCCATCGCAGGAACAGTCAGTGCCACTGTTCATGGTTCTATTTCAGTAACAGTCATGACTGTCCATGGATCTACCCCAGGAAAAATCAGGGCCAGTGTCCATGGATCTATCCCAGGAACAGTCAATGCGATTGTCCATGGATCTATCACAAGAAAAGTCAGTGCCAGTGTCCATGTTACTTTCACAGGAACAGTCAGTGCCAGTGTCCATGGATCTATCACAGGAACAGTCAGTGCCAGTGTCCATGTTTCTTTCACAGGAACAGTCAGTGCCAGTGTCCATGGATCTATCACAGGAACAGTCAGTGCCAGTGTCCATGTTTCTTTCACAGGAAAAGTCAGTGCCAGTGTCCATGGATCTATCACAGGAACAGTCAGTGCCAGTGTCCATGCAACTACCCCAGGAATAGTCAGGGCCAGTGTCCATGTATCTACACCAGGAACAGTCAGTGTCCATGGATCTATCGCAGGAACAGTCAGTGCCACTGTTCATGGCTCTATTCCAGTAACAGTCATGCCAGTGTCCATGGACCTACCCCAGGAAAAGTCAGGGCCAGTGTCCATGGATCTATCCCAGGAACAGTCAGTGCCAGTTTCCATGGATCTACCTCAGTAACAGTCAGTGCCAGTGCCCATGGATCTATCACAAGAAAAGTCAGTGCCAGTGTCCATGTTTCTTTCGCAGGAACAGTCAGTGCCAGTGTCCATGGATCTATCACAGGAACAGTCAGTGCCAGTGTCCATGCAACTACCCCAGGAACAGCCAGTGCCAGTGTCCATGCAACTACCCCAGGAACAGTCAGTGCCAGTTTCCATGAATCTACCTCAGGGATAGTGTCCATGGATCTATTGCAAGAACAGTCATTGCCAGTGTCCATGGATCTATTGCAGGAACAATCAGTGCCATTGTTCATGGATCTACCACAGGAAATGTCTGTGCCACTGCCCATGAATCTACTCCAGGAACAGATAATGCCAGTGTCCATGCATCTACCCCAGGAACAGTCAGTGCCAATGTCCATGGGTTTATCCCAGGAACAGTCAGTGGCAGTGTCCATGGATCGACCCCAGAGCCATTGTCCCTGGATCTACCCCAGAAATGGTCAGTGCCAGTGACAATGGATCTATGCCAGGTACAGTT
This sequence comes from Somniosus microcephalus, assembly GCF_052327205.1. Taxonomy (NCBI): domain Eukaryota; kingdom Metazoa; phylum Chordata; class Chondrichthyes; order Squaliformes; family Somniosidae; genus Somniosus; species Somniosus microcephalus. The sequence goes on from NC_140992.1 coordinate 178,061,215, forward strand.
AGTGCCAGTGTCCCTGGATCTACACTAGGAAAATTCAGGGCCAGTGGCCATGGATCTACCCCAGGAACAGTCAGTGCCAGTGTGCATGGATCTACCCCAGGAACAGAGATTGTCAGTGACCATGGATCTACCCCAGGAACTTTCAGTGCCAGTGTCCAAGGATCTATCACAGGAACAGTCAGTGCCAGTGTCCATGGATGTATCGCAGGAACAGTCAGTGCCAGTGTCCATGAATGTGTCCCAGGAACAGTCAGTGCCAGTGTCCATGGATCTATTGCAGGAGCAGTCAGTGCCAGTGTCCATGGATCTACCCCAGTAACTGTCATGCCAGTGCCCATGGATCTTTCACAAGAAAAGTCATGCCAGTGTCCATGGATCTACCCCAGGAACAGTCAATACCAGTGCGCATGGATCTACCCCAGGAACAGTCAGTGCCAGTGTCCATGGATCTACCCCAGCAACAGTCAGTGCCAGTATCCATGGATCTACCCTAGGAACAGTCAGTGCCAATGTCCATGGGTTTATCCCAGGAACAGTCAGTGCCAGTGTCCATGGATCGACCCCAGAGCCATTGTCCATGGATCGACCCCAGAAATGGTCAGTGCCAGTGACAATGGATCTATGCCAGGTACAGTTAGTGCCAGTGTCCCTGGAACTACACCAGGAAAATTCAGGGCCAGTGTCCATGGATCTGCACCAGGAACAGTCAGTGCCAGTGTCCATGGATCTACCCCAGGAACAATCAGTGCCACTTTCCATGCAACTACACCAGGAACAGTCAGTGCCAGTATCCATGGATCTATTGCAGGAACAGTCAGTGCCAGTGTCCATGGATCTATTGCAGGAACAGTCAGTGCCACTTTCCATGCATCTATCCCAGGAACCGAGATTGTCAGTGACCATGGATCTACCCCAGGAACAATCAGTGCCAGTATCCAAGGATCTATCACAGGAACAGTCAGTGCCAGTGTCCATGGATCTATGCCAGGAACAGTCAGGACCAGTGTCAATGGTCTACCCCAGGAACAGTTAGTGCCAGTGTCCATGGATCTACCCCAGGAACAGTCAGTGTCCATGGATCTATCGCAGGAACAGTCAGTGCCACTGTTCATGGTCCTACTCCAGTAACAGTCATGCCAGTGCTCATGGATCTACCCCAGGAAAAGGCAGGGCCAGTGTCCATGGATCTATGCCAGGAACAGTCAGGACCAGTGTCAATGGTCTACCCCAGGAACAGTTAGTGCCAGTGTCCATGGATCTACCCCAGGAACAGTCAGTGTCCATGGATCTATCGCAGGAACAGTCAGTGCCACTGTTCATGGTCCTACTCCAGTAACAGTCATGCCAGTGCTCATGGATCTACCCCAGGAAAAGGCAGGGCCAGTGTCCATGGATCTATCACAGGAACAGTCAGTGACAGTTTCCATGGATCTACCCCAGGAACAGTCAGTGCCAGTGCCCATGGAACAATCCCAGGAACAGTCATAGCCAGTGTGCATGCAACAATAACAGCAACGGTCAGTGCCAGTGTTCATGGATCTATCACAGGAACAGTTAGTGCCAGTGTCCATGGATCTACACCAGGAACAGTCAATCCCAGTGTCCATGGATCTGCCTTCGGAACAGCCAGTGCCACTGTCCATGGATCTATCACAGGAAAATTCAGTGCCAATATTCATGGTACAATCCCAGCAATGGTCAGTGCCAGTGTCCATCGATCTACCCCAGGAACAGTCAGTGCCAGTGTGCATGGATCTCTCCCAGGAACAGTCAGTGCCATTGTCCATGGATCTATCACAGGAACAGTGAGTCCCGCTGTCCATGGATCTACCCCAGCAACAGTCAGTACCACTGTTCATAGATCTATCCCAGGAACATTCAGTGCCAGTGGCCATCGATCTATCCCAGGAACAGTGCCCATGGTACAATCGCAGGAACAGTCAGTGCTAATATCGATGAAACAATACCAGCAACAGTCAGTGCCAGTGTCAATGAAACTATCGCAGGAATAGCTAGTGCCAGTGTTCATGGATCTACACCAGGAACAGTCAGTGCTAGTGTCCGTGGATCTGTCTTAGCAACTGTCAGTGCCAGTGTACATGCATCTACACCAGGAACAGTCAGTGCCAGTGTCCGTGGATCTGTCGCAGCAACTGTCAGTGCCAGTGTACATGGATCTACACCAGGAACAGTCAGTGCCAGTGTCCGTGGATCTGTCGCAGCAACTGTCAGTGCCAGTGTACATGGATCTACACCAGGAACAGACAGCAACCGTCAATGCCAGTTTCCATGGATCTACACCAGGAACATTCAGTGCCAGTGCCCCTGGATCTGTCACAGGAACTGTCAGTGCCAGTGTCCATGGATCTGTAGCAGGAACTGTCAGTGCCAGTGTTCATGGATCTACACCAGGAACAGTCAGTGCCAGTGTCCCTGGATCTGTCGCAGGAATGGTCAGTGCCAATGTCCATGGATCAATCACAGGAACCGTCAATGCCAGTGTCCATGGATCTACACTGCAAACTGTCACTGCAGTGTCCATGGATTTGTTGCAACAACTGTCAGAGCCAGTGTCCATGGATCTACACCAGGAACAGTCAGTGCCAGTGTCCATGGATCTACACAAGGAACCGTCAATGCCAATGTCCATGGATCTACCACAGGAACAGTCAGAGCCACTGTCCATGGATCCATTGCAGGAACCGTCAATGCCAGTGTCCATGGATCTACACCAGGAACAGTCAGTGCCAGTGTCCATGGATTTGTCGCAAGAAATGTCAGAGCCATTGTCCATGGATCTACGCAGGAAGAGTTAGTGCCTGTGCTCATGATTTATCACAGGAACAGTCAGTGCCAGTGTCCATTGATCTCTCGCAGGAACAGTCATTGCCAATGTCCATGGATCTACCTCAGGAACAGTCAGTGCCAGTGCCTGTAATGTATGTACCTTTAAGGAGGGAGAACTATGTTTTACAGTTCATGTATACTGCAGTACTGGCAGTGACCACACCTGTATATAACACTGAGTAGTAATCTGTACAGATCAGTTGCAGTCTGAGCCACGTTGAGTAAACACCTATTGTATCGTTCTCCGCAGTCTGTGTCTTCTTATACACGGATGTAACATTGGCAACGACGCAGGTTCGAACCGACATGCAACTCTGCATCACTTCCCGGGGATTCATTCCTGGAGATCAGTAGCTTGGAGGTCAAGGCCAGAGACTCGGGTGTCGACCATGGGCATCCGCCCAGTCATCCAGCAGAGACTCGAAAATTGCGGGGCAGGCTGTCGAGAGCCAGGCTTGGCTTTCCAGTCGAGGTGGTCCAGCAAAACGGGCTGGCAACAGGTAGTGCACAGACCCTTCCCGGACAGCGGTGGGATAGAGCCCGACCGAGCGGCACAGCAAAGGGCTGAGCAGCGTCGATGGGGGAGAGAGAGAGAGAGAGAGGGCAGAGCGCACAGGGTGCAGCCGGTGTTCAGGGGCCGGGCAGCGTTGGAGAGAGGGAGAGAGAGAAGCGCGCGAAACCTACAGGGCGCCGCCATTGCCACGAGAACTGCCGGGAGCGGCGTCGGCAGCAGCGGGGGAGGAAGGAAAGCACGGGAGACGCCATTTTAAGCCATTGGGAGACGCCATTTTAAACCACACCCAAACTGCCGAAGAGTGGCAGTATCAACGCATTTGACAATGAAGTCGAAGATTGGACTACATATGTCGAACGAATAGTGGTGTACTGTGAGGCAAATGAGGTGTCAGATGACAAGAAAGCGTCGGTATTGTTAAATTTAATGGGTGCAAAGACGTATGGTTTATTACAAAACCTAGTAACCCCAATGAAGCCAATGGAAAAGAGTTTTGAAGACATAGTAACGATACTAAAAGAACATTTAAACCCCACACCGCTGCTGATAGCAGAAAGATTCAAGTTTCACAAACGGAGCCAGCATAAGGATGAAAGCAATGCTGATTATTTAACAGAACTGCGCAAACTATCGAAACACTGCCAGCTTGGAGCGGGACTGGCAGATACCTTAAGGGACAAGTTTGTGTGTGGGCTTCAAAGTGAAGGAACCCAGAAACGGCTTTTATCTGAAAAGGGCCTTACGCTGGAAAAGGCTTTCAGCATTGCGGTATCATATGAAGCAGCAGCACGGGGCACTGCAGAGATACAACAGAGACCGCAAGAATATGGCACAAACGAAATGTCATATGGAACAGAGAAGTGCTATCACTGCGGCAGAACAACACACGACCAGAATGATTGCTGGTTCAAAGACAAAGTGTGCAGACAGTGTGGAAAAGTAGGACACATAGCACGAGTCTGCAGGTCGGGAAAGAAAACCAGCAATAAGAAACCTACCAAAGGAAAGTACAAGAAGGTACATAAGATAACGGAGAATAGTTCAGACGAACAAAAGAGTGATAACGACTCCGAAAGCAGGGAACTGAGTTGTCTGAAACTACATAATATGATCACAACGGAGGATCACCGAACCATTTGGGTCACTCTCAAGATAGCAGGAGTCCAGGTAAAGATGGAATTGGACACAGGATCAGCCCTAACAGTCATAAACCGACGGGACTACGAGCGGATATTCTCACACATACCCGAGAGACACAAAAATTATTTTGAAGACGTACACGGGGCAAAAAGTCTACCCCAAAGGAAAAATAAGGGTGACCGTTATATATAACTGTAAGGAAACACCAAAACTAGACCTGTATGTATTGCAAGATGGAGGACCACCATTACTGGGACGTGAACGGATCCGGAAAATACAACTGGATTGGTATTCCATACAGGCAATGACTGTGGCTGACAGAAAGGATGACGACGTCACACCTGGGCAACTGTCAAAGATCCTAACTGACGCGAAAGAAGTATTCCAGCAAGGACTCGGAACACTAAAAGGCATGACAGCGACGATTAAAATTGAAGACAACGCAAGCCCAAATTTTTTTAAGCCCAGACCTGTACCTTATGCGATCCGCCCAGCCATCGAAGCAGAGCTGGAGAGTCTGGAACGTTCAGGTTTACTGTCCAAGGTAGACTGGAGCAAGTGGGCTACACCCATCGTTCCTGTGATGAAAAAGTCGTTGAGCAGCACGCCTGGGGAACCAAGGAAGGTTCGCATCTGTGGGGACTTTAAGGTAACAGTGAACCCGGTCCTTCACACCATACAATATCCACTTCCGCGGATTGAAGATATTTTCGCCTCGCTATCTGGCCCAGGCGTATCTGCAAATGGAGGTAGAAGAAGCATCAAAAAAATACCTCACAATCAACACCCATAAAGGTCTCTACCAATACAACCGGCTGGTATTCGGGGTAGCATCAGCTCCGGCTATTTGGCAGAGGGCAATGGAACAAGTCCTGCAAGGGATCCCAGGGACCCAGTGTTATTTGGACGACATCCTGGTCACGGGCGAAAATGACAGTGATCACCTTGCCAACCTGGAGCAGGTGCTCACTAGATTGCAGGAATATGGGCTCCGAGCTAACCGCCCCAAATGCGAGTTTTTTAGAAAACAAATCTCGTATTGTGGCCACGTTATCGAAAAAGAGGGGTTACCTAAGTCCCCAGAGAAGATTGAGGCAGTAGACAAGGCTCCAGCACCGGAAAATGTGTCACAACTGAGGTTGTTCCTCGGGGTGGTAAACTACTACCATAAGTTCTTGCCAAATTTGTCTACAATACTACACCCACTGAACACCCTACTGCAAACTGGAGTGCCATGGAAGTGGAGTGCCGAATGTAGACGAGCTTTCCAGAAGAGCAAAACACTAATCACATCGAAAGAGGTATTGGCCCATTACAACCCAGCATTACCAATTCGGTTGGCATGTGATGCGTCACCCTACGGCATTAGAGCGGTGCTGTCGCACAAATTCTTGGATGGCTCAGAGAGGCCAATAGCCTTTGCGTCACGATCACTAACCTCAGCCGAGCGTAACTGCGCCCAGATTGACAGGGAGGCCCTCAGCCTAGTGTGGGGAGTGAAAAAGTTCTATCACTATCTGCACGGGCAGAAATTCACCTTGCTGACTGATCACCAGCCTCTTGTCTCCATTTTTAATCCGAAGAAGGGCGTTCCGGTGATGACTGCGCAACGACTACAAAGATGGTCACTTTTTCTAGTGGCGCACCACTATGAGATTGAATATAAGGGCATGAAACAGCATGGAAATGCTGATGGGCTATCATGCCTGCCACTGCCTACTGTGGAGGAAGCACCAGCAGTGGATCCTGTCGAAATATTCCATTCGACTATAGTTGAATACCTACCGGTAACTAACGCTTGTATCGAAAAGGAAACCCGAAATGACCCGACACTGTCTCAGGTATATGATTTGACGGTGAAGGGATCACCAGCACATGGCGACTCACTGTTGCCAGCATTCTCGACAAGGAGAGAACAGCTGTCAGTGTGCCGGGGGACCTTGATGTGTGGATTCCGAGTGGTAATTCCACCCAAGTTAAGGGATAGCGTGCTCAATGAGCTTCATGAGGGTCATCTGGGAGGGGTAAAAATGAAAAGCCTAGCCAGGGCTTATGTGTGGTGGCTGGGAATCGATAAACAAATCGAGGACCTGACCAAGAGCTGCTCAGGATGCCAGAAAGTCCAAAATGCACCACCACAGGCCCCTCTACACCCATGGGAGTGGCCCTCATCTCCATGGCAACGGGTGCATATTGATTTTGCTGGTCCATTCATGGACTCAATGTTTTTAATAGCCGTGGATGCGCACTCGAAATGGCCTGAGGTCATCAAAATGTCCTCCACCACGGAGAAAACTATTGCAGTCCTACGGACCATTTTTGCCAGGAATGGCTTGCCAGAGCAGATTTGCTCTGATAACGGACCACAGTTTGTGTCCGAAGAGTTCCGGAGGTTCTTGAAAAAGAATGGGGTAAGGCATTACACATCCGCCCCGTATCATCCAGCCACAAATGGATTGGCTGAGAGGTTTGTACAAACCTTTAAGAAAGCAATAAAGGCTATGTGCAATGACAATATTCCGCTGCAGCACAAGGTGGACAATTTCCTGTTCGCCTACCGGAATGCGACACATGCAGTCACCAACCAGGCCCCAGCCATGATGTTCTTTAACCGAAGGTTAAGATCTTGCCTGGATTTGCTCAGGCGAAACGTGCGAAGAGCTGTTGAGAGTAAGCAATTCCAGTGCATCCATGAGAAGCCGACAAGGAGCTTCAATGTAGGGCAACCAGTCTTGGCCCGCGACTACCGAACAGAAAAATGGCAGCCAGGAACGACATGCACACGGCAGGGCCCACTAATGTACACAGTGGACGTTGGGGAGAGCATTGTGAGATGCCATGCTGACCAGATCCTAGAGTCATAGGAACAAGTCAACCCCATGCCTCGCCCATACATACCTGGTGATGAACCCGATGTACAGGTCGCATCTACCACAGAAACAGTAGCATCGGAAGCTGATGAACCAACCGACGACAGGGGGCCAGAATCGCCTCCGCACCAAGAGCAAGACACTCGGGAAAGGCGCTATCCAGAAAGGATCAGGAAGCCTCCCCAAAGACTGAATATATAAATAGACTATTTTCAGCTAATGTTGCATGTTAAAAGTGTTAATTGTGATTAGTTTGATATTTAATTGTTAAATGAGTGTTATGGTACTGTTAATCTAAAAGGGGAGGAATTGTAATGTATGTACCTTTAAGGGGTGAACTACTTTTTACAGCTCCTGTATACTGTAGTACCGGCAGTGACCACACCTGTATATAAACCCTGAGTAGGGATCTGTACAATTAGTTCTAGAGTAACCCTCATTCAGTAAACACCTGTTGATCGTTCCCTGCAGTCTCTTGTCTAATTATTGAAGGACATAACATCAAGATACACGGATCTAACACCAGTGTCCATGGATCTGTCACAGAAACAGTCAGTGCCAGTGTCCATGGTACAATCGCAGCAATGGTCAGTGCCAGTGTCCATGGACCTACCTGTTACGATTGTGGTAATGGACCCAAGCACAGACAGACAACCAGAGACTTGAGATGGCATAAAACTCAAAAGATGCTTCTTCAGAAGGCAACCCTAAAACACAGGGTGAGACCCGAGATGGAGCAAAGCCCAAAAGGAGCTTCTCCAGAAGGTTCCCCAAACACAAGGTGAGACCCAAGATGGAGCAAAACCCAAAAGAAGCCTCTCCAGAAGGTTCCCCAAACACAGGGTGAGACCCGAGACGGAGCAAAACCCAAAAGGAGCTTCTCCAGAAGGTTCCCCAAACAGAGGGTGAGACCCAAGATGGAGCAAAACCCAAAAGGAGCTTCTCCAGAAGGTTCCCCAAACAGAGGGTGAGACCCAAGATGGAGCAAAACCCAAAAGGAGCTTCTCCAGAAGGTTCCCCAAACAGAGGGTGAGACCCAAGATGGAGCAAAACCCAAAAGGAGCTTCTCCAGAAGGTTCCCCAAACAGAGGGTGAGACCCAAGATGGAGCAAAACCCAAAAGGAGCTTCTCCAGAAGGTTCCCCAAACAGAGGGTGAGACCCAAGATGGAGCAAAACCCAAAAGAAGGTTTCCCAAACATAGCGACCTGCAAGCATGAGAACTCAAGACTGAGCCACTGGGGCTGGAAACAGGAAGCTTAAATAACAGGCCTAATTACACTGATGAGACAATTACTCTAATGAGACACAGGTGAGGAGAGAGGTACAGAGAACTGGCAGCAGTGTACTGAGGCCTCCTAGCCTGACCTCTGGCGGTCAGCAGAGGAACGTGTAGCTGGAACCCTGACACTGCCCCAGGAACAGTCAGTGCCAGTGTGCATGGATCTCTCCCAGGAACAGACATTGCCACTGTCCATGGATCTGTCGCAGGAACAGACAGTACCGATGCCCATGGATCTTCCCCAGGAAAAGTCAGTGCCAGTGTCCATGGATCTACCCCGGGAATAGTCAGTACCAGTGTCCATGGATCTACCCCAGGAACAGTCAGTGCCAGTGTGCACGGATCTCTCCCAGGAACAGTCACTGCCACTGTCCATGGACCTGTCACAGGAACAGACAATATCGGTGCCCATGGATCTTCCCCAGGAAAAGTCAGTGCCAGTGTCCATGGATCTACCCGAGGGACAATCAGTACCAGTGTCCATGGATCTACCCCAGGAACGGTCAGTGCCAGTATGCACGGATCTCTCCCAGGAACAGTCACTGCCACTGTCCATGGATCTGTCGCAGGAACAGACAGTACCGGTTTCCAAGGATATACCCCGGCAACAGTCAGTACCACTGTTCATGGATCTATCCCAGGAACAGTTAGTGCCAGTGTCCGTGGATCTACACCAGGAACAGTCAGTGCCAGTGTCCACGGATCTGTCACAGCAACAGTTAGTGCCAGTGTCCATGGATCTACCACAGGAACAGTAAGTGCCACTGTCCATGGATCTATCGCAGGAACAGTCAGTGCTGATATTCATGGTACAATCCCAGCAATGGTCAGTGCCAGTGTCCATGGATCTACCCCAGGAACAGTCAGTGCCAGTGTCCATGGAACAATCCCAGCAATGGTCAGTGCCCGTGTCCATGGATCTACCCCAGGAACAGTCAGTGCCAGTGTGCACAGATTTCTCCCAGGAATACTCAGTGCCAGTGTCCATGGATCTGTTGCAGGAACAGACAGTACCAGTGTCCATGGATCTATACCAGCAACAGTCAGTACCACTGTTCATAGATCTATCCAAGGAACAGTCAGTGCCAGTGGCCATGGATCTATCCCAGGAACAGTCAGTGACAGTGCCCATGGAACAATCCCAGGAACAGTCAGTGCCAACGTCCATGCAACAATACCAGCAGTGTCAAGGATCTATCGCAGGAAAAGTTAGTGCCAGTGTCCATGCATCTACACCAGGAACAGTCAGTGCCATTGTCCATGGATCTACACCAGGAACCGTAAGTGCCAATGTCCATGGATCTACCCCAGGAACAGTCAGTGCCAAGGTCCATGAATCTTTCGCTGGAACAGTCAGTACCAATATCCATGGCACAATCCCAGCAACAGTCAGTACCACTGTTCATAGATCTTTCCTAGGGACAGTCAGTGCCAGTGGCCATCAATCTATCCCAGGAACAGTCAGGAACAGTGCCCATGCAACAATCCCAGGAACAGTCAGTGCCAATGTCCATGCAACAATACCAGCAATGGTCAGTGCAAGTGTCAATGCATCTATTGCAGGAACAGTTAGTGCCAGTGTCCATGAATCAACACCAGGAACAGTTAGTGCCAGTGTCCATGGACCTATCGCAGGAACCGACAATGCCAGAGGCCATGGATCTACACCAGGAACTGTCAGTACCACTATTCATAGATCTATCCCAGGAACAGTCAGTGCCAGTGGCAATGGATCTATCCCAGGAACAGTCAGTAACAGTGTCCATGAATCTGTCGCAGGAACTGTCAGGGCCAGTGTCCATTGGATCTACACCAGGAACATTCAATGCCAGTGTCCATGGATCTACACTGGGAACAGTCAGTGCCAGTGTCCATTGATTTGTTGCAGGCACTGTCAGTGCCAGTGACAATGGATGTACCCCAGGATCAGTCAGTGCCAGTGTCCATGGATCTATCGCAGGAACAATCAGTACCAGTGCCCGTGGATCTATCGCAGGAACAGTCTGTGCCAATATCCTTGGATCTACCCCAGGAACAGTCAGTGTCAGTGTGCACAAATCTCTCCCAGGAACAGTCAGTGCCAGTGTCCATGGATCTGTTGCAGGAACAGATAGTACCACTGTTCATAGATCTATCCCAGGAACAGTCAGCGCAAGTGGCCATGGATCTAACGCAGGAAACTCAGTGCCAGTGTCCATGGATCTATTGCAGGAACTGTCAATGCCAGTGTCCATGGATTTTCATCGGGAACAGTCAGTGCCAGTGTCCATGGATCTACCCCAGGAACAGTCAGTGCCACTGTCCATGGATCTATCGCAGGAACAGTCAGTGCCAATAATCATGGTACAATCCCAGCAATGGTCAGTGCCAGTGTCCAAGGATCTACCCCAGGAACAGTCAGTGCCAGTGTCCATGGAACAATCCTAGCAACGGTCAGTGCCAGTGTCCATGGATCTACCCCAGGAACAGTCAGTGCCAATGTGCACGAATCTCTCCCAGGAACAGTCAGTGCCAGTGGCCATGGATCTATCCCAGGAACAGTCAGTAACAGTGCCCATGGAACAATCCCAGGAACAGTCAGTGCCAATAACCATGCAACAATATGAGCAACGGTCAGTGCCAGTGTCCATGGATCCACACCAGGAACAATCAGTGCCAATGTCCAGGGATCTACCCCAGGAACAGTCAGTGCAAGTGTCCATGGATCTATTGCAGGAACAGTCATTGCCAATTTCCATGGATCTAACCCAGGAACAGTCAGTAGCAGTGTCCATGGATCTCTGGCAGGAACTGTCAGTGCCAGTGTCCATGGATCGATCGCAGGAACCGTCAATGCCAATGTCCATGGATTTAAACCAGGAACAGTCAGTACCACTGTTCATAGATCTATCCCAGGAACAGACAGTGCCAGTGCCCATGGATCTATCCCAGGAACTGTCAGTGCCAATGTCCATGGATCTATCGCAGGAACCGTCAATGCCAGTGTCCATGGAACTACCCCAGCAACAGTCAGTACCACTGTTCATAGATCTATCCCAGGAACAGTCAGTGTCAGTGGCCATGGATCTATCCCAGGAACAGACAGTAACAGTGCCCATGCAACAATCCCAGGAAAAGTCAGTGCCAATATCCATGCAACAATACCAGCAACTGTCAGTGCCAGGGTCCATGGATCTGTCGCAGGAACTGTCAGTGCCAGTGTCCATGGATCTACACTGGAAAGAGTCAGTGCCAGTGTCCATTGATTTGTCGCAGGCACTGTCAGTGCCAGTGACAATAGATGTACCACAGGAACAGTCAGTGCCAGTGTCCATGGATCTATCGCAGGAACAATCAGTACCAGTGTCCATGGATCTATCGCTGGAACAGTCAGTGCCAATATCCTTGGATCTACCCCAGGAACAGTCAGTGCCAGTGTCCATGGAACAATCCCAGCAATGGTCAGAGCCATTGTCCATGGATCTAACCCAGGAACAGTCATTAACACTGTCCATGGATCTATTGCAGGAACAGTCAGTGCCAATATTCATGGTACAATCCCAGCAATGGTCAGTGCCAGTGTCCATGGATCTATCCCAGGAATAGTCAGTGCCAGTGTCCATGGAACAATCCCAGCAACGGTCAGTGCCAGTGTCTATGGATCTACCCCAGGAACAGTCAGTGCCAGTGTGCACGAATCTCTCCCAGGAACAGTCAGTGCCAGTGTCCATGGATCTTTTGCAGGAACAGACAGTACCACTGTTCATAGATCTATCCTAGGAACAATCAGTGCCAGTGTCCATGGATCTGTCGCAGGAACAGTCACTGCCAGTGGACATGGATCTAACCCAGGAACAGTCAGTGCCAGTGTCCATGGATCTATTGCAGGAACCGTCAATGCCAGTGTCCATGGATTTTCATCGGGAACAGTCAGTGCCAGTGTCCATGGATCTACCCCAGGAACAGTCAGTGCCACTGTCCATGGATCTATCGCAGGAGCAGTCAGTGCCAATATTCATGGTACAATCCCAGCAATGGTCTGTGCCAGTGTCCATGCATCTACCCCAGGAACAGTCAGTGCCAGTGTCCATGGCTCTACCCCAGGAATAGTCAGTGCCAGTGTCCATGGAACAATCCCAGCAATGGTCAGTGCCAGTGTCCATGGATCTACCCCAGGAACAGTCAGTGCCAATGTGCACAAATCTCTCCCAGGAACAGTCAGTGCCAGTGTCCATGGATCTGTTGCAGGAACAGACAGTACCAGTGTCCATGGATCTACCCCAGCAACAGTCAGTACCACTGTTCACAGATCTATCCCAGGAACAGTCAGTGCCAGTGGCCATGGATCTATCCCAGGAACAGTCAGTAACAGTGCCCATGGAACAATCCCAGGAACAGTCAGTGTCAATGTCCATGCAACAATACGAGCAACGGTCAGTGCCAGTGTCAATGGATCTATCACAGGAATAGATAGTGCCAGTGTCCATGGATCTACACCCGCAACAATCAGTGCCGGTGTCCATGGATCTGTCGCAGGAACAGTCACTGCCAGTGGCCAAGTATCTAACCCAGGAACAGTCAGTGCCAGTGTCCATAGATCAACCCCAGGAACAGTCACTGCCAGTGTCCATGTATCTATCACAGGAATAGAGATTGCCAGTGTCCATGGATCTACACCAGGAACAATCAGTGCCAATGTCCATGGATCTACCCCAGGAACAGTCAGTGCAAGTGTCCATGGATCTATCGCAGGAACCGTCAGTGCCAATTTCCATGGATCTAACCCAGGAACAGTCAGTAACAGTGTCCATCGATCTATACCAGGAACTCTCAGTGCCAATGTCCGTGGATCTATCACAGGAACCGTCAATGCCAGTGTCCATGGAACTACCCCAGCAACAGTCAGTACCACTGTTCATAGATCTATCCCAGGAACAGTCAGTGCCAGTGGCCATGGATCTATCCCAGGAACAGCCAGTAACAGTGCCCATGCAACAATCCCAGGAACAGTCAGTGCCAGTATCCATGCAACAATACCAGCAACTCTCATTGCCAGTGTCCATGGACCTGTCGCAAGAACTGTCAGTGCCAGTGTCCAAGGATCTACACCAGGAACAGTCAGTGCCAATGTCCATGGCTCTGTCGCAGGAACCGTCAATGCCAGTGTCCATGAATCTCCACCAGGGACAGTAAGTACCACTATTCATAGATCTATCCCAGGAAGAGTCAGTGCCAGTGGCCATGGATCTATCCCAGGAACAGACAGTAACAGTGTCCATGGATCTGTCGCAGGAACTGTCAGTGCCAGTGTCCATGGATCTACACCAGGAACAGTCAGTGCCAGTGTCCATTGATTTGTCACAGGAACTGTCAGTGCCAGTGACAATGGATCTACCCCAGGAACAGTCAGTGCCAGCGTCCATGATTAATTGCAGGAAAAGTCAGTGCCAGTGTCCATGGATCTATCGCAGGAACAATCAGTACCAGTGTCCGTGGAGCTATCGCAGGAACAGTCAGTGTGAATGTGCATGGATCTACCCCATGAACAGCCAGTGCCAGTGTCCATGGAACAATCCCAGCAATGGTCAGAGCCATTGTCCATGGATCTATCGCAGGAAGAGTCAGTGCCAATATTCATGGTACAATCCCAGCAATGGTCAGTGCCAGTGTCCATGGATCTACCCCAGGAATAGTCAGTGTCAGTGTCCATGGAACAATCCCAGCAATGGTCAGTGCCAGTGTCCATGGATCTATCACAGGAACAACCAGTAACAGTGTCCATGGACCTGTTGCAGGAACAGTCAGTGCCAGTGTCCATGGAACAATCCTAGCAATGGTCAGTGCCAGTGTCCATGGATCTATTGCAGGAAAAGTCAGTGCAAGTGTCCATGGATCTATTGCAGGAACAATCATTGCCATTGTCCATGGACCTACCGCAGGAACAGTCAGTGCCAGTGCCCATGGATCCACCCCAGGAAAAATCAGTGCCAGTGTCCATGGATCTACCACAGGAACAGTCAGGGCCACTCTCCATGGATCTACACCAGCAACAGTCAGTACCAATGTTCATAGATCTATCCCAGGAAAAGTCAGTGCCAGTGGCCATGGATCTATCCCAGGAGCAGCCAGTGACAGTGCCCATGGAATAATTCCAGGAACAGTCAGTAACAGTGTACATGGATCTACCCCAGGAACAGTCAGTGCCAGTGTCCATGGATCTATCACAGCAACCATCAATGCCAGTGTCCATGGAACTACCACAGCAAAAGTCAGTACCACTGTTCATAGATCTATCCCAGGAACAGTCACTGCCAGTGGCCATGGATCTATCCCAGGAAGAGTCAGTAACAGTGTCCATGGATCTGTCACAGGAACTGTCAGTGCCAGTGTCCATGGATCTATTGCAGGAACCGTCAATGCCAGTGTCCATGGATCTTCACCAGGAACAGTCAGTGCCAGTGTCCATGGATCTACCCGAGGAACAGTCAGTGCCAGTGGCCATGGATCTATCGCAGGAAATGTCAGTGCCAGTTTCCACGGATCTACACCAGGAACAGTTTGTGCCAGTTTCCATTGAACTGTCAAAGGAACAGTTAGTGCCAGTGCCCATGGATCTACACCAGGAACAGTCAGTGCCAGTGGCCATGGATGTACACAAGGAATCATCAATGCCAGTGTCCATGGATCTACCCCAGGAAAAGTCAGTGCCATTGTCCATGGATCTATTGAAGGAACAATCAGTGCCAATATTCATGGTACAATCCCAGCAATGGTCAGTGCCAGTGTCCCTGGATCTACCCCAGGAACAGTCAGTGCCAGTGTCCATGGAACAATCCCAGCAACGGTCGGTGCCAGTGTCCACGGATCTACCCCAGGAACAGTTAATGCCAGTGTGCACGGATTTCGCCCAGGAACGGTCAGTACCAGTGTCCATGGATCAGTTGCATGAACAGACAGTACCAGTGTCCATGGAATTACACCAGCAACAGTCAGTACCACTGTTCATTGATCTATCCCAGGAACAGTAGGTGCCAGCGGCCATGGATCTGTCCCAGGGACAGTCAGTAACAGTGCCCATGGAATAATCCCAGGAACAGTCAGTGCCAATGTGCATGCAACAATACCAGCAACGGTCAGTGCCAGTGTTCATGGATCTATCGCAGGAATAGTTAGTGCCAGTGTCCATGGATTTGTCACAATAACTGTCAGTCCAGTGTCCATGGATCTACCCCAGGATGAGTTAGTGCCAGTGCCCATGGTTCATTACAGGAACAGTCAGTGCCTGTGTCCATGGATCTATCGCAGGAACAATCATTGCCAATGTCCATGGATCTACCCCAGGAACAGTCAGTGCCAGTGCCCATGGACCTACCCAAATAAAAGTCAGTGCCAGTGTCCATGGATCTACCACAGGAACAGTCAGTGCCACTGTCCATGGATCTATCACAGGAACAGTCAGTGCAAATATCCATGGTACAATTCCAGCAATGGTCAGTGCCAGTGTCCATGGATCTACCCGAGGAACATTCAGTACCAGTGTCCATGGATCTACACCAGGAACAGTCAGTGCCAGTGTCCATGGATCTACCCGAGGAACAGTCAGTGCCAGTGTCCATGGATCTATCGCAGGAAAGGTTAGTCCCAGTGTCTATGGATCAACTCCAGGAACATTCACTGACAGTGTCCATTGATCTGTCACAGGAACAGTTAGTGCCAGAGTCCATGGATCTACACCAGGAACAGTCAGTGCCAGTGTCCATGGATGTACACAAGGAACCGGCAATGCCACTGTCCATGGATCTACCCCAGGAAAAGTCAGTGCCACTGTCCATGGATCTATTGCAGGAACAGTCAGTGCAAAAATTCATGGTACAATCCCAGCAATGGTCAGTGCCAGTGTCCATGGATCTAACCCAAGAACAGTCAGTGCCAGTGTCCATGGAACTATCACAGGAAAAATCAGTACCAGTGTCCGGGGGTCTATCGCAGGAACAGTCAGTGCCAATGTGCATGGATCTACCCCAGGAAAAGTCAGTGCCAGTATCCATGGAACAATCCCAGCAACGGTCAGTGCAAGTGTCCATGGATCTACACCAGGAACAGTCAGTGCCAATGGGCACGAATCTCTCCCAGGAACAGTCAGTGCCAGTGTCCATGGATCTGTCACAGGAACACAGAATACCAGTGTCCATGGATCTACCCCAGCAACAGTCTGTGCCATATCCATGCAACAATACGAACAACAATCAGTGCCAGTGTCAGTGGATCTATCACAGGAATAGATAGTGCCAGTGTCCATGGCTCTACACCAGGAACAATCAGTGCCAGTGTCCATTGATCTGTCGCAGGAACAATCAGTGCCAGTGTCCATGGATCTGTCGCAGGAACAATCAGTGCCAGTGTCCATTGATCTGTCGCAGGAACAATCAGTGCCAGTGTCCATTGATCTGTCGCAGGAACAATCAGTGCCAGTGTCCATGGATCTGTCGCAGGAACAGTCAGTGTCGGTGGCCATGGATCTAACCCAGGAACAGTCAGTAACAGTGTGTAGTGTCCGTGTGTTGATAAAGACACTGAAGACAGGAGTTGGTTCATAGGTGTTTACTAAGCAAAGTCTGGGGGGGGTTCTAACGGATATACACAATATACAGGCTTATATAGCCCGAGTGGCAATTACCGGCATTACAGCACACATGGGACTCTTAAAGGCACATACACTACAATTCCTCCCCTTTTAGCTAACCAGTACATCATATTTTAAGTAATTATTAATTACATGTTATAAGAAAAATAATATACACATTGCTGTAGTTAATTAATTATAAGTCAGTCTCTCAGGAGGCTTCCTGACTCGGTCCGGATAACGCCTCGGGGGTGTAATAGTTTCTGGTGGTGTAGTAGGTTCTTTTGGCAAGGCTGATTCGGCTTGAATGCCAGTGTCGGGTTCATCGTGTTCCAGTATCACCAGATCGGAGGTAGATATGGGTATCTCTACTTCATCGTTAGATGTATAGAGTTGTGGTGTACGTTGTCCCTTTTCGGATGACTTTATGATTTGATCAGCATGGCGCCGTATTATGCTTTCTCCGATGTCCACAGTATACATCAGTGGTCCTAGTCGTGTGCAGATAGTTCCAGGCTGCCATTTCTCGGTACGGTAGTCCCGGGCCAAAACTTGTTGACCTATCTGGAAGGTTCTAGTTGGCCTTTCATTCATGCCTTGAAACTGCCGGTTCTCCACGTCCCTTCTGATGTTGGGCTTGACCAAATCCAGCCAGCATCTTAGGTTTCTATTGAAGAACATCATGGCGGGAGTTTGGTTGGTAACCATATGTGTTGCATTCCTGTATGCGAATAAGAAGTTATCCACCTTGTGCTGAAGTTTTATGTCTTCATTACCCATGGCCTTTATGGCCTTCTTGAAGGTCTGGACAAACCTTTCAGCCAATCCATTGGTGACGGGATGGTTTGGGGCGGACGTGTAGTGCTTAACCCCATTGTTTTTTAAGAACTTTCTGAATTCTTCGGACACAAATTGCGGTCCATTATCAGAACATATCTGTTCCGGCAGCCCATTCCTGGCAAATATGGTCCTTAATACTGTGATGGTTTTTTCCGTGGTGGTGGAGGACATCTTTATTACCTCCGGCCACTTGGAGTGTGCATCAACCGCGATTAAGAACATTGAGTCCATAAATGGACCAGCAAAGTCGATGTGCACCCTTTGCCAGGGAGATGACGGCCACTCCCAGGGATGTAGAGGGGCTTGTGGTGGAGCGTTTTGGACCTTCTGGCATCCTAGGCAGCTCTTGGTCATTTCTTCGATGTCTCCATCGATACCTGGCCACCATACAAACGCCCTAGCTAGGTTCTTCATTTTCACTCCACCCAGATGCCCCTCGTGAAGCTCCTTTAGCACTTTATCCTGGAGTTTGGGTGGAATCACCACTCTGGATCCACACATCAAGGTTCCTCGGCACACTGACAGCTGTTCTCTTCTTTGCGAGAATGCTGGCAACAGTGGTTCGCCATGTGCTGGCCATCCCTTCACTGTTAAATCGTAGACCCGTGAGAGAGTCAGGTCATTTCTCGTCTCCCTTTCAATGGCAGAATTTGTTGCTGGTAGACATTCCACGATGGTAGAGTGGAACATCTACCATTGGTGCCTCTTCTACCGTTGGCAACAGTAGGCGCGATAAACCGTTAGCATTCCCATGCTGTTTTGATCCTTTGTATTCTATGTTGTATTGGTGTGCCCCTAGAAAAAGGGACCACCTCTGTAGCCTTTGCGCTGTCATAATGGGAACACCCTTTTTAGGGTTGAATATGAAGATGAGGGGTTGATGGTCAGCCAACAAGGTAAATTTTTGTCCGTGTAGGTAATGGTTGAATTTCTTCACTCCCCATGCCAGGCTGAGTGCTTCCCTGTCGATTTGGGCATAGTTATGCTCAGCTGAGTTTAATGAGCGTGACGCAAAAGCTATCGGCCATTCTGAGCCATCAGGGAATATATGGGATAATACTGCTCCTATGCCGTAAGGGGATGCATTGCACGCCAGTCTGATTGGCAGTGATGGGTTGTAATGAGCCAAAACTTCTTCGGATGTGATTAAGTCTTTGCATTTATGGAAGGCACGTTTACAGTCTTCGTTCCATTTCCAAATCACTCCTGTTTGTAGAAGTTCATTAAGAGGGTGTAGAAGAGTTGATAAGTTCGGTAAAAATTTATGATAGTAATTTATTAATCCCAGGAACGACCTTAATTGTGAAACATTTTCAGGTGCTGGGGCTTTTATGACCGCTTCAATTTTTTCAGGTGATTTATGCAACCCTTCATTATTAATTATGTGGCCACAATATGATATCTGATTTTGGAAAAATTCGCACTTGGGGCGATTTGCTCGTAGGCCCCGTTCTTTCAGCCTAGTGAGCACCTGCTCCAAATTGGCAAGGTGCTCGTTGTCGTTTTATCCTGTTACAAGGATGTCGTCTAGGTAGCATTGAGTCCCCGGAATCCCTTGCAGGACTTGCTCCATAGCTCTTTGCCAGATAGCTGGAGCTGATGCTACTCCAAAAACCAGTCGATTGGACTGGTACAGGCCTTTGTGTGTGTTTATCGTGAGATACTTTTTAGAGGCCTCCTCAACCTCCATCTGTCGATATGCCTGTGCCAAGTCAATTTTGGTGAAACGTTTCCCTCCGGATAGTGAGGCGAAAATATCTTCTATCCTCGGAAGAGGATACTGTACTGTGTGAAGGACCGGGTTTACAGTCACCTTGAAGTCTCCACAGATGCAAATTTTTCTCTGTTCTTCAGATTTATCATTATTCAATGCTTTTTTCATGACTGGAACGATGGGTGTTGCCCACTCGCTCCAATCTATTTTGGATAATACGCCTGCCTTTTCCAAATTCTCCAGCTCTGCCTCGACTGCTGGACGAATTGCGTATGGCACCGGTCTTGCCTTAAAAAATTTGGGAATTGCTGCATCTTCCACTTTTATTGAGGCGGTGATGCCTTTCAAGGTTCCTAGTTTCTCTTGAAACACTTCTTTGGCGTTGGCCAAGATGTCTTTTAATCGTTCAGGTATGATGTCATCATTGTTTATTTTCTTACTGGTCACCATCAGTGCCTGAATGGAGTGCCAGTCTAAACGTATCTTTCTGATCCTTTCACGTCCTAACAACGGTGGACCACCATCTTGTAGAATGTATAAATACAACTTTTGTATTTCTTTGCCGTTGTATACAACAGGCACCCTTATTTTTCCTTTGGGGTATACTTTCTGCCCCGTATATGTTTTTAAGATAATGGATGTGTCTTTTAGAGGTATATGCAAAAATAGCCTCTCGTAATCCCGTCGATTTATTACGGTTAGAGCTGATCCTGTATCTAGCTCCATTTTAACTGGGGACCCTGCTATCGTGAGGGTAACCCAAATGGTTTGGTAATCATCTTTGGCAAGTACATTATGTAATTTGAGACAGCTTAGTCTCTTGTTTTCGGAGTCCCTATCGCTCTTCTGGTCTTCGGAGCTACTGTCCGTCATCATTTGTACCTTCCTGTACTTTCCCTTATTGATTTTTTTTTTCTGTCTGTGGATTTATTTTGTCCAGATCGGCATACCCGTGCAATGTGTCCAATCTTTCCGCATTGCCTGCATGCTTTGTCCTTGAACCAGCAGTCCCTCTGGTTATGGGTGGATCTGCCGCAGCGATAACATCTTTCGAAACCCTGTGTCATTTCATGGGTGCCAAAGTCCTGTGTCTTTTGTTGTATCTCTGCAGCTCCTCTTGCTGCTGCTTCATATGATACAGCCATACTGAAAGCTTTGTCCAATGTTAAATCTTTTTCAGAAAGCAGCCTTTTTTGTGTTCCTTCACTTAAGAGATCGCAAACGAATTTGTCTCAAAGATAATCTGATAGTCCTGCCCCGAATTGGCAGTACTGTGATAGCTTTCTTAATTCGGTTAGGTAATCAGCGTTACTTTCATTCTTGTGTTGATTTCTCTTGAAGAATTTGAATCATTCCGCTATCAGCAGCGGTGTTGGGTTTAAGTGCTCCTGCAGGGTATCAACAATTTCTTTAAAATTCTTGTCCTTTGGTTTGGCTGGAGTGATTAAATTTTGTAACAGCCCGTATGCCTTTGCGCCTATTAGGTTCAGCAGTACTGAAGCTTTTTTTTCATCTTCTATTCCATTTGCAGTGCAATATACCTCTACTCTTTCCACGTATGTGGCCCAATCTTCTATTTCGCTATCAAAAGCATCAATATTGCTAGACTTAGGCATTTCAGAAAAGATATGGCGCTTCCCGCGCTTTTCTTTCTTTTCTGCAGCAAAGATATGGTGCTTCCCGCCGCTGCTGCCGATGACAACGCTGTTTCCCGTGGTTTCCGTTCTTTTTTTTATTTATTTATTTACAGTTGGAGACTCGTTCCCGCCGGACTTTCTCTCCAGCTCTGAACGCTGACCTGCTTGCCGTGCTGGCCGTCTCCCGAGTGCTCCCTCCCAGTCCGTTATTGCTTGCCTCCGATTTCGCTGCCTGTCTCAGCTGTAGAGCCAGCCGCTGGAGCCCCAGCCTGACGCCCAGGAAGGATTAGCGCAGTACCTGCCACCAGCTTGGCCAGCTGGTGAAACCACAGCTTCTCTCACTTTCTTGAGTCTTCTGGACGCCCGAGGAATCTATGTCCTTGAGGTGCTGCCAAATTGCAGGTAAGTCCGTTTCCACTTCATCGCCACTGTAGTGTCCGTGTGTTGATAAAGACACTGAAGACAGGAGTTGGTTCATAGGTGTTTACTAAGCAAAGTCTGGGGGGGGGGTTCTAATGGATATACACAATATACAGGCTTATATAGCCTGAGTGGCAATTACCGGCATTACAGCATACCTGGGGCTCTTAAAGGCACATACACTACACAGTGTCCATGGATCTGTCGCAGGAACAGACAGTGCCAATGTCCATGGATCTGCCCCAGGAACAGTCAGTAACAGTGTCCATGGATCTGTCGCAGGAACTGTCAGTGCCGGTGTCCATGGATAAATTGCAGGAACCATCAATGCCAGTTTCCATGGATCTTCACCAGGACCAGTCAGTGCCAGTGTCCATGGATCTACCCGAGGAACAGTCAGTGCCAGTGTAGATGCATCTACACCAGGAACAGTCACTGGCAGTGTCCATTGATCTGTCACAGCAACAGTTAATGCCAGTGTCCATGGATCTACACCAGGAACAGTCACTGCCAGTGTCCATGGATGTACACAAGGAACAGTCAGTGCCAATGTCCATGGATCTACCCCAGGAACGGTCAGTGCCAGTGTCCATGGATCTACCCCAAGAACAGTCAGTGCCAATGTCCAAGGATCTACCCCAGGAAAATTCAGTGCCACTGTCCATGGATCTACCCGAGGAACAGTCAGTGCCAGTGTAGATGCATCTACACCAGGAACAGTCACTGGCAGTGTCCATTGATCTGTCACAGCAACAGTTAATGCCAGTGTCCATGGATCTACACCAGGAACAGTCACTGCCAGTGTCCATGGATGTACACAAGGAACAGTCAGTGCCAATGTCCATGGATCTACCCCAGGAACGGTCAGTGCCAGTGTCCATGGATCTACCCCAAGAACAGTCAGTGCCAATGTCCAAGGATCTACCCCAGGAAAATTCAGTGCCACTGTCCATGGATCTACCCCAGGAACAGTCAGTGCCAGTGTCCATGAAACAATCACAGCAACGGTCAGTGCCACTGTCCATGGATCTACCCTCGGAACAGTAAGTGCCAATGTCCATGAAATAATCCGAGCAACGGTCAGTGCAAGTGTCCATTGATCTACACCAGGAACAGTCAGTGCCAATGTGCACGAATCTCTCCCAGGAACAGTCAGTGCCAGTGTCCATGGATCTGTCACAGGAACACAGAATACCAGTGTCCATGGATCTACCCCAGCAACAGTCAGTGCCATATCCATGCAACAATACAAGCAACAATCAGTGCCAGTGTCAATGGAACTATCACAGGAATAGATAGTGCCAGTGTCCATGGATCTACCCCAGGAACAATCAGTGCCAGTGTCCATGGATCTGTCGCAGCAACAATCAGTGCCAGTGTCCATGGATCTGTCGCAGGAACAGTCACTGCCAGTGACCATGGATCTATCCCAGGAACAGTCAATAACAGTGTCCATGGATCTGTCGCAGGAACTGTCAGTGCCAGTGTCCATGGATAAATTGCAGGAACCGTCAATGCCAGTTTCCATGGATCTTCACCAGGAACAGTCAGTGCCACTGTCCATGGATCTACCCGAGGAACAGTCAGTGCCAGTATACATGGGTCTACACCAGTAACAGTCACTGACAGTGTCCATTGATCTGTCACAGGAACAGTTAATGCCAGTGTCCATGTATCTACACCAGGAACAGTCAGTGCCAGTGTCCATGGATGTACACAAGGAACCGCCAATACCAGTGTCCATGGATCTACCCCAGGAAAATTCAGTGCCACTGTCCATGGATCTATTGCAGGAAAAGTCAGTGCCAATATTCATGGTACAATCCCAGCAGTAGTCAGTACCACTGTTCATAGATCTACCCCAGGAACAGTCAGTGCCACTGTCCATTGATCTATCGCAGGAACAGTCAGTGCCAATATTCATGGTACAATCCCAGCAATGGTCAGTGCCAGTGTCCATGGAACTACCCCAGGAACAGTCAGTGCCAGTGTGCACGGATTTCGCCCAGAAACAGTCAGTGCCAGTGTCCATGGATCAGTTGCAGGAACAGACAGTACCAGTGTCCATGGATCTACACCAGCAACAGTCAGTACCACTGTTCATAGATCTATCCCAGGAACAGTCAGTGCCAGTGGCCATGGATCTATCCCAGGGACAGTCTGTAACATTGCCCATGGAACAATCCCAGGAACAGTCAGTGCTAATGTCCATGCAACAATACCAGCAACGGTCAGTGCCAGTGTCAATGGATCTATCGCAGTAATAGTTAGTGCCAGTGTCCATGGATCTACACCAGGAACAGTCAGGGCCAGTGTCCATGGATCTGTCGCAGGAAATGTCAGAGCCAGTGTCCATGGATCTACACCAGGAACAGTCAGTACCAGTGCCCCTGGATTTGTCACAGGAACTGTCAGTGCCAGTGTCCATGGATCTATCGCAGGAACCGTCAATGCCAGTTTCCATGGGTCTACACCAGGAACAGTCAGTACCACTGTTCATAGATCTATCCCAGGAACAGACTGTGCCAGTGGCCATGGATCTATCCCAGGGACAGTCAATAACAGTGCCCACGGAACAATCCCAGGAACAGTC
Organism: Somniosus microcephalus; assembly: GCF_052327205.1. Lineage (NCBI taxonomy): Eukaryota > Metazoa > Chordata > Chondrichthyes > Squaliformes > Somniosidae > Somniosus > Somniosus microcephalus. The sequence continues at coordinate 178,085,672 of NC_140992.1, forward strand.
AGAGCCAATGTCCATGCAACAATACCAGCAACAGTCAGTGCCAGTGTCTATGGATCTACACCAGGAACAGTCAGTGCCAGTGTCCAAGGATTTGTTGCAATAACTGTCAGTGCCAGTGTCCATGGATCTACCCCAGGCAGAGTTAGTGCAAGTGCCCATGATTTATAGCAGGAGCAGTCAGTGCCAGTGTCCATGGATCTATCACAGGAAAAGTCAGTGCCAGTTTCCATGGATCTACCACAGGGACAGGCAGTGCCACTCTCCATGGATCTATCGCAGGAACAGACATTGTCAATGTCCATGGATCTACCTCAGGAAAAGTCAGTGCCAGTGCCTATGGATCTTTCCCAGGAAAAATCAGTGCCAGTTTCCATGGATCTACCACAGGGACAGGCAGTGCCACTCTCCATGGATCTATCGCAGGAACAGTCAGTGCCAGTGTGCACGGACCTCTGCCAGGAAGAGTCAGTGACACTATCCATGGATCTGTCGCAGGAACAATAAGTACCGGTTTCCATGGATCTACCCCAGCAAAAGTCAGTACCACTGTTCATGGATTTATTCCAGGAACAGTCAGTGCCAGTGGCCATGGATCTATCCAAGGAACAGTCAGTAACAGTGCCCATGGAACAATCGCAGGAACAGTCAGTGCCAGTGTACATGTGATATACCTATCAATTCATCCAATGAAAAGCGACAAGTTAAGAAAGTAACTATAGGTTTTTATTGGCTAAATAACAGAGCCCACCCTCGTGGGTGATCGGATCCAACAAGGAGGAATACCAGCCAGTCGACCACCTTTATACCTGGGCAGGTAGGTGGAGCCATGGGTGGAGTCAGCAGTGGTCAGCCCAGGTATAACAGCGTGACAAGAGGCGACCTCGTATAGTGATACAACAGTGTGAACAGTGATAACGATATAACAGTGATAACTATAGTGTAACGATAGTGAACGATGAAAGTGGTTTACCACATTCACCCCTTGATTAGATTTGAGTCCGGCGGGGTGAAGTGTACTACCAGTTCTGGTAAGTCAGTCTGTCCGGAGGCCTCGTAAGCCTTTCTGATCGTCGCAGCGGCGGTGTTGCATTCTCCGGTGTTGATGCTGGTGTCTGCGTGGTCGGCGAAGGCTCGTGGGGTTCCGGCAGGCCGTCTACCTGAGCTGGAATTGGGGGGGGGGGGGTGGGGGGGGTAAAGGTGGTGTCTCCGGAATGCCCGAGGGTGCGCAAGGAGACTGTGTCCTCCCGCCCGTCCGGGTAAGCCACATAGGCGTACTGGGGGTTGGCGTGCAGGAGGTTCACCTTCTCGACCAGGGGGTCCGTTTTATGGGTCCTCACGTGCTTTCGCAGCAGGACAGGCCCCGGGGAGGTCAACCAGGTTGGTAGTGTGGTTCCCGTAGTCGACTTCCTGGGGAAAACAAACATTCGTTCATGGGGGGTGGCGTTAATGGCAGTGCAAAGTAGTGACCGGATGGAGTGCAGGGCTGCCGGGTGGACTTCCTGCCAGCGGGAGGTTGGGAGGCCCTTAGACTTTAAGGCTAAGAGGACAGCCTTCCATACCGTCGCGTTCTCTCTTTCTACCTGGCCGTTCCCTCGGGGGTTGTAGCTGGTGGTCCTGCTTGCAGCAATACCTCTCGCTAGTAGGAACTGACGGAGTTCCTCGCTCATGAAGGAGGAGCCCCGGTCACTATGTATATAGTTTGGGAACCCGAACAAGGCGAAGAGGTCGTTCAGGCATTTGATGACCGTGGTACTGGTCATGTCTGGGCAGGGGAAGGCAAAGGGGAAACGGGAGTACTCATCAACGATGTTGAGGAAGTACACATTACGGTCAGAGGACGGGAGGGGCCCGTTAAAGTCGATGCTCAGGCGCTCGAAGGGGCGGGTGGCCTTGATCAGGCTTGCTCTGTCCGGCCTAAAGAAGTGCGGTTTGCACTCGGCACAGGTCTGGCAGTTCCTGGTCACGGTCCTGACCTCCTCGATGGAGTATGGCAGGTTGCGGGCCTTAATGAAGTGGTAAAGTCTGGTGACCCCGGGGTGGCAGAGGTCGTTGTGGAGGGTCTGAAGTCTATCATTTTGCGCGCTGGCGCATGTAATTCGTGACAGAGCATCAGGGGGATCGTTCAGCTTACCTGGCCGGTACAAGATATCATAATCATAGGTGGATAGTTCGATTCTCCACCTCAATATCTTGTCATTCTTGATTTTGCCCCTCAGCTTGTTATTAAACATAAAAGCGACAGAACGCTGGTCGGTGAGGAGGGTAAATCGTTTGCCTGCCAGGTAATGCCTCCAGCGTCGTACCGCCTCCACAATCGCTTGGGCCTCCTTCTCGACCGACGAGTGTCGGATCTCAGGGCCCTGTAGGGTCCTTGAGAAGAAGGCCACTGGTCTCCCCTCCTGGTTAAGGGTAGCGGCTAGGGCGAAGTCGGATGCATCGCTCTCCACTTGGAAGGGGATGGACTCGTCCACTGCGTGCATTGTGGCCTTGGCGATGTCTCCCTTAATGAGGGAGAAGGCTGCGCACGCTTCCTCCGTAAGGGGGAAGGATGTGGACTTCATGAGGGGTCTGGCTTTGTCTGCATAATTGGGCACCCATTGGGCATAGTAGGCGAAGAGCCCCAGGGTTCTCTTCAGAGCCTTTGGACAGTGGGGGAGGGGTAGCTCCATGAGGGGATGCATTCTTTCGGGGTCGGGGCCGATGACTCCGTTCTCTACTACACAGCCAAGGATGGCAAGGCGCGAGGTGTTAAACACACATTTCTCCTTATTGTAGGTGAGGTTCAGCCGTTGGGCCGTACGGAGGAATCTCTCCAGATTAACGTCATGGTCCTGCCGGTCGCGGCCGCAGATGGTGACGTTATCTAGGTAGGGGAACGTGGCATGCAGCCCGTTCTGGTCAACCATCCGGTCCATCTCCCTTTGGAAGACCGAAACCCCGTTGGTGACGCCGAAGGGAACCCTAAGGAAGCGGTAGAGGCGGCCGTTCGCCTCGAAGGCTGTATACTGGCGGTCCTCGGGGCGGATAGGGAGTTGGTGATAGGCCGACTTAAGGTCGATGGTGGAGAATACCCGGTACTGCGCAATCTGATTGACCATATCAGATATGCGGGGAAGGGGGTATGCGTCCAGCTGGGTGTACCTGTTTATGGTCTGGCTGTAGTCGATGACCAGGCGGTTTTTATTGCCGGTCTTAACGACCACGACCTGGGCACACCAGGGGCTGGTGCTCCCCTCGATGATGCCCTCCTTCAGGAGACGCTGCACCTCAGAGCTAATGAAAGCTCTGTCCCCGGCGCTGTACCGTCTGCTCTTGGTAGCGACGGGTTTGCAGTCGGGGGTGAGGTTAGCGAACAGGGAAGGTGGCGGGACCTTGAGGGTGGATAGGCCGCAGGTGTTACGCGGTGGGCGGTTTAAAATCTGCTGGTTGTCGACTGAGGGGTCCGCCGTATGCTAGCGTGACGCTTTGGAGGTGGGATTGGAAGTCTAGGCCTAGTAGGACGGCAGCGCATAGCTGGGGCAGGACGAGGAGTTTAAAATTTTTATACTCCGTACCCTTAACCGACAGGGTCACAACACAGTAGCCGCTGATGTCTGTGGCGTGTGACCTCGATGCCATCGAGATCCGGTTGCGCATTGGCAGGACAGGGAGGGAGTAGTGGCTCACCGTGTCTGGGTGGATGAAGCTCTCCGTGCTTCCGCTGTCGAACCGGCAGGTCGTGGCGTGGCCGTTTACTTTGATGTCCATCATCGACTTGGACAGGTGATGCGGGCGGGCCTGGTCCAGTGTGACGGAGGCTAGTGTATAGCTGAGCGAGTTGTTGTAGTCTGCGGTTGAGGCGGTAGTCGGGTCTAGAGGCACGGTGGCGGTCGGGCGTGGTGGGTAAAATGGCGTCTCCCACGAGGTTGGACAAAATGGCGGAGAAGATGGCTGCCCCCATAACTCACATGAGGCACTGCTGGTGTCGGTTGCCTGTATCAAAGATGGCCACCTCCATGACTCACATGTGGGGATGCTGGCCTCTGTTGCCTTGAAGGAAGATGGCCACCCCCACAGCTCGCATGAGGCACTGCTGGCCTCTGATGATCCACCTCTGCAGGCCTTAGCGAAGTGGCCTTTCTTCCTGCAGTTTGAGCAGGTAGAGTTCCTGGCTGGGCAGCGCGACCTCGGGTGTTTCGCCTGGCCGCAGAAGAAGCAGCCGGCGGCCCGATCGCGGGGGTCCGATGTCGGAGCCGGTACCGGGGGTGGCGGTCTCGATTGGGTCCGGGACGCCGACGCTGAGGTAGGTCCCAGGGGGGTTGCTGCGGGGGGTATCGCGGTCGGGGTCGGTCCCAAGTCCCAGGGTCGCGAGTTACAGTACCTTGAGTATGCCTCGAGGTCACGATGGGCCACCTCTAGAGAGAGAGCGAGGGCTGCAGCTTTGTCCAGGTCGAGGTCCCTTGCTTCCAGTAGTCTTTGCCGTGAGTAGTCGGACCGCAGGCCTTTCACGAAGGCATCGCGGACATTGTCTTCAGTATTTTCTGCCGCCGTTACCGCTTTAAAGTTACAGTCTCTGCCGAGTGCTTGTAGCACCCGTAAAAATTCCTCCACGGGCTCTCCTGGCTGTTGCGGGTGGGATCTTAGGAGGTGTCTGGCATACATGGAATTTACCGGGGTTTGGTACTGTCTTTTCAGCCGGTTGATGGCGTCCTCGTATGTTTTAAGGTCCCGGATGAGTGCGAATACTTTAGGGCTCACTTGGGTGTTCAGAACTCTTAGCATGGATTTCTGAGGCACGCCGGATTCTCCCAGGTAGGCTTCGAAGCAGCTCAGCCAGTGTTCGAAGTCGAGGGCTGAGTTTGCTGCCTGTGGGTTTAGATCCAGGTACGGTGGTCTGAGGGCTCGCAGCCAGGCCGGCTGCTGTGGCTGTTGTAGCTGGGCGTCTGGCTGGTCGCTTGGCTGGTCGTTTGACTGCTCAGTTGTCGACATTTTAAAATTTAGCCAATAAAATTGATATACCTATCAATTCATCCAATGAAAAGCGACGAGTTAAGAAAGTAACTATAGGTTTTTATTGGCTAAATAACAGAGCCCACCCTCGTGGGTGATCGGATCCAACAAGGAGGAATACCAGCCAGTCGACCACCTTTATACCTGGGCAGGTAGGTGGAGCCATGGGCGGAGTCAGCAGTGGTCAGCCCAGGTATAACAGCGTGACAAGAGGCGACCTCGTATAGTGATACAACAGTGTGAACAGTGATAACGATATAACAGTGATAACTATAGTGTAACGATAGTGAACGATAAAAGTGGTTTACCACAACATGCAACAATACCAGCAATGGTCAGTGCCAGTGTCCATGGATCTACACCAGGAAAATTCAGTGCCACTGTCCATGGATCTATTGCAGGAAAAGTCAGTGCCAATATTCATGGTACAATCCCAGCAGTAGTCAGTACCGCTGTTCATAGATCTATCCCAGGAACATTCAGTGCCAGTGGCCATGGATCTATCCCAGGAACAGAGAGTAACAGTGCCCATGGAGCAATCCCAGGAACAGTCAGTGCCAATGTCAATGCAACAATACCAGCAACGGCCAGTGCCAGTGTCAATGGATCTATCGCAGGAACTGTTAGTGCCAGTGTCCATGGACCTACACCAGGAACAGTCAGTGCTAGTGTCCATGGATTTGTCGCAGCAACTGCCAGTGCCAGTGTCCATGGATCTACACCAGGAACAGTCAGTGCCAGTGCCCCAGATCTGTTGCAGGAACTGTCAGTGCCAGTGTCCATGGATCTATCGCAGGAAATGTCAATGCCTGTTTCCATGGAGCTACAACAGGAACAGTCGGTACCACTCTTCATAGATCTATCCCAGGAATAGCCAGTGCCAGTGTCCATGGATCTATCCCAGGAACAGTCAGTAACAGTGTCCATGGATCTGTCGTAGGAACTGTCAGTGCCAGTGTCCATGGATCTACACCAGAAATATTCTGTGCCAGTGTCCATGGATCTACACTGGGAACAACCAGTTCCAGTATCCATGGATCTGTCGCAGGAACAGATAGTGCCAATGTCCATGGATCTACCCCAGGAACAGTCAGTAACAGTGTCCATGGATCTGTCACAGGAACTGTCAGTGCCAGTGTCCATGGATCTATTGCAGGAACCGTCAATGCCAGTGTCCATGGATCTACCCCAGGAACAGTCAGTGCCCGTGTCCATGGATCAATCACAGGAAAAATCAGTACCAGTGTCCGTGGATCTATCGCAGGAACAGTCAGTGCCAATATGCATGGATCTAGCCCAGGAAAAGTCAGTGCCAGTGTCCATGGAACAATCCCAGCATTGGTCAGAGCCATTGTCCATGGATCTCCCCCAGGAACAGTCAGTGCCAGTGTCCATGGATCTACCCCTGGAACAGTCAGTGCCAGTGTCCATGGAACAATCCCAGCAATGGTCAGTGCAAGTGTCCATGGATCTACACCAGGAACAGTCAGTGCCAATGGGCACGAATCTCTCCCAGGAACAGTCAGTGCCAGTGTCCATGGATCTGTCGCAGGAACACAGAATACCAGTGTCCATGGATCTACACCAGCAACAGTAATTGCCAATATCCATGCAACAATACGAGCAACAATCAGTGCCAGTTTCAATGGGTCAATCACAGGAATAAATAGTACCAGTGTCCATGGATCTACACCAGGAACAATCAGTGCCAATGTCCATGGATCTGTCACAGGAACAATCAGTGCCAGTGTCCATGGATCTGTTGCAGGAACAGTCAGTGCCAGTGGCCATGGATCTATCCCAGGAACAGTCAGTAACCGTGTCCATGGATCTATCGCAGGAACTGTCAGTGCCAGTGTCCATGGATCAATTGCAGGAACCGTCAATGCCAGTTTCCATGGATCTTCACCAGGAACAGTCAGTGCCAGTGTCCATGGATGTACCTGAGGAAAAGTCAGTACCAGTGTCCATGGAGCTACACCAGGAACAGTCACTGACAGTGTCCATTGATCTGTCACAGGAACAGTTAATGCTAGTGTCCATGGATGTACACAAGGAACCGTCAATCTCAGTGTCCATGGATCTACCCCAGGAACATTCAGTGCCACTGGCCATGGATCTATTGCAGGAACACGCAGTGCCAATATTCATGGTACAATCCCAGCAGTGGTCAGTGCCAGTGTCCATGGATCTACCCCAGGAACAGTCAGTGCCAGTGTGCACGGATTTCGCCCAGAAACAGTCAGTGCCAGCATGGATCAGTTGCAGGAACAGACAGTACCAGTGTCCATGGATCTACACCAGCAACAGTCAGTACCACTGTTCATAGATCTCTCCCAGGAACAGTCAGTGCCAGTGGCTATGGATCTATCCCAGGGACAGTCTGTAACAGTGCCCATGGAACAATCCCAGGAACAGTCAGTGCCAATGTCCATGCAACAATCCCAGCAACGTTCAGTGCCAGAGTCAATGAATCTATCGCAGGAATAGTTAGTGCCAGTGTCCATGGATCTACACCAGGAACAGTCAGTGCCAGTGTCCATGGATCTGTCGCAGGAACTGACAGAGCCAGGTTCCATGGATCTACACCAGGAAGAGTCAGTACCACTGTTCATAGATCTATCCCAGGAACAGACAGTGCCAGTGGCCATGGATCTATCCCAGGAACAGTCAGTAACAGTGTCCATGGATCTGTCACAGGAACTGTCCGTGCCAGTGTCCATGGATCTACACCAGGAACAGTCAGTGCCAGTGTCCATGGATTTGTCGCAATAACTGTCAGTGCCTGTGTACATGGATCTACCCCAGGAAGTGTTAATGCCAGTGCTCATGATTTATAGCAGGAGCAATCAGTGCCAGTGTCCATGGATCTACTGCAGGAAAATTCAGTGCAAGGGTCCATGGATCTATCGCAGGAACAGTCATTGCCAATGTCCATGGATCTACCCCAGGAACAGTCAGTGCCAGTGCCCATGGAGCTACCCCAGGAAAAATCAGTGGCGGTGTCCATGGATCTACCACAGGAACAGTCAGTGCCACTCTCCATTGATCTATTGCAGGAACAGTCAGTGCCAATATCCATGGTACAATCCCAGTAATTGTCAGTGCCAGTGTCCATGGATCTACCCCAGGAAGTGTTAGTGCCAGTGCCCATGATTTATAGCAGGAGCAGTCAGTGCCAGTGTCCATGGATCTATCCCAGGAACAGTCAATGCCAGTGGCCATGGATCTATCCCAGAAACTGTCAGTAAAATTCCCCTTGAATCAATCTCAGGAACAATCAGTGCCAGTGTGCATGCAACAATACCAGCAACGGTCAGTGCCAGTGTCCATGGATCTATCGCAGGAACAATTAGTGCCAGTGTCCATGGATCAACCCCAGGAACAGTCAGTGCCAGTATCCATGTATCTGTCACAGGAAAAGTTAGTAGCAGTGTCCATGGATCTACAACGGGAACAGTCAGTGCCAGTGTCCATGGATCTACCCCAGGAACAGTCAGTGCCAGATCCGCTGGATCTGTCACAGGAACTGTCAGTGACAGTGTTCATGCATCTATCGCAGGAACCATCAATGCCAGTTTCCATGGATCTACACAGGAACAGTCAGTACCACTGTTCATGGATCTACTCCAGGAACACAGTGCCAGTGGCCATGGATCTATCCCAGGAACAGTCAATGCCAGTGGCCATGGATCTATCCCAGGAACAGTAAGTAACAGTGCCCATGCAACAATACTAGCAACGGTCAGTGCCAGTGTCCATGGATCTATCGCAGGAACAGTTAGTGCCAGTGTCCATGTATCTGTCGCAGGAAAAGTCAGTGCCAGTGTCCATGTATCTGTCGCAGGAAAAGTCAGTGCCAGTGTCCATGTATCTGTCGCAGGAAAAGTCAGTGCCAGCGTCCATGGATCTACACCATGAACCGTCAATGCCAATATCCATGGATCTACCCCAGGAACAGTCAGTGCCACTGTCCATTGATCTATCGCAGGAACAGTCAGTGCCAATATCCACGGAACAATCCCAGCAATGGTCAGTGCCAGTGTCCATGGATCTACCCCAGGAAGCGTTAGTGCCAGTGCCCATGATTTATAGCAGGAGCAGTCAGTGCCAGTGTCCATGGATCTATCCCAGGAACAGTCAATGCCAGTGGCCATGGATCTATCCCAGAAACTGTCAGTAAAATTCCCCTTGAATCAATCTCAGGAACAGTCAGTGCCAGTGTGCATGCAACAATACCAGCAACGGTCAGTGCCAGTGTCCATGGATCTATCGCAGGAACAATTAGTGCCAGTGTCCATGGATCAACCCCAGGAACAGTCAGTGCCAGTATCCATGTATCTGTCACAGGAAAAGTTAGTAGCAGTGTCCATGGATCTACAACGGGAACAGTCAGTGCCAGTGTCCATGGATCTACCCCAGGAACAGTCAGTGCCAGATCCGCTGGATCTGTCACAGGAACTGTCAGTGACAGTGTTCATGCATCTATCGCAGGAACCATCAATGCCAGTTTCCATGGATCTACACAGGAACAGTCAGTACCACTGTTCATGGATCTACTCCAGGAACACAGTGCCAGTGGCCATGGATCTATCCCAGGAACAGTCAATGCCAGTGGCCATGGATCTATCCCAGGAACAGTAAGTAACAGTGCCCATGCAACAATACTAGCAACGGTCAGTGCCAGTGTCCATGGATCTATCGCAGGAACAGTTAGTGCCAGTGTCCATGTATCTGTCGCAGGAAAAGTCAGTGCCAGTGTCCATGTATCTGTCGCAGGAAAAGTCAGTGCCAGTGTCCATGTATCTGTCGCAGGAAAAGTCAGTGCCAGCGTCCATGGATCTACACCATGAACCGTCAATGCCAATATCCATGGATCTACCCCAGGAACAGTCAGTGCCACTGTCCATTGATCTATCGCAGGAACAGTCAGTGCCAATATCCACGGAACAATCCCAGCAATGGTCAGTGCCAGTGTCCATGGATCTACCCCAGGAACAGTCAGTGCCAGTGTGCACGGATCTCTTCCAGGAACAGTCAGTGCAATTGTCCATGGATCTATCGCAGGAACAGTGAGTACCGCTGTCCATGGATCGACCCCAGCAACAGTCAGTACCGCTGTTCATAGATCTATGCCAGGAACATTCAGTGCCAGTGGCCATGGATCTATCCCAGGGACAGTCAATAACAGTGCCCATGGAACAGTCCCAGGAACAGTCAGAGCCAATGTCCATGCAACAATACCAGCAACGGCCAGTGCCAGTGTCAATGGATTTGTCGCAATAACTGTCAGTGCCTGTGTACATGGATCTACCCCAGGAAGTGTTAGTGCCAGTGCCCATGATTTATAGCAGGAGCACTCAGTGCCAGTGTCCATGGATCTATCACAGGAAAAGTTAGTGCAAGTGTCCATGGATCTACCCCAGGAACAGTCAGTGCCAGTGCCCATGGATCTACCCCAGGAACAGTCAGTGCCAGTGCCCATGGATCTACCCCAGGAACAGTCAGTGCCACTGTCCATGGATCTTTCGCATGAACAGTCAGTGCAAATATTCATGGTACAATCCCAGCAATGGTCAGTGTCAGTGTCCATGGATCTACCCCAGGAACATTCGGTGCCAGTGTGCATGGATCTCTTCCAGGAACAGTCAGTGCCGGTGTCCATGGATCTGTTGCAGGAACAGTCAGTACCGCTGTCCATGGATCTACCCAAGCAACAGTCAGTACCGCTGTTCATAGATCTATCCCAGGAACAGTCAGTGCCAATGTCCATGCAACAATACGAGCAACAGTCAGTGCCAGTGTCAATGGACCGATCACAGGAATAGATAGTTCCAGTGTCCATCGACCTGCACCAGATACAATCAGTTCCAGTGTCCATGGATCTGCACCAGGTACAATCAGTTCCAGTGTCCATGGATCTGCACCAGGTACAATCAGTTCCAGTGTCCATGGATCTGTCGCAGGAACAGTCACTGCCAGTGGCCATGGATCTATCCCAGGAACAGTCAGTAACAGTGTCCATGGATCTGTCAAAGGAACTGTCAGTGCCAGTGTCCATGGATCTATTGCAGGAAACGTCAATGCCAGTGTCCATGGATCTTCAGCAAGAACAGTCAGTGCCAGTGTCCATGGATCTACCCAAGGAACAGTCAGTGCCAGTGTGCATGGATGTACACAAGGAAACCTCAATGCCAATGTCCATGGATCTACCCCAGGAAAAGTCAGTGACACTGTCCATGGATGTATCACAGGAAAAATCAGTACCAGTGTCCGTGGATCTATCGCAGGAACAGTCAGTGCCAATGTGCATGGATCTACCCCAGTAAAGGTCAGTGCCAGTGTTCATGGAACAATCCCAGCAATGGTCAGTGCCAGTGTCCATGGATCTACCCCAGGAACAATCAGTGCCAGTGTCCATGTATCTGTCGCAGGAAAAGTTAGTACCAGTTTCCATGGATCTACACCAGGAGCAGTCAGTGCCAGTGTCCATGGATCTACCCCAGGAACAGTCATTGCCACTGTCCATGGAACTTTCGCAGGAACAGTCAGTGCAAATATTCATGGTACAATCCCAGCAATAGTCAGCGCCAGTGTCCATGGATCTACCCCAGGAACAGTCAGTGCCAGTGCCCCTGGATCTGTCACAGGAACTGTCAGTGCCAGTGTTCATGGATCTATCGCAGGAACCATCAATGCCAGTTTCCATGGATCTGCACCAGGAACAGTCAATACCACTGTGCATAGATCTATCTTGGGATCAGACAGTGCCAGTGGCCATGGATCTATCCCAGGGACAGTCAATAACAGTGCCCATGGAACAGTCCCAGGAACAGTCAGAGCCAATGTCCATGCAACAATACCAGCAACGGTCAGTGCCAGTGTCCATGGATCTACATCAGGAACAGTCAGTGCCAGTGTCCATGGATTTGTCACAATAACTGTCATTGCCTGTGTACATGGATCTACCCCAGGAAGTGTTAATGCCAGTGCCCATGATTTATAGCAGGAGCAGTCAGTGACAGTGTCCATGGATCTATCACAGGAAAAGTCAGTGCAAGTGTCCATGGATCTATCGCAGGAACAGTCATTGCCAATGTCCATGGATCTACCCCAGGAACAGTCAGTGCCAGTGCCCATAGATCTACCCCAGGAAAAATCAGTGGCAGTGTTCATGGATCTACCACTGGAACAGTCAGTGCCACCCTCCATGGATCTCTTGCAGGAACAGTCAGTGCCAATATCCATGGTACAATCCCAGTAATGGTCAGTGCCAGTGTCCATGGATCTACCCCAGGAACAATCAGTACCGGATTCCATAGATCTACCCCAGCAACAGTCAGTACCACTGTTCATGGATCTATCCCAGGAACAGTCAATGCCAGTGGCCATGGATCTATCCCAGAAACCATCAGTAAAACACCCCTTGAATCAATCCCAGGAACAGTCAGTGCCAGTGTACATGCAACAATACCAGCAACGGTCAGTGCCAGTGTCCATGGATCAACCTCAGGAACAGTCAGTGCCAGTATCCATGTATCTGTCACAGGAAAAGTTAGTACCAGTGTCCATGGATCTACAATGGGAACAGTCAATGCCAGTATCCATGGATCTACACCAGGAACAGTCAGTGCCAGTGTCCATGGATCTACCACAGGAACAGTCAGTCCCACTGTCCATGGATCTTTCGCACGAACAGTGAGTGCAAATAATCATGGTACAATCCCAGCAATGGTCAGTGCCAGTGTCCATGGATCTACCCCAGGAACATTCAGTGCCAGTGGCCATGGATCTATCCCAGGAACAGTCAGTAACAATGCCCATGGAACAATCCCAGGAACAGTCAGTGCCAATGTCAATGCAACAATAGCAGCAACGGTCAGTGCCAGTGTGAATGGAACTATCGCAGGAAAAGTTAGTGCCAGTGTCCATGGATCTACACCAGGAACAGTCAGTGCCAGTGCCCCTGGATCTGTCACAGGAACTGTCAATGTCAGTTTCCATGGATCTACACCAGGAACAGTCAGTACCACTGTTCATAGATCTATCCCAGTAACAGTCAGTGCCAGTGGCCATGGATCTATCACAGGAATAATCAGTAAGAGTGTCCATGGATCTGGCGCAGGAACTGTCAGTGCCAGTGTCCATGGATCTACACCAGGAACAGTCAGTGCCAGTGTCCATGGATGTAAACAAGGAACCGGCAATGCCAATGTCCATGGATCTAACCCAGGAACAATCAGTAACAGTGTCCATGGATCTATTGCAGGAACCGTCAATGCCAGTGTCTATGGATCTTCTCCAGGAACAGTCAGTGCCAGTGCCCATGGATCTACCCGAGGAACAGTCAGTGCCAGTGTCCATGGATCTACCCGAGGAACAGTCAGTGCCAGTGTCCATGGATCTATCGCAGGAACAGTTAGTCCAGGTGTCTATGGATCTAGACCAGGAACAGTCACTGACAGTGTCCATTGATCTGTCAAAGGAACAGTTAGTGCCAGTGTCCATGGATCTACACCAGGAACAGTCAGTGCCAGTGTCCATGGATGTAAACAAGGAACCGGCAATGCCAATGTCCATGGATCTACCCCAGGAAAAGTCAGTACCGCTGTTCATAGATCTATCCCAGGAACATTCAGTGCCAGTGGCCATGGATCTACTCCAGGAACAGACAGTGCCAGTGGCCATGGATCTATCCCAGGGAGAGTCAATAACAGTGCCCATGGAACAGTCCCAGGAACAGTCAGAGCCAATGTCCATGCAACAATACCAGCAATGGTCAGTGCCAGTGTCCATGGATCTCCATCAGGAACAGTCAGTGCCAGTGTCCATGGATTTCTCGCAATAACTGTCAGTGCCTGTGTACATGGATCTACCCCAGGAAGTGTTAGTGCCAGTGCCCATGATTTATAGCAGGAGCAGTCAGTGCCAGTGTCCATGCATCTATCACAGGAAAAGTCAGTGCAAGTGTCCATGGATCTACCCGAGGAACAGTCAGTGCCAGTGTCCATGGATCTATCGCAGGAACAGTTAGTCCAGGTGTCTATGGATCTAGACCAGGAACAGTCACTGACAGTGTCCATTGATCTGTCAAAGGAACAGTTAGTGCCAGTGTCCATGGATCTACACCAGGAACAGTCAGTGCCAGTGTCCATGGATGTAAACAAGGAACCGGCAATGCCAATGTCCATGGATCTACCCCAGGAAAAGTCAGTACCGCTGTTCATAGATCTATCCCAGGAACATTCAGTGCCAGTGGCCATGGATCTACTCCAGGAACAGACAGTGCCAGTGGCCATGGATCTATCCCAGGGAGAGTCAATAACCGTGCCCATGGAACAGTCCCAGGAACAGTCAGAGCCAATGTCCATGCAACAATACCAGCAATGGTCAGTGCCAGTGTCCATGGATCTCCATCAGGAACAGTCAGTGCCAGTGTCCATGGATTTCTCGCAATAACTGTCAGTGCCTGTGTACATGGATCTACCCCAGGAAGTGTTAGTGCCAGTGCCCATGATTTATAGCAGGAGCAGTCAGTGCCAGTGTCCATGCATCTATCACAGGAAAAGTCAGTGCAAGTGTCCATGGATCTATCACAGGAACAGTCATTGCCAATGTCCATGGATCTATTGCAGGAAAAGTCAGTGCTATTATCCATTGTACAATCCCAGTAATGGTCAGTGCCAGTGTCCATGGATCTACCCCAGGAACAATCAGTACCGGATTGCATAGATCTACCCCAGCAACAGTCAGTACCACTGTTCATTGCTCTATCCCAGGAACAGTCAATGCCAGTGGCCATGGACCTATCCCAGAAACTGTCAGTAAAATTCCCCTTGAATCAATCCCAGGAGCAGTCAGTGCCAGTGTACATGCAACAATACCAGCAACAGTCAGTGCCAGTGTCCATGGATCTATCGCAGGAACAATTAGTGCCAGTGTCCATGGATCAACCCCAGGAACAGTCAGTGCCAGTATCCATGTATCTGTCACAGGAAAAGCTAGTACCAGTGTCCATGGATCTACAATGGGAACAGTCAGCGCCAGTGTCCATGGATCTACCCCAGGAACAGTCAGTGCCACTGTCCATGGATCTACCCCAGGAACAGTCAGTGCCACTGTCCATGGATCTTTCGCACGAACAGTCAGTGCAAATAATCCTGGTACAATCCCAGCAATGGTCAGCGCCAGTGTCCATGGATCTACACCAGGAACAGTCACTGCCAGTGTCCATGGATCTACCCCAGGAACAGTCAGTGCCACTGTCCATGGATCTTTCGCACGAACAGTCAGTGCAAATAATCCTGGTACAATCCCAGCAATGGTCAGTGCCAGTGTCCATGGAACTACCCCAGGAACAGTCAGTGCCAGTGTGCATGGATCTCTCCCAGGAACAGTCATTGCAATTGTCCATGGATCTATCGCAGGAACAGTCAGTACCACTGTTCATAGATCTATCCCAGGAACATTCAATGCCAGTGGCCATGGATCTATCCCAGGAACAGTCAGTGCCAATTTCAATGCAACAATAGCAGCAATGGTCAGTGCCAGTGTCAATGGATCTATCGCAGGAATAGTTAGTGCCAGTGTCCATGGATCTACACCAGGAACAGTCAGTTCCAGTGTCCATGGATCTGTTGCAGCAACTATCAATGCCAGTGTACATGGATCTACACCAGGAACAGTCAGTGCCAGTGCCCCTGGATCTGTCACAGGAACTGTCAGTGCCAGTGTCCATGGATCTAGCACAGGAACTGTCAATGTAAGTTTCCATGGATCTACACCAGGAACAGTCAGTACCACTGTTCATAGATCTATCCCAGTAACAGTCAGTGTCCATGGCTCTACCCCAGGAACAATCAGTAACTGTGTCCGTGGATCTATCACAGGAACTGTCAGTGCCAGTGTCCATGGATCTATTGCAGAAACCATCAATGCCAGTGTCCATGGATCTACCCAAGGAAAAGTCAATGCCAGTGTCCATGGATCTATCGCAGGAATAGTTAGTCCCAGTGTCTATGGATCTAGACCAGGAACAGTCAATGACAGTGTCCACTGATCTATCAAAGGAACAGTTAGTGCCAGTGTCCATGGATCTACCCCAGGAAAAGTCAGTGCCACTGTCCATGGAACTATTGCAGGAACAGTCAGTGCCAGTGCCCATGGATCTACCCCAGGAAAAGTCAGTGCCACTGTCCATGGAACTATTGCAGGAACAGTCAGTGCCAGTGCCCATGGACCTATCACAGGAAAAATCAGTACCAGTGTCCGTGGATCTGTCGCAGGAACAGTCAGTGCCAATATTCATGGTACAATCTCAGCAATGGTCAGTGCCAGTGTCCATGGATCTACCCCAGGAACAGTCAGTGCCAGTGTCCATGGAACAATCCCAGCAATGGTCAGTGCCAGTGTCCATGGAACTACCCCAGGAATAGTCAGTGCCAATGTCCACGAATCTCTCCCAGGAACAGTCAGTACCAGTGTCCATGGATCTCTTGCAGGAACAGACGGTACCAGTGTCCATGGATCTACCCCAGCAACATTCAGTGCCAGTGGCCATCGATCTGTCCCAGGAACAGTCAGTAACAGTGCTCATAGATCTACCCCAGGAACACTCAGTGCCAATGTCCATGCAACAATACGAGCAACAGTCAGTGCCAGTGTCAATGGATCTATCACAGGAATAGATAGTGCCAGTGTCAATGGATCTACACCAGGTACAATCAGTTCCAGTGTCCATGGATCTGTCGCAGGAGCAATCACTGCCAGTGGCCATGGATCTATCCCAGGAACAGTCAGTAACAGTGTCTATGGATCTGTCACAGGAACTGTCAGTGCCAGTGTCCATGGATCTTTTGCAGGAACCATCAATGCCAGTGTCCTTGGATCTTCACCAGGAACAGTCAGTGCCAGTGTCCATGGATCTACCCGAGGAACAGTCAGTGCCAGTGTGCATGGATCTACCCCAGGAAAAGTCAGTGCCACTGTCCATGTATCTATTGCAGGAACAGTCAGTGCCAATATTCATGGTACAATCCCAGCAATGATCAGTGCCAGTGTCCATGGATCTACCCCAGGAACAGTCAGTGCCAGTGTGCACGGATTTTGCCAAGAAACAGTCAGTGCCAGTGTCCTTGGATCAGTTGCAGGAACAGACAGTACCAGTGTCCATGGATCTGCACCAGCAACAGTCAGTACCACTGTTCATAGATCTACCCCAAGAAAAGTCAGTGCCAGTGACCATGGATCTATCCCAGGAACAGTCAATGCCAGTGGCCATGGATCTATCCCAGGAACAGTCAGTAACAGTGCCCATGGATGTAAACAAGGAACCGGCAATGCCAATGTCCATGGATCTACCCCAGGAAAAGTCAGTACCGCTGTTCATAGATCTATCCCAGGAACATTCAGTGCCAGTGGCCATGGATCTACTCCAGGAACAGACAGTGCCAGTGGCCATGGATCTATCCCAGGGAGAGTCAATAACCGTGCCCATGGAACAGTCCCAGGAACAGTCAGAGCCAATGTCCATGCAACAATACCAGCAATGGTCAGTGCCAGTGTCCATGGATCTCCATCAGGAACAGTCAGTGCCAGTGTCCATGGATTTCTCGCAATAACTGTCAGTGCCTGTGTACATGGATCTACCCCAGGAAGTGTTAGTGCCAGTGCCCATGATTTATAGCAGGAGCAGTCAGTGCCAGTGTCCATGCATCTATCACAGGAAAAGTCAGTGCAAGTGTCCATGGATCTATCACAGGAACAGTCATTGCCAATGTCCATGGATCTATTGCAGGAAAAGTCAGTGCTATTATCCATTGTACAATCCCAGTAATGGTCAGTGCCAGTGTCCATGGATCTACCCCAGGAACAATCAGTACCGGATTGCATAGATCTACCCCAGCAACAGTCAGTACCACTGTTCATTGCTCTATCCCAGGAACAGTCAATGCCAGTGGCCATGGACCTATCCCAGAAACTGTCAGTAAAATTCCCCTTGAATCAATCCCAGGAGCAGTCAGTGCCAGTGTACATGCAACAATACCAGCAACAGTCAGTGCCAGTGTCCATGGATCTATCGCAGGAACAATTAGTGCCAGTGTCCATGGATCAACCCCAGGAACAGTCAGTGCCAGTATCCATGTATCTGTCACAGGAAAAGCTAGTACCAGTGTCCATGGATCTACAATGGGAACAGTCAGCGCCAGTGTCCATGGATCTACCCCAGGAACAGTCAGTGCCACTGTCCATGGATCTACCCCAGGAACAGTCAGTGCCACTGTCCATGGATCTTTCGCACGAACAGTCAGTGCAAATAATCCTGGTACAATCCCAGCAATGGTCAGCGCCAGTGTCCATGGATCTACACCAGGAACAGTCACTGCCAGTGTCCATGGATCTACCCCAGGAACAGTCAGTGCCACTGTCCATGGATCTTTCGCACGAACAGTCAGTGCAAATAATCCTGGTACAATCCCAGCAATGGTCAGTGCCAGTGTCCATGGAACTACCCCAGGAACAGTCAGTGCCAGTGTGCATGGATCTCTCCCAGGAACAGTCATTGCAATTGTCCATGGATCTATCGCAGGAACAGTCAGTACCACTGTTCATAGATCTATCCCAGGAACATTCAATGCCAGTGGCCATGGATCTATCCCAGGAACAGTCAGTGCCAATTTCAATGCAACAATAGCAGCAATGGTCAGTGCCAGTGTCAATGGATCTATCGCAGGAATAGTTAGTGCCAGTGTCCATGGATCTACACCAGGAACAGTCAGTTCCAGTGTCCATGGATCTGTTGCAGCAACTATCAATGCCAGTGTACATGGATCTACACCAGGAACAGTCAGTGCCAGTGCCCCTGGATCTGTCACAGGAACTGTCAGTGCCAGTGTCCATGGATCTAGCACAGGAACTGTCAATGTAAGTTTCCATGGATCTACACCAGGAACAGTCAGTACCACTGTTCATAGATCTATCCCAGTAACAGTCAGTGCCAGTGTCCATGGCTCTACCCCAGGAACAATCAGTAACTGTGTCCGTGGATCTATCACAGGAACTGTCAGTGCCAGTGTCCATGGATCTATTGCAGAAACCATCAATGCCAGTGTCCATGGATCTACCCAAGGAAAAGTCAATGCCAGTGTCCATGGATCTATCGCAGGAATAGTTAGTCCCAGTGTCTATGGATCTAGACCAGGAACAGTCAATGACAGTGTCCACTGATCTATCAAAGGAACAGTTAGTGCCAGTGTCCATGGATCTACCCCAGGAAAAGTCAGTGCCACTGTCCATGGAACTATTGCAGGAACAGTCAGTGCCAGTGCCCATGGATCTACCCCAGGAAAAGTCAGTGCCACTGTCCATGGAACTATTGCAGGAACAGTCAGTGCCAGTGCCCATGGACCTATCACAGGAAAAATCAGTACCAGTGTCCGTGGATCTGTCGCAGGAACAGTCAGTGCCAATATTCATGGTACAATCTCAGCAATGGTCAGTGCCAGTGTCCATGGATCTACCCCAGGAACAGTCAGTGCCAGTGTCCATGGAACAATCCCAGCAATGGTCAGTGCCAGTGTCCATGGAACTACCCCAGGAATAGTCAGTGCCAATGTCCACGAATCTCTCCCAGGAACAGTCAGTACCAGTGTCCATGGGTCTCTTGCAGGAACAGACGGTACCAGTGTCCATGGATCTACCCCAGCAACATTCAGTGCCAGTGGCCATCGATCTGTCCCAGGAACAGTCAGTAACAGTGCTCATAGATCTACCCCAGGAACACTCAGTGCCAATGTCCATGCAACAATACGAGCAACAGTCAGTGCCAGTGTCAATGGATCTATCACAGGAATAGATAGTGCCAGTGTCAATGGATCTACACCAGGTACAATCAGTTCCAGTGTCCATGGATCTGTCGCAGGAGCAATCACTGCCAGTGGCCATGGATCTATCCCAGGAACAGTCAGTAACAGTGTCTATGGATCTGTCACAGGAACTGTCAGTGCCAGTGTCCATGGATCTTTTGCAGGAACCATCAATGCCAGTGTCCTTGGATCTTCACCAGGAACAGTCAGTGCCAGTGTCCATGGATCTACCCGAGGAACAGTCAGTGCCAGTGTGCATGGATCTACCCCAGGAAAAGTCAGTGCCACTGTCCATGTATCTATTGCAGGAACAGTCAGTGCCAATATTCATGGTACAATCCCAGCAATGATCAGTGCCAGTGTCCATGGATCTACCCCAGGAACAGTCAGTGCCAGTGTGCACGGATTTTGCCAAGAAACAGTCAGTGCCAGTGTCCTTGGATCAGTTGCAGGAACAGACAGTACCAGTGTCCATGGATCTGCACCAGCAACAGTCAGTACCACTGTTCATAGATCTACCCCAAGAAAAGTCAGTGCCAGTGACCATGGATCTATCCCAGGAACAGTCAATGCCAGTGGCCATGGATCTATCCCAGGAACAGTCAGTAACAGTGCCCATGGAACAATCCCAAGAACAGTCAGTGCCACTGTCCATGGATCTTTCGCACGAACAGTCAGTGCAAATAATCATGGTACAATCCCAGCAATGGTCAGTGGCAGTGTCCATCGATGTACCCCAGGAACAGTCAGTGCCAGTGTCCATGGAAAAATCCCAGCAAATCAGTGCCAGTGTCCACGGATCTACCCCAGGAACAATCAGTGCCAGTGTGCACGGATTTCCCCCAGGAACAATCAGTGCCTGTGTCCATGGATCTTTTGCAGGAACAGACAGTACCAGTGTCCATGGACCTACCCCAGCAACAGTCAGTTCCACTGTTCATAGATCTATCCCAGGAACAGACAGTGCCAGTGGCCATGGATCTATCCCAGGAACAGTCAGTAACAGTGCCCATACAACAATCCCAGGAACAGTCAGTGCCAATGTCCATGCAACAATACCAGCAACAGTCAGTGCCAGTGTCAATGGATCTATCAAAGGAACAGTTAGTGCCAGTGTCCATGGATCTACACCAGGAACAGTCAGTGCCAGTGTCCATGGATCTGTCGCAAGAACCGTCAGTGCCAGTGTCCATGGATCTATCGCAGGAATCGTCAATGCCAGTGTCCATGGATCTACACCAAGAACATTCAGTACCACTGTTCATAGATCTGTAACAGGAACAACAGTGCCAGTGGCCATGGATCTATCCCAGGAACAGTCAGTGCAAGTGTCCATAATTTATCACAGGAACAGTCAGTGCCAGTGTCCATGGATCTATCGCAGGAACAATCAGTACTAGTGTCCATGGATCTACCCCAGGAACAGTCTGTGCCAATGTCCATGGACCTACCCCAGGAACAGTCAGTGCCAGTGTCCATTGATTTGTCACAGGAACTGTCAGTGCCAGTGTCCATGGATCTAACCCAGGAACAGTCACTGCCAGTGTCCCTGGAACAATCCCAGCAACGGTCAGTACCATTGTCCATGCATCTACACCAGGAACAGTCAGTGCCAGTGCCCATTGATCTACATCAGGAACAGTCAGTGCCCGTGTCCATAGATCTACCTGAGGAACAGTCAGTGCCAGTGTCCATGCATCTACCTGAGGAACAGTCAGTGCCAGTGTCCATGGATCTATCCCAGGAAGTCAGTGCCAGTGCCCATGGATCTACCCCCGTTATCAGCAGTGCCACTGTCCATGGATCAACCCCAGGAACAGTCAGTGCCAGTGTCCATTGATCTACATCAGGAACAGTCAGTGCCCGTGTCCATAGATCTACCTGAGGAACAGTCAGTGCCAGTGTCCATGGATCTACCTGAGGAACAGTCAGTGCCAGTGTCCATGGATCTATCCCAGGAACAGTCAGTGCCAGTGGCCATTGATCTACATCAGGAACAGTCAGTGCCAGTGTCCATTGATCAGTCGCAGGAACAGTCAGTGCCAGTGTCCATGCAACAACACCAGCAACGATCAGTGCCAGTGTCCATGGATCTACACCAGGAACAGTCAGTGCCACTGTCCATGGAACTATTGCAGGAACAGTCAGTGCCAATATCCATGGTACAATCCCAGCAATGGTCAGTGCCAGTGTCCATGGATCTCTCCCAGGAACAGTCAGTGCCAGTGGATCTGTCACAGGAACAGACAGTACCGGTGCCCATGGATCTACCCCAGCAATAGTCAGTGCCAGTGGCCATGGATCTATCCCAGGAACAGTCAGTGCCAATGTCCATGCAACAATACCAGCAACAGTCAGTGCCAGTGTCCATGGATCTGTCGCAGGAACTGTCAGTGCCAGTGTCCATGGATCTACACCAGGAACAGTCAGTGCCAGTGTCCATGGATCTACCCAAGGAAAAGTCAGTGTCAGTGCCCATGGATCTACCCCAGAAACAGTCAGTGCCAGTGTCCATGGGCCTACCCCAGGAACAGTCAGTGGCAGTGTCCATGGATCTACCCCAGGGACAGTCAGTGCCTGTGTCCATGGATCTACCCCAGGAAATGCCAGTGTCCATGGATCTACTCCAGTAACTGCCAGGGCCAGTGTCCATGGCTTTATCCCAGGAACAGTCAGTGCCAGTGCCCAATGGTCTATCTCAGTAACAGTTAGTGCCAACATCCATAAATCTATCCCTGATACATTCTTCCGATTTATTTGGTCCACCAGGTGTCTGGCGCATGCTGAAACCCATCAATGTGCTCAAGAGTCTCCAAACTATTGAGAAATCCATGTTAAGTAAAGTGTGGTTGCCTGATGTGGACTCAAAATCACCTTGTAGGGTACAGCCCACTTACCTCACCCCAGAGAAGTTGCGTGCAGATTGGCAAGACCCATGCTCCTGCAGGAGAGAGAAGAGAGCGGTAGAGGAGAGAAGAGAAAATCGGATTTGGAAAGCAAACAATGGCTGCATCAATGGGTGAGAAGAGACATAGGCTGGCAGTTTTGTACAGTACAGCTTTATTAATACTGGTAACATCACAGTGCGTTGAGGCTTCAGGCGGTGAGAGAGTAAACAAATTTACATGATTATACTATTACAAAAAGTGGGCGGGAGGGGAGGAGGCACTGAAAATAAATTAAATGACAGTTACCAACAGCACCAGTAACATTACTTCACTTCAGCGTTTCTCAATTTTTTTTGTCTGTACAAAAAAATGGAAGGGTGCAGGGGCGGTGGGGAGGAGGGAGAGAATAAATGAATGCTGTGATTGCAAAGAAATCTTCTGTTCTTTGTCAATGTCTGGACAATAAAAGTGGAATCAAGAGCAAGTTGCACAACTGGTGATCATCGACTCTCTTTATTAATATATATATATACACACATGGAACGACCTGTGCTTGAGATTACATCACAGAGAGGTTACAAAGGAGTGGGGTGAGGGGAGGGGGGGTGGGGTGAGTGGGGGTTAGAAATGTGCAGTGAAAAAGGAGGTTTGTGCCTCTTTCTCAGTGTGCCTGCTACCTGGCAGTGTCTGCCCACTTGATTCCAATCCTTCTGCCACAACCATCCCCCTGATGTCTTTCTCTCTAACTCTACAAGTGCAAGTTGCTGCTTAGTTTAACAAGCGTCTATGCACAGATTTAATAGCTATTTCATTTTTTTCTTCGCCATCGCTTATGGGATACTTTTTCAGGACTTCCTTTGATGTTCCACAAAGCACAGCTCAACACCCAATGCCCCCCACACCCAAAAAATTAATTCCAGCAAGTGATAATCTTTAAAAAAGGGGCTAACCAATGCAGCAGAGACTGAGAGAGAGACTCCGAGTCCGGTCGGTTCACTTTCTTGTTAATGAAATCGAGCCAGAGATGAACCAGGATGAATTAGAGATGATCCAGAACATACGCTAAACAGCACACGATCTGAAATAACTCCTTCCCCCTGAGCAGACAGGAAATGCCATTCCCAGTCAGTTAGACCCATCTCAACAATTACTCTGAGCAGTTATTTTTCTTTTGTCGACAACAGCAACTTGCATTTCTATAGTGCCTTTAAGGTAGTGGAACGTCCCAAGGCACTTCACAGGAGTGTTATCAGACAAACATTGACACCAAGCCACATAAGGAGATATTAGGGCAGATGACCAAAAGCTTGGTCAAAGAGGTAGATTTTAACGAGCATCTTAAAGGAGGAGAGATAGGTAGTGAGAACTCGATAGAGTCTGGAACAGTACCCATGGATTGGAGGGTAGCTAATGTTACCCCACTATTCAAAAAAGGTGGTAGAGAAAAAGCGGGGAATTGTAGACCGGTAAGCCTGACATCGGTAGTGGGGAAAATGCTAGAGTCCATTATAAAAGATGTAATAGCAGAGCACTTGGAAAGCAGTGACAGGATCGGGCAAAGTCAACATGGATTTAAAAAAGGTAAATCGTGCTTGACTAATCTACTGGAATTTTTTGAGGATGTAACTGGTAAAGTAGATAAGGGAGAACCAGTAGATGTGGTGTATTTGGACTTTCAGAAGGCTTTCGATAAGGTCCCGCATAAGAGATTAGCTTGTAAAATTAAGGCACATGGGATTGGGGGCAAGGTATTGACTTGGATAGAGAACTGGTTGGCAGATAGAAAGCAAAGAGTTGGAATAAACGGGTCGTTTTCCGAGTGGCAGGCAGTGACTAGTGGGGTACCGCAAGGATCGGTCCTAGGACCCCAGCAGTTCACAATATATATTAATGATCTAGACGAGGGAATTGGATGTAGTATCTCCAAATTTGCAGACGACACAAAGCTGGGTGGAAGGGTATGCTGTGAGGCGGATGTTGTGAAACTCCAGTATGATTTGGACAGGTTGGGTGATTGGGCAGAAACATGGCAAATGCACTATAATGTGGATAAATGTGAGGTTATCCACTTTGGTGGCAAAAACAGGAAAGCAGATTATTATTTGAATGGCAATAGATTGGGAGAAGGGGAAGTGCAAAGAGACCTGGGTGTTCTTGTGCACCAGTCGCTGAAGGTAAGCATGCAGGTGCAGCAGGTGGTTAAGAAGGCAAATGGTATGTTGGCCTTCGTAGCAAGAGGGTTCGAGTACAGGAACAAGGATGTCTTGCTGCAGTTGTACAGGGCCTTGGTGAGACCGCACCTTGAGTATTGTGTGCAGTTTTGGTCGCCTTATCTGAGGAAGGACGTTCTTGCCATGGAGGGAGTGCAGCGAAGATTCACCAGGCTAATACCTGGGATAGCAGGAATGACGTACGAGGAGAGATTGGGTCGATTGGGCTTGTACTCACTGGAGTTTAGAAGATTGAGAGGGGATCTCATCGAAACCTATAAAATTCTGTCAGGCCTGGACAGACTAGATGCAGGAAGGATGTTCCCGATGGCCGGGGAGTCCAGAACTAGGGGTCATAGTCTAAGGATAAGGGGTAAGCCATTTAGGACTGAGATGAGGAGGAATTTCTTCACCCAGAGAGTGGTGAACCTGTGGAATTCTCTACCACAGAAGGCAGTGGAGGCCAATTCATTAAATATATTCAAGAAGGAGATGGATATATTTCTTAAGGCTAAAGGGATCAAGGGATATGGAGAGAAGGCAGGAACAGGGTACTGAATTTGGATGATCAGCCATGATCTCATTGAATGGCGGAGCAGGCTTGAGGGGCTGAATGGCCAACTCCTGCTCCTATCTTCTATGTTTCTATGTGAGATTTAGGGACGGAATTCCAGAGCTCGGGTTTTCAGATAGTTGAAGTTTCGTTTGGCCCTTTACCTTTTTTTTGGTAATTATGTATTTTCCCCAAGCCTCAAAAAATTTGAACTGACCTCAGCAGACCAGAAGCCTCCCTCAAACTCTCCCGCCATACCCATCTGAGATGCATCTTTTAAATAGAAAAATGAATCTGGTCGCTCACTTTTATGCTTCTTTCCCCTTGCCAATTTTGGTGCAATTTGTATTTTTCAACACAGCTCTCAAGACTATCTTATCTCTGCTACATTTCTCCTCGTGTTCATCCTCACTTAATAGCGAGCTAAAAGATTTAAACATTCACTCCATTAAATGCTCACTTGCCCTCAAAGGAGGTGAGTGAGGAAACAAATCTGGTACAACAGCGCCAACCGCTGGCAGAGAAACAGTACTGCATGGGTCACATTTTAGTTCGGCTTGGCCTCATCATCAGGGCCACCAATTTACGATTTGTACAGAACACAACAGCCTAAACACCTGAAAACACCGTGCAATAAAAACCAAAGCTGGCTTATCCAGTCGCAAATAAGGCAATGGACCAAAACACGGGCAACAATCCTGAAATCTCATGTAATAAAAACAGACCTTCCCCTTTTGTTCTTTCCTCTCCCCCACTTTTCCCTGCCCCTGCACTTGCTTAAAAATCTGCTACATCTCTAACTTTTCCCAGTTCTGGTGAAAGGTCATCGACCTGAAACGTTAACTCTGTTTCTCTCTCCACAAATGCTGCCTGGCCTGCTGAGTATTTCCAACATTTTCTGTTATTATAATAAAAACAGAACTTGGTTTGTTCAGCTCCTGCAAACTAATGATTGCTTTTAAAGGGACCTCCTTAAAGGCAAGTGGAACCATACAATCTGAGGGAAGAACTGTTGTGCTTACTTTGTTTTGTGATATCATAAACATTTATTTTTGATGAAGTGATGGTGGCCCTGCAGTTACTAATGCAGTTCTTCCTGTTTCCTGATCCTTGTATCCATCACACTTTGCTCCTTCCGCCTCTCCCATACCATCACAGTTTTCCCTTTTCCCCTTTGCCTACTCTTCCATTTAAACCTCCGAGACCATCACACACTCCTCTCTTGCCCATTCTCCCAACCCTACCTCTGACACCATGCCACTTTGTTCCTATCCAATTGTCTCGGGATGCTGGATTCAACAACAATCACATTCATAAGCTCAAATGAAGCAAAAAGGAAATTAAATAAGAACTGGAATAAAAATATGTTTGAGAAACGGGGTGGGGCGGTACAGTTTTTACAGGAAGCATTTTGGTAGACTTCATTTAAAAATTGTTTTTATCTGCTTTACTATTGCAGGTGGTAACTCTCACTGCCCCCCAAAGTATCTCAACCAAGGGGCCATTTTTCATGTATCTCCCCAAACATTGAGTGCCAGGAGGATACTGAACTATGGACAGCAGCACAATTGAGCCCAGTTCTCTTCCATCCATCTCAAAACACTGCTCTCCTCTGTGGCCCTTACCCTGGACACTCTACCATCTCAAAACGCTGCTCTCCTCTGTGGCCCTTACCCTGGACACTCTACCATCTCAAAACGCTGCTCTCCTCTGTGGCCCTTATCTTGGACACTCTACCATCTCAAAACACTGCTCTCCTCTGTGGCCCTTACCCTGGACACTCTACCATCTCAAAACACTGCTCTCCTCTGTGGCCCTTACCTTGGACGCTCTACCATCTCAAAACACTGCTCTCCTCTGTGGCCCTTACCCTGGACACTCTACCATCTCAAAACGCTGCTCTCCTCTGTGGCCCTTATCTTGGACACTCTACCATCTCAAAACACTGCTCTCCTCTGTGGCCCTTATCTTGGACACTCTACCATCTCAAAACACTGCTCTCCTCAGTGGTCCCTCCTAGGAATCTCAAACCTAGCACACTTCTGTGGTCCTTCCCCAGGGCAGTGATGTCTCAACTTCTACCAACCTCCATTCCTCCTCCCAGTGCCTCCTCTGTTTCCCCTCCCTTTCTGAGATACACTGCGGTCTCAACCTCCTATCTCCTTCATTTCCTCCTCCCACCCCCTCTCCTGATCATCCCAAACCCCCATGGTGTCCCCTTCGCCCTCCCTTGGGATGATGTACATGGTTATCTAAACTCCACTCCTGATTTGAACTTGATAAATAACGGAGAGACCACGAGTGATGACAGCACAGCAACAGGGCGAATCAGTTAAATACAGCGGGAGGAGAAACGACATTTGAGAGAAATTATTCAAAGCTTTAGATCAGAGAAACAGGGGAGACATCCCATTAGAGAAAACCTAAGCGAATCCTTCACCATGGGGCCAAGGTGCCTTCATTCCAACACTCCAAACAGCTGCTATTCAGTTCAAACTAAAACTCTCAATTATTTTTCATCCTGATGTATTTATTAAATTATTGCACAACTATATGTTGTTTTAAAGTGAGCTAATGTGGATTTGAAGCCTTGCGGTGAGTTTTAATTAAGGACCGGCTTCACCTCACTCCCAAATGATCACAGTGGCCCTATGTCACAAAGATCAGCCAACTAAGTTATTGCATCAATGCCTGCCTGTGTTGGTTCATTTTTACTGCACTTCATTTATAATTTTTTTCCCCCCCCGCTGAATTATTTTTTAAAAATGTTAAATAGCCATTAATTTTAAAGTGCTGAGCAGGTTATTTAAAATCACAAATGACCTTCTAACATCTTCTGACCTATGCAATTCTGCTAAAGTAATAGAAAACATCACTTAATGTCACAGAGCGCATGCAGGTTCACTTGTACCCCTTACACAACACACATTAAGATTAGAGTAGGTGCTGTCATCTAGACCGGGGCGAGTGTGGACAAACTCATCATGGGCTGGGTTGGGCTGGGCTGGGCTGGGCTGGGGCATGGTCACTGGTGGCAGCAGCTCTTTAGTAGCTCGCCTGAATATGAGCTCAGGTAGGGGAAATGTCAGCAAGATATTCGACTGCAGAAGCCATCATTGCTCAGTTCTGCCCACACAATAGCGCATTTCCGGCAAGGGGGAAGGGGGCGGGGGGCGGGGGGGGGGGGGGAAGTCCCTGGATGATGATTAGGAATGGGAACACTCCTGAGCCTCCCCCGTCCTCACTGTCACCCTGGCTGAAATCATCCCGCTCTGCTCAGGCCGGGAACCGAACCTGGGAACTTGCTGGTGCATACTCCTTTCAAATTATTGCTTAAGAGCATCGACTTAGATCGTTAAAACAAACTTGAAATTTTGCACAAAAATACAGACAAGTGTCTTTAAAGACAGATGTCAAAATGTTCAATTGCAGAATTTTAAAAATCTAAAAGGCTGTTCAGATTATGTCCCAATTTATATCAGTTTCTAGAAATTCCTATATAATGAGATATTAAAAACATTTTCCCTGCGAGTTAGAGGATTATACAATGAATACTGAATTGTACGATTACCTACACACACATACATATCTAGTTAATAAATACAAACTTCATTTCTCTTAAGTAATTATTTTAAAAGTTGATATAGAATATAAGCCGAGACATAACTGTGCAGGATATTCACACAGCCTGTTTCTAGAACATTCTTTTGCCCGCCGTTCAATAGTAGCATCACCCAGTACACGGATCACCCGTGTGTTCAAATCACAAGCAAGGGATACTGGTGTCAGCCGTGGCTCAGTGGGTAGCTCCCTCGCCTCTGAGTTTAAGTCCCACTCCAGGGACTTGAGCACAAAATCTAGGCTGACACCCCAGTGCAGTACTGAGGGAGTGCTGCACTGTCGGAGGTGCCGTCTTTCGGATGATGCATTAAACTGATGCCCAGTCTGCCCTCTCAGGTGGACATAAAACATCCCATGGTGCGATTCAAAAGAGAGTTGGGGCGTTCTCCCGTGTCTTGGCCAATATTTATCGTTTAACTAACATCACTGAAACAGATTATCTGGTCATTTGTCTCACTGCTGTTTGTGGGAGCTGCTGTGTGTAAATTGGCTGCCACGTTTCCTACTTTATAACAGTGAGTACAATTCAAAAGTGCTTCATTGGCTGTGAAGCTCTTTGGGACGTTCTGAGGTCGTAAATGCAAGTCTTTCTTTCTATATCAACACATTAAGCAACCTTCCACTCTTATTGCAATCATTTCTAGGACATGTCTTTTTCTTCTAAAGTTACTGAGGCAAAGTGCTAACCAATAATATCTCAGGTTCAAATGGAAACTGTGAATGATGGAATTCTGAAATAAATAGAAAATTCGGGAACTATGCAGAGGGTAAGTCAGCGTCTGAAAGGAGAAAAGACGGATTAACGTTTCCGACAAGATCCCTCACCAAAACTCACTTTACTTTGTCTTTTAGGGGTTCAGGTGGCTTCAAGATGGGAAACTAGAATTGAGCCAATTGAGATGTGGTAATCTGGTATCAGCAGCTGAGCCACTGGACTCCACTGATCAGAAGTTAGGAAAAGAAAGTTAGATCTCTGAGTATAATCAAATATATAGTGAGCTTTCAGCTCAAAGTGGGTGAACGGTAGTTAGGACAAGAAGTAAGCACCAATCCCCAGTGTTTGTCCAGTCCGAATAGGAATTCACAAACAACCTTGATACACCGCCTTCAACTTGAATGAATGAGCAACTCAAGTACAAATCAGGAGCACGACGCACCAAGAATCCCATCACCCTGCCCTTCTCCCTGCTATAACTCCTTACTTTTTCTTTCCTTCTAAACCTCCCTCTCTGCTCTCTTGAGGAACCTGTTCTTTTGTTGTTGTGGCTGAGGAAGGACCCAGTCAGGCAGGCCAGAGACACACATTGAGGACGAGTGCAAACCACCTTGGTGTTTGAAGCTACACACAGCACGTTATAGAACTTTTTCGTGCACCAAATACCACGAAAGCTGAAAAGAAAATGCCACAAAACAGTGAGTCAGTTAAATGGCCAATAGAATATCTGTAAAGAACAAAATGTTAAATTCCTCTTTATAACTAACATAGTACACTCATTTAAAACCTGCCACGTCTTAATTTAAAATATTTCACTCCACCACACCAGTAGGCCGTTCTTGCTTGGTTTAAGGTAGTTCATGGCACTGCGTTGGAAACCAGCCTGGTTGAGTCAGAGTTCAGTGTCTCTTGGTTCAATCTTCTCATCATTCCTCACAGAGTTAATTTTATAACACATGCGGCCTGGATCGGCCTACTTTCCCCTCAGTATGTCTCAGTCTTGAAGCTCGGCTCCGTTGTCACAAAATCCTTGGCGCAGACCTGTCGTTGGTGATGGTCCTCCTAAGCTTCACCCCTCGGCGTATGGCGGTGAGCATGTCTTCGGGGGCCTCGCTGGGAGACACCGGGGGCAGCGGGAGGCCGAGGCCGTCATCGGGCACTGTGCCGGGGAGCATTGCGGGAAAAGGGAACTGTCCGTCACCCAGAGCCTGGGCGCTGGCCACGAGCTCGCCGATCTTCTCAACCAGGCTGTGGCGGTTGGCAGCCAGCTGCTGCTCCTCCTCGCTCGACATGTGCCCTCCCGGGTACACGGAGATCTCCATTGTGCCGCCACCCCACGCAGTGTTGGGCAGGCTCAGCCGCTTCGGCGAGGCCTTGGTGTACTCCAAGGCATTTGGCGATGTGTCATCGCTAAAGAACACGCACTCCTCGCTGCCGACCCTCACTGGCCCCGGGGCATCCGGCACAGTGGGTGTTTTCACCGGCACAATCGGAGGACGGATGGGAATTGGACCCGCGCTGGAGAGGGCGCGGCGCACAGACGGCTTGGTGGACGGGGTGCGTCTGATGGTGGCCACACCCGGGGTAACCGAAACGTTCTGTGCGCTCCCCGAAGGCAGTCCAGCTGTCGATGCGGGGCGTTTGGTCTGGAACATTCTCCGGTAACTCTGGGCAATATCGCTGTTCCGCGGTATGGTCGAAGATCTGTCAAACTCGCTTTGGTGGTCTCCCTCCACGTCGCCATTCACAGAGTAGCAATCGTAATCTGAAACTGTGCGCAAAAAGCACGGTTAATACTTAAGTCAGGCATCAGAAGCATTGCAGTAAATACTTCAATGTGTAAGCTTTTTTTGCAATGGGCATGGGTAACACAGAGACCAGAGATACAGACTCCAAGATTGGTCACTTCTCCCTGCGATGGAGTACTCACCTGGCAAGTCTGTACTCAACAGATGGATAACCAGAATCAGTAACATTTGGGTAGCTCAGTAATGAGTTCATGGTGGTCAAACAAGCCCATAACCAGGGCACAACGGGTACCAGCTGGGCACACTATGAATACAGTCAAATTAGTCTTCTAACTCCAATCCTCCTGCACTGTGGGCAAAGACCACGGCAAAAGAAACCAGCATCTCCAGCCCAAGTTGACAAACCACAGACGCCAAGCCAATTTCAGCCATTGGCGCCTGTTTCTCTAGTAAGGCACTTAGTTTTCTGTTCAGAGGGTATGCGGAGGATTGGATAACACATTCCGGTCACTGATAGCTCAATGGATCAATCCACCAGGCAGTGTATTATTGAGCCGTGTAGTCCAGGAAGGTGCCAGGTTTCATCAGTTTGTGCAGTGTTGGGTGATCTTAGTCAGGGTGGTGGAAAGGGGCACTGCAAATGGCCTTATTAACCCTGAGCTTGTGAGATTGACTTCTGATCGCCATTCGGTGACTACCCTTCCAGTAAATGCACGTGCGGAAACTGCAGGCGAGAACCGATTTGGGCCGGACCTTAACACCTCCCACAGTTAAATAGCTTTATTGTTTTGGCTCACACTTGAAGAAAGGCCACTTTGGTGAGGTGCCAGTCCATGTGGGCTTGTGCCACAGCAAGGGTCTTCAAGAATAGAGGGGTGAAAATAAGAATGAAAATACTGGCTCTTAACCATGTTGCATCAAAGGATCTTCCTGTGAGTGCCCTCAGAGTTGACCAATGTCTCAAGTATCTCAGTATTCGGTTCCAATATTCCTGTCATTTTGTTGGTCTGATTATTCAGGAAGGAAAAGGAGGTGAAAGGTTAAGGAACCCATGCAAGCACTAATTAGAGGCTGGTATCTTTAGTAAATTGGGGCCAATTTAATAACCTCTCGTGCCAACAATAATATCACCTGGCAATCTTTAGACACCCTGGCCAGTAAATGCCTACAGACAGATTTAACTGTTAGAAGCATTATCAAACCAGATGATTGCATCCTCTCAATTCAATGCTTTAGTTAGGGGAAGTCCACCACGGCCACCAGGAATTGGGCAACAAGATTGTCCTCCCCCTTTTCCATTAATCTACTAAAGATTCAATCCAGCTACCTCGCAATTACTTAGAATTACATAGAATCTATAGCACAGGAGCAGGCCATTCGGCCCAACTAGTCCAGGCCGGTCGTTCATACTCCACACGAGTCTCCTCCCATTCCATCTACCTCATCTCAGCTTTTCAGCATATCTTTCTATACCCTTTTCTCTGACATATGACATCTGCTGACTTTCAAGTACATAACTCTTTCCATTTCCTTTTCAAAGAATTCTATCAGGTTAGTTAAGCATGACTTAGCCTTTTGGAATCCATGCGTTTTTTAAATTATATTTTCTGTCTTCAGATGCTCTTCTATCACTTCTTTCAGTATAAACTCCAGCACCTTTCTTATCACTGACGTTAAGCTGATTGGTCTATAGTTCTCAGGTTTTGCTCTCTTTCCCTTACAATGACCACGTCATAAACTTAAATAGCTTTCAAGTCTACTGGATTGCCCCATAATTCTAAACCTCAGTGATATATCTGTGTTCTTACTGCATAGGGTAGATTTTCAACTTGCTGCCCGGGCATTGCAGATCAGCTGCCCATTATAGAAACCGCCTGATTTTCATTGCCCAGGCAGCAAGTTGAAATCTAATTCTAGGTCTCTCGCTCATCCTCAGCCAAGCCAACTGTTTTGTGTGATGCAGGACCCAGAAGTAGCCATTTTGATGTGACTTTCTTTCTGCCGTGACATCATAAAGTTCATCTCCCATGAGATTATGAATAGGTACCGCTTCCACAATTCATTGTGCTTTAAAAATTACATTGAGAAGCCTAGGTGAAGGGCCAAGACCAATAGTACACATCACTATCAAGGTTGAACGCGTAGGAGAGAAGACAAGGTTGTGATCACATGTTTCCAAGCTTGGTCATGACTTTTTGGGAGTCAAATATCACAGCAGGGAGAGTCCTCTACAAAATGTGCTACTCACAGGCTGTCACTGACCAGCAATCCGAATGCATAAAACGGGGTAACATGAGAGACACGAGTAGCAGACGATTCAGTAGCTTACTATAACTCTTCAGTGAGGACGTCATCACCCGTGTCCTAATCATTGCTGTTGGCCATGACACCTGACATGAGAGAATGCCTTCCACAGACAGCAACAACAGATCTCTCAACTTCAGTCGGTAAAAATGACACTGCTGCAAGTCTTATCAAATAATTATGGCATGTCAGAATTCCAATTAAAATAATCTAATGCTGAGTTTTATATAACAATAAATTCTTACAATTTATGGCATCTTCTTAACTCTTTCATGGGATTCTTTTTCTGAGAACACATTACTTTTCTTTTTTTCAACAACACATTACTGTGATCACTAGAGCAACAATGCATTAGTGTGTTCACTAGAGCAACAACGCATTAGTGTGTTCACTAGAGCAACAATGCATTAGCGTGTTCACTAAAGCAACGGCGCATTAGCGTGTTCACTAAAGCAACGGCGCATTAGCGTGTTCACTAGAGCAACGACGCATTAGCGTGTTCACTAGAGCAACGACGCATTAGCGTGTTCACTAGAGCAACGACGCATTAGCGTGTTCACTAGAGCAACGACGCATTAGCGTGTTCACTAGAGCAACGACGCATTAGCGTGTTCACTAGAGCAACGACGCATTAGTGTGTTCACTAGAGCAACGACGCATTAGTGTGTTCACTAGAGCAACGACGCATTAGTGTGTTCATTAGAGCAACGACGCATTAGTGTGTTCACTAGAGCAACAACACATTAGCGTGTTCACTAGAGCAACAACACATTAGCATGTTCACTAGAGCAACAACGCAATAGCATGTTCACTAGAGAAACAATGCATTAGTGCTCACTAGAGCAACAATGCATTAGTGTGTTCCCTGAAGCAACAATGCATTAGTGTGTTCACTGAAGCAACAATGCATTAGTGTGTTCACTAAAGCAACAATGACATAAAACGCACTAATATGCTACCATGTGTTAATGTGATCACTAAAGCTACAAAGTATTAGCAAGGTTAGTACAACCAGAATGTATTCATTACGTGTTGCCAGACAAATAAAGCTACAATGCATTGGATCACAAAATTCAAGTTTATCTCTCTTCATCAGGTTACAGACACACAGCAGTATCTGCAGTACGGAACTAGGAGAGTACACATGTCTGAAACATGTGACATGGAAAGTGAGCAACCCTGGTTCTCTGTATCTATGGTCTTCGGTTGATGATTAGCGTGATACTTGTGCAGAAGGTAAACACCTGGAAAGGGGGCACAGAGAGATCTCCTGATGGAAGTACCTTGGGAAGGAATGGTGTCTTCGGAGCAGGATGGTGTGGTGGTTTGGGTGCTATAACCACTGGAGTACTGCAGAGAGTCGCGGCTACTTTTCTGGTGTTCCAGGCTCAGACCACGGGTCAACACCATGGCCAGGTCACTGGCCGCTGTGGAGATTTCCTCCCCATGCTGTTAAAGAAATGAGACACAAGACTTACTGGAAATGAACAGAATGTCCCTCCCCTCTAAGGGAACAGCACTAGGTCATTCAACTAACCTTTAAGAGATAGCTACTGCCTGATTCCACTCCCTTTTAAGGGTGGCAGGGCTGCCCTATTTCCCTCCATAGGGTAGAAAAAGCAGCAAGAGCCCAGGAGAGCGCGAGAGTTCAACGGTACAAAAAGCAGCGGGAGCCGAGTAGAGCGTGAGAGTTCAACGGTACAAAGAGCAGCGGGAGCCGAGTAGAGCGTGAGAGTTTGGCGGTATTACAGCAGCGGGAGCCCAGGAGAGCGCGAGAGTTCGGCGGTATTAAAGCAGCGGGAGCCCAGGAGAGGATGATAGTTCGGCGGTAGTTAAAGCAGCGGGAGCCCAGGAGAGCGCGAGAGTTCGGCGGTATGAAAGCAGCGGGAGCCCAGGAGAGCGCGAGAGTTCGGTGGTATTAAAGCAGCGGGAGCCCAGGAGAGCACGAGAGTTCGGCGGTATTAAAGCAGCGGGAGCCCAGGAGAGCACGAGAGTTCGGCGGTATTAAAGCAGCGGGAGCCCAGCAGAGCGCAAGAGTTCGGCGGGAGCCCAGGAGAGCGCGAGACTTTGGCGGTATTAAAGCAGCGGGAGCCAAGGAGAGCGCGAGAGATCGGCGGGAGCCCAGGAGAGTGCGAGAGTTCGGCGGTATTAAAGCAGCGGGAGCCCACGAGAGCGCGAGAGTTCGGTGGTATTAAAGCAGCGGGAGCCCAGGAGAGCGCGAGAGTTCGGCGGGAGCCCAGGAGAGCGCGAGAGTTCGGCGGTATTAAAGCAGCGGGAGCCCAGGAGAGCGCGAGAGTTCGGCGGGAGCTCAGGAGAGCGCGAGAGTTCGGCGGTATTAAAGCATCTGGAGCCCAGGAGAGCGCGAGAGTTCGGCGGTATTAAAGCAGCGGGAGCCCAGGAGAGCGCGAGAGTTCGGCGGTATTACATCAGCGGGAGCCCATGAGAGCGCGAGAGTTCGGTGGTAAAAAAGCAGCGGGAGCCCAGGAGAGTGCGAGAGTTCGGCGGTATTAAAGCAGCGGGAGCCCAGGAGAGCGCGAGAGTTCAGCGGTATTAAAGCAGCGGGAGCCCAAGAGAGCGCGAGAGTTCGGCGGTATTAAAGCAGCGGGAGCCCAAGAGAGCGCGAGAGTTCGGTGGGAGCCCAGGAGAGCGCGAGAGTTCGGCGGTATTAAAGCAGCGGGAGCCCAGGAGAGCGCGAGAGTTCGGTGGTATTAAAGCAGCGGGAGCCCAGGAGAGCGCGAGAGTTCGGCGGTATTAAAGCAGCGGGAGCCCAGGAGAGCGCGAGAGTTCGGCGGTATTACATCAGCGGGAGCCCAGGAGAGCGCGAGAGTTCGGCGGTATTAAAGCACTGGGAGATCAGGAGAGCGCGAGAGTTCGGCGGTATTAAAGCAGCGGGAGCCCAGGAGAGTGCGAGAGTTCGGCGGTATTAAAGCAGCGGGAGCCCAGGAGAGCGCGAGAGTTCGGCGGTATTAAAGCAGCGGGAGCCCAGGAGAGCGCGAGTGTTCGGCGGTATTAAAGCAGCGGGAGCTCAGGAGAGCGCGACAGTTCGGCGGTATTAAAGCAGCGGGAGCCCAGGAGAGCGCGAGAGTTCGGCGGTATTAAAGCAGCGTGAGCACAGGAGAGCGCGAGAGTTCGGCGGTATTAAAGCAGCGGGAGCCCAGGAGAGCGCGAGAGTTCGGTGGTATTAAAGCAGCGGGAGCCCGGGAGAGCGCGAGAGTTCGGTGGTATTAAAGCAGCGGGAGCCCAGGAGAGCGCGAGAGTTCGGTGGTATTAAAGCAGTGGGAGCCCAGGAGAGCGCGAGAGTTCGGCGGTATTAAAGCAGCGGGAGCCCGGGAGAGCACGAGAGTTCGGCGGTATTAAAGCAGTGGGAGCCCAGGAGAGCGCGAGAGTTCGGCGTTATTAAAGCAGCGGGAGCCCAGGAGAGCGCGAGAGTTTGGCGGCATTAAAGCAGTGGGTGCCCAGGAGAGTGCAAGAGTTCGGCGGTATTAAAGCAGCGTGAGCCCAGGAGAGCGCGAGAGTTTGGCAGTTTTAAAGCAGCGGGAGCCCAGGAGAGCGCAAGAGTTCGGCGGTATTAAAGCAGCGGGAGCCCAGGAGAGCACGAGAGTTCGGCGGTATTAAAGCAGCGGGAGCCCAGGAGAGTGCGAGCGTTCGGCGGTATTAAAGCAGCGTGAGCCCAGGAGAGCGCGAGCGTTCGGCGGTATTAAAGCAGCGGGAGCCCAGGAGAGCACGAGAGTTCGGCGGTATTAAAGCAGCGGGAGCCCAGGAGAGTGCGAGAGTTCGGCGGTATTAAAGCAGCGGGAGCCCAGGAGAGCGCGAGAGTTCGGCGGTATTAAAGCAGCGGGAGCCCAGGAGAGCGCGAGTGTTCGGCGGTAGTTAAAGCAGCGGGAGCCCAGGAGAGCGCGAGAGTTCGGCGGCAGTTAAAGCAGCGGGAGCACAGGAGAGAGCGAGAGTTCGGCGGTATTAAAGCAGCGGGAGCACAGGAGAGCGCGAGAGTTCAGCGGTATTAAAGCAGCGGGAGCACAGGAGAGTGCGAGAGTTCAGCGGTATTAAAGCAGCGGGAGCTGAGGAGAGCGCGAGAGTTCGGCAGTATTAAAGCAGCGGGAGCCCAGGAGAGCGCGAGAGTTCGGTGGTATTAAAGCAGCGGGAGCCCAGGAGAGCGCGAGAGTTCGGTGGTATTAAAGCAGCGGGAGCCCAGGAGAGCGCGAGTTTGGCGGTATTAAAGCAGCGGGAACCCAGGAGAGCGCGAGAGTTCGGTGCTATTAAAGCAGCGGGAGCCCAGGAGAGCGCGAGAGTTCGGCGGTATTAAAGCAGCGGGAGCCCAGGAGAGCACGAGAGTTCGGCGGTATTACAGCAGCGGGAGCCCAGGAGAGCATGAGAGTTCGGCGGTATTAAACCAGCGGGAACCCAGCAGAGCGCGAGAGTTCGACAGTATTAAAGCAGCGGGAGCCCAGGAGAGCGCGAGAGTTCGGCGGTATT
Organism: Somniosus microcephalus; assembly: GCF_052327205.1. NCBI lineage: Eukaryota > Metazoa > Chordata > Chondrichthyes > Squaliformes > Somniosidae > Somniosus > Somniosus microcephalus. Next base: position 178,124,037 of record NC_140992.1, read on the forward strand.
ACATCAGCGGGAGCCCAGGAGAGCGCAAGAGTTCGGCGGTATTAAAGCAGCGGGAGCCCAGGAGAGCGCGAGAGTTCGGCGGTACTAAAGCAGCGGGAGCCCAGGAGAGTGCGAGAGTTCGGCGGTATTAAAGCAGCGGGAACCCAGGAGAGCACGAGAGTTCGGCAGTATTAAAGCAGCGGGAACCCAGGAGAGCGCGAGAGTTCGGCGGCATTAAAGCAGCGGGAGCCCAGGAGAGCGCGAGAGTTCGGCGGTATTAAAGCAGCGGGAGCCCAGGAGAGCGCGAGAGTTCAGCGGGATTAAAGCAGCGGGAGCCCAGGAGAGCGCGAGAGTTTGGCAGTTTTAAAGCAGCGGGAGCCCAGGAGAGCGCGAGGGTTCGGCGGTAGTTAAAGCAGCGGGATCCCAGGAGAGCACAAGTGTTCGGCGGGAGCCCAGGACAGTGCGAGAGTTCGGCGGTATTAAAGCAGCGGGAGCCCAGGAGAGCGCAAGAGTTCGGCGGTATTAAAGCAGCGGGAGCCCAGGAGAGCACAAGTGTTCGGCGGGAGCCCAGGACAGTGCGAGAGTTCGGCGGTATTAAAGCAGCGGTAGCCCAGGCGAGCGCGAGAGTTCGGCGGTATTAAAGCAGCGGGAGCCCAGGAGAGCGCGAGAGTTCGGCGGTATTAAAGCAGCGGGAGCCCAGGAGAGCGCGAGAGTTCGGTGGTATTAAAGCAGCAGGAGCCCAGGAGAGCGCGAGAGTTCGGCGGTATTAAAGCAGCGGGAACCCAGGAGAGGGCGAGATTTTGGCGGTATTAAAGCAGCGGGAGCCCAGAAGAGCGCGAGAGTTCGGTGGTATTAAAGCAGCGGGAGCCCAGGAGAGCGCGAGGGTTCGGTGGTATTAAAGCAGCGGGAGCCCAGGAGAGCGCGAGAGTTCGGCGGTATTAAAGCAGCGGGAGCCCAGGAGAGCGCGAGAGTTCGGTGGTATTAAAGCAGCGGGAGCCCGGGAGAGTGCGAGAGTTCGGCGGTATTATAGCAGCGGGAGCCCAGGAGAGCGCGAGAGTTCGGTGGTATTAAAGCAGCGGGAGCCCGGGAGAGCGCGAGAGTTTGGTGGTATTAAAGCAGCGGGAGCCCGGGAGAGCGCGAGAGTTCGGCGTTATTAAAGCAGCGGGAGCCCAGGAGAGCGCGAGTGTTCGGCGTTATTAAAGCAGCGGGAGCCCAGGAGAGCGCGAGAGTTCGGCGGTATTAAAGCAGCGGGAGCCCAGGAGGGTGCGAGAGTTCGGTGGTATTAAAGCAGCGGGAGCCCAGGAGAGCGCGGGAGTTCGGCGGTATTAAAGCAGCGGGAGCCCAGGAGAGCGCAAGTGTTCGGCGGTATTAAAGCAGCAGGAGACCAGGAGAGCGCGAGAGTTCGGCGGAATTAAAGCAGCGGGAGCCCAGGAGAGCGCGAGAGTTCGGCGGTATTAAAGCAGTGGGAGCCCAGGAGAGCGCGAGAGTTCGGCGGTATTAAAGCAGCGGGAGCCCAGGAGAGCGCGAGAGTTCGGCGGTATTAAAGCAGCGGGAGCCCAGGAGAGCGCGAGAGTTCGGTGGTATTAAAGCAGCGGGAGCCCAGGAGAGCGCGAGAGTTCGGTGGTATTAAAGCAGCGGGAGCCCGGGAGAGCGCGAGAGTTCGGCGGTATTAAAGCAGCGGGAGCCCAGGAGAGCGCGAGAGTTCAGCGGTATTAAAGCAGCGGGAGCCCAGGAGAGCGCAAGAGTTCAGCGGTATTAAAGCAGCGGGAGCCCAGGAGAGCGCGGCAGTATTAAAGCAGCGGGAGCCCAGGAGAGCGCGAGAGTTCGGCGGGAGCCCAGGAGAGCGCGAGAGTTCGGCGGGAGCCCAGGAGAGCGCGAGAGTTCGGTGGTATTAAAGCAGCGGGAGCCCAGGAGAGCGTGAGAGTTCGGCAGTATTAAAGCAGCGGGAGCCCAGGAGAGCACGAGAGTTCGGCAGTATTAAAGCAGCGGGAGCCCAGGAGAGCGCGAGAGTTCGGCGGTATTAAAGCAGTGGGAGCCCAGGAGAGCGCGAGCGTTCGGCGGTATAAAGCAGTGGGAGCCCAGGAGAGCGCGAGAGTTCGGCGCTTTTAAAGCAGCGGGAGCCCAGGAGAGCGCGAGCGTTTGGCGGTATAAAGCAGTGGGAGCCCAGGAGAGCGCGAGAGTTCGGCGGTATTAAAGCAGCGGGAGCCCAGGAGAGCGCGAGCGTTCGGCGGTATAAAGCAGTGGGAGCCCAGGAGAGCGCGAGAGTTCGGCGGGAGCCCAGGAGAGCGCGAGAGTTCGGCGGGAGCCCAGGAGAGCGCGAGAGTTCGGCGGTATTAAAGCAGCGGGAGCCCAGGAGAGCGCGAGAGTTCGGCAGTATTAAAGCAGCGGGAGCCCAGGAGAGCGCGAGAGTTCGGCAGTATTAAAGCAGCGGGAGCCCAGGAGAGCGCGAGAGTTCGGCAGTATTAAAGCAGCGGGAGCCAAGGAGAGCGCGAGTGTTCGGCGGGAGCCCAGGAGAGCGCGAGAGTTCGGCGGGAGCCCAGGAGAGCGAGAGAGTTCGGCGGTATTAAAGCAGCGGGAGCCCAGGAGAGCGTGAGAGTTCGGCAGTATTAAAGCAGCGGGAGCCCAGGAGAGCGCGAGAGTTCGGCAGTATTAAAGCAGCGGGAGCCCAGGAGAGCGCGAGAGTTCGGCAGTATTAAAGCAGCGGGAGCCCAGGAGAGCGCGAGCGTTCAGCGGTATAAAGCAGTGGGAGCCCAGGAGAGCGCGAGAGTTCGGCGGTATAAAGCAGTGGGAGCCCAGGAGAGCGCGAGAGTTCGGCGGTATAAAGCAGTGGGAGCCCAGGAGAGCGCGAGAGTTCGGCGCTTTTAAAGCAGCAGGAGCGCAGGAGAGCGCGAGCGTTCAGCGGTATAAAGCAGTGGGAGCCCAGGAGAGCGCGAGAGTTCGGCGGTATTAAAACAGCGGGAGCCCAGGAGAGCGCGAGAGTTCGGCGGTATTAAAGCAGCGGGAGCCCAGGAGAGCGCGAGCGTTCGGCGGTATAAAGCAGTGGGAGCCCAGGAGAGCACGAGCGTTCAGCGGTATTAAAGCAGCGGGAGCCCAGGAGAGCGCGAGAGTTCGGCGGTATTAAAGCAGCGGGAGCCCAGGAGAGCGCGAGAGTTCAGCGGTATTAAAGCAGCGGGAGCCCAGGAGAGCGCGAGATTTCGGCGGTATTAAAGCAGCGGGAGCCCAGGAGAGCGCGAGAGTTCGGCGGGAGCCCAGGAGAGCGCGAGAGTTCGGCGGTATTAAAGCAGCGGGAGCCCAGGATAGCGCGAGAGTTCGGTGGTATTAAAGCAGCGGGAGCCCAGGAGAGCGCGAGAGTTCGGCGGTATTAAAGCAGCGGGAGCCCAGGAGAGCGCGAGATTTCGGCGGTATTAAAGCAGCGGGAGCCCAGGAGAGCGTGAGAGTTCGGTGGTATTAAAGCAGCGGGAGCCCAGGAGAGCGCGAGAGTTCGGTGGTATTAAAGCAGCGGGAGCCCGGGAGAGCGCGAGAGTTCGGCGGTATTAAAGCAGCGGGAGCCCAGGAGAGCGCGAGAGTTCGGCGGTAGTTAAAGCAGCGGGAGCCCAGGAGAGCGCGGCAGTATTAAAGCAGCGGGAGCCCAGGAGAGCGCGAGAGTTCGGCAGTATTAAAGCAGCGGGAGCCCAGGAGAGCGCAAGAGTTCGGCGGGAGCCCAGGAGAGCGCGAGAGTTCGGCGGGAGCCCAGGAGAGCGCGAGAGTTCGGCGGTATTAAAGCAGCGGGAGCCCAGGAGAGCGCGAGAGTTCGGCAGTATTAAAGCAGCGGGAGCCCAGGAGAGCGCGAGAGTTCGGCAGTATTAAAGCAGCGGGAGCCCAGGAGAGCGCGAGAGTTCGGCAGTATTAAAGCAGCGGGAGCCAAGGAGAGCGCGAGTGTTCGGCAGTATTAAAGCAGCGGGAGCCCAGGAGAGCGCGAGAGTTCGGCAGTATTAAAGCAGCGGGAGATGCTGAGCTGCAACAGACCAGTGAGTGTAAAGAAGTAAAAAGTAATCGAAGTGTGACGGCACCAGAAAGCAGGTAAGTGATTGGTTGGTAAGTATTTCTATATTTCTCGCTTTTTTTCCTAACTTGGGCTTCTAAATTTAAGTGCCTTGGTGTGGATTAAAAGATATACGTGTTCCAAATTTTAAAATTAATTAATTAATTAATTGAGATAGGAGACCAGGCAATGTGTTGTTGGTGCATGTGGGAGCTGGTGGAAACCATTGAGGTCCAAGGCGACCACAGCTGCAGCAAATGTTGGCTGCTCGAGGAACTTTGGCTCAGAGTTGATGAGCTGGAGTCCGAGATTCAGACACTACGACACATTAGGGAGGCGGAGCGGTACCTGGACACCAAGTTCCAGGAGGCAGTCACACCCACTAGAGTAATTACTTCCAATCTGGCTGATAGTCAGGAACAGGAGGGTGTGACTACAAGCGAGGCAGGTATTGGGATCCAGGAGGCAGTGATGGAGGAGCCTCAGCCCTTGGCCTTGTCTAACAGGCACGAGATTCTTGCTCCCTGTGTGGACGAGGGCAGGGACTGCAGGGAGGATGAGCAATCTGACCACAGCACCGTGGTACAGGGAACCATTCAAGTTGGGGTAGTAAAAAGAAATGTTGTAGTGATAGGGGATAGTACAGTTGGAAGGATAGACACTGTTCTCTGCAGCTGAAAGCGTGAGTCCCGAAGGCTGTGTTGCCTGCCCGGTGCCAGGGTTAAGGACATCTCCTCTGGGCTGGAGAGAAACTTGGAGTGGGAGGGGGAGGATCCAGTTGTCATAGTCCACGTAGGCACCAATGACATAGGTAGGACAAAGAAGGAGGTTCTGCTGAGAGAGTATGAGCAGCTTGGGGTTAAGTTAAAAAGCAGAACCACAAAGGTAATAATCTCTGGATTACTACCTGAGCCACGAGCGAATTTGCATAGGGTAAATAAGATCAGAGAAATGAACAAGTGGCTCAAAGGCTGGTGTGGGAGAAATGGGTTTTGATTTCTGGGGCATTGGCACCAGTACAGGGAGCTGTTCCGTTTGGGCGGACTTCACCTGAACCGTGCTGGGGCTAGAGTCCTGGTGAATCAAATAACTAGGGCTGGAGAGAGGGCTTTAAACTAAATAGGGGAGGGGGAAGAGGATCCAGGTGAGCGGGAATTTATAAAAATTAATGAGAAATGAGAAAGCAATAGTGCAGGATAGAGATGGGGGAAATAATAACCAGAGTGTGACAAGGGACAGAATGTTTAAAAATAAGAATGCAACAAAAAATGGGGCCAAAACAAGGAGAAATGGTAAAAAGACAAAGTTAAAAGCTCTATATCTGAATACACGCAGCATTCGTAACAAGATAGATGAGTTGACGGCACAAATAGATACAAATGGGTATGATCTGATCGCCATTACAGAGACGTGGTTGCAAGGTGATCAGGGCTGGGAACTGAATATTCCAGGGTATTTTGACAATTCGGAAGGATAGACAGAAAGGAAAGGGAGGTGGGGTGGCTTTGTTGGTAAAGGATGGGATCAGTGCAGTGGTGAGAAGTAATACTGGCTCAGAAGATCAAGATATAGAATCGGTTTGGGTGGAGATAAAAAATAATAAAGGGAAAATGTCTCTGGCGGGTGTTGTCTGCAGGCCCCCGAACAGTAGCAATACTGCTGGACAGAGTATAAATCAACAAATAATGGAGGCCTGTAAAAAAGGTACGGTAATAATCATGGGTGATTTTAATCTCCATATTGATTGGACAAATCAAATTGGCCATGGTAGCCTTGAGGAGGAGCTCATAGAGTGCATCCGGGATGGTTTCTGAGAACAGTATGTAATGGAACCAACCAGGGAGCAGGCTATCTTGGATCTGGTACTGTGTAATGAGACAGAATTAATAAATGATCTCATAGTAAAGGATCCTCTCGGAAAGAGTGATCATAGCATGGTTAAATTTCAAATTCAGTTGGAGGGTGAGAAAGTTGTATCTCAAACCAGTGCCCTGATCTTAAACAAAGGCAATTACAATGGCATGAGGACAGAACTGGCTAAAGTGGACTGGAAAAATAAATTAAAGAGTAAGACAGTTGAAATGCAGTGGCGGACATTTAAGGAGATATTTCATAACTCTCAACAAAAATATATTTCAGTGAGAAAGAAAGATTTTAAGAGAAGGGAGCACCATCCGTGGTTAACTAAGGAAGTAAAGGATGGTATCAAATTGAAAACAAAGGCATACAATGTTGCCAAGATTGGTGGGAGACCAGAGGATTGGGAAATTTTTAAAACCAGCAAAGGATGACTAAAAAAATAATAAAGAGGGAGATCATCAATTATGAGAGTAAACAGGCAAGAAACATTAAAACAGATAGTAAGAGCTTCTACAGGTATATAAAAAGGAAGAGAGTAGCTAAAGTAAACCTTGGTCCCTTAGAGGATGAGACTGGGGAATTAATAATGGGGAATGGGGAAACGGCAGAGACTCTGAACAAATATTTTGTATCTGTTTTCACGGTAGAAGACACTAACAACATCCCAATAATGGATAATCAAGGGGCCACAGGGAGGGGGCAACTAAAGACAATCACTATAACTAAGGAAATAGTACTTGGTAAAATAATGGGACTAAAAGATGACAAGTCCCCTGGATCAGATGGCCTGCATCCCAGGGTCTTAAAAGAAGTGGCTGCAGAGAGAGTGGATGCATTGGTTGCAATATACCAAAATTCCCTGGACTCTGGAAAGGTCCCAGCGGATTGGAAAACCGCAAATGTAACACCCCTATTTAAGAAAGGAGGGAGACAGAAAGCAGGAAACTATAGACCAGTTAGCCTAACATCTGTCGTTGGGAAAATGCTGGAGTCCTTCATTAAGGAAGCAGTAGCAGGGCATTTGGAAAATCATAATACAGTCAAGCAGAGTCAGCATGGTTTTATGAAAGGGAAATCATGTTTAACAAATTTGCTGGCGTTCTTTGAGGAGGTAACGAGCAGGGTGGACAAAGGTGAACCAGTGGATGTGGTGTATTGGATTTCCAGAAGGCTTTCGATAAGGTGCCACATAAAAGGTTACTGCATAAGATAAGAGCTCACAGAATTGGAGATAATATATTAGCATGGATAGAAAATTGACTAACTAACAGAAAGCAGAGAGTCGGGATAAATGGGTCATTTTCCAGTTGGCAAACGGTAATTAGTGGGGTGCCACAGGGATCGGTGCTGAGGCCTTAACTATTTACAATCTACATTAATGACTTGGATGAAGGGACTGAATGTAATGTAGCCAAGTTTGCAGATGATACAAAGATGGGTGGGAAAGCAAGTTGTGCAGAGGAGTCAAAGAACCTGCAAAGGGATATAGGCAGGCTAATTGAGTGGGCAAACATTTGGCAGATGGTGTATAATGTGGGAAAGTGCGAGGTTATACACTTTGGCAGGGAAAATAAAAAAGCAAATTGTTATTTAAATGGAGATTACAAAATGCTACAGTTCAGAGGGACCTGGGGGTCCTTGTGCATGAAACACAAAAAGTTAGCATGCAGGTACAGCAAGTAATCAAAAAGGCAAATGGAATGTTGGCCTTTATTTCAAGGGGGTTGGAGCATAAAAGCAGGGAAGTCCTGCTACAACTGTACAGGGTATTGGTGAGACCACACCTTGAGTACTGCGTAGTTTTGGTCTCCTTATTTAAGGAAGGATATACTTGCATTGGAGGCAGTTCAGAGACGATTCACTAGGTTAATTCCAGGGATGAGGGGGTTGACTTATGAGGAAAGGTTGAGCAGGCTGGGCCTATACTTATTGGAATTTAGAAGAATGAGAGGTGATCTTATTGAAACATCTACGCAGAGAGGACATTTTCCCTCGTGGGGTAATCGAGAACTCGGGGGCACAGTTTTCGAATAAAGGGTCGCCCTTTTGGAACTGAGATGAGGAGGAATTTCTTCTCTCAGAGGGTCATAAATCTGTGGAATTCTCTGCCCCAGAGAGCTGTGGAGGCTGGGTCATTAAATACATTTAAGGTGGAGATAGACAGATTTTTGCAAGATAACGGAGTGAAGAGTTATGGGGAGCGGGCTCAAAGTGGCTTTGAGCCCAAGATCAGCCATGGTCTTATTGAATGGCGGAGCAGGCTCGAGGGGCCAAGTGGCCTATTCCTGCTCCTATTTCTTATGTTCTTATGTTAAAGAGGCCAGTACTCGCCCTTTCTGCTCCCCTTTAAAGGATTGGCATTTGCCCATCCTTTCCCTCTTTAGCGGGTTAGAACTGTGAGACGGGAGCAGGCAGTCAGAACTAGACTCGAATGCTCTCCTTCTGGTTGGGAATATCTGACAATTCTATGGCTGAAGCTAACAGGGGCATGTTTTTTTTTTCTCCAGATTTTAATGTAAACACCAATCTGATGGTAACGTGATAACTTGTCATCAGAGGTCTCCGATTGTATAAAGGACTGCCGGCGGGTGTCATCCAGCAAACATCATGGGTGCTGAGAGCAGCCAATGGAGGTGGTGAAATAAATAGGCGTGCGTACTGAAGTCCGACTGGGCTCTCCAAGAGAGCTAATAGGGACCAGCAGCACACTACAAGGAATAGCAGGGCTGTAACGGTTACTGTAAAGGCAGTTTAAATCTCTGTGCCCGCCACTGATGTAGTCTTAATTGAATGGCGGTACAGGCTCAAAGGGCTGAATGGCCTACTTCTGTTCCTATGTTTTTACTCCAGGGGATTTCCTGGGCTGAATTATGTGCTGCAGGTGCAATTGGATGACTGTGGTAATGGTACTGGCCCATCCCATTCCATATTAAGGGATAAATACTGGTCCATCTTGAAAGCAAGATCCTGACACCTTAAGCCACAATGTAACCTGGCACATGGGGGGGGGAGTCCGTAAATATAGCACACTCACATACTGTACCTTAGCAGCAAGTGATGCTGCTGTCATGCGAGGCCTCTGAACTTCCTCCACGCTAATCCCCGGATAGACCATGGTGGCCGAGACCGCCTCTGCCTCCCGATAACGTTCAGCTGCCTCCTTGCGTCTCTGTAAAGTGTTCACCATTGGCTGGTCATAAGGACCAGGCTTCGACCAGTCCTAGAAAGTCGAGGAAAGCGCCCAGTGAATAGAAATGTTGAGACGGGGGAGAGTAATCGTTCACAGCAGGTGGGGGGGAGGAGCATTTAGTTCGATTGAGACATCACAGCGAGGCAGCTATTGAAGAGTTACAGAAGGACAGCATTCTGGGATTGCATAAAGTGTTTCAGTAGAGATGGCTCCGGTGAACGTCTTCACCCGACATCCAGTACTCTGCCACCCACGTCCTCTCCTGCCCTAAGTCCCGCTCGCCCATCACCCCTCATCGATCCCCGCTGACTTCCTGTCTCTCAGTGAATTGACTTCAATATCCTTGTCCTCATGTTACATCCCCTCACCCCACCCAGTCTCTGGAATCTTCTCCTCCCTTACTTCCCAGTACACAACCTCCACTCTTCCAGCTCTGGTACACTGCGCATCCCCTTCCCTCCACTGCACACCCAGTGGCAAGAGCTTTCACACTGACCTCACTGATCATGCCTTCCCTCACCTCCCAGACCTTTACTCCCACTTCCCAACAAAGCATCCGCCAACCTCCTTGTAAAGTGCCCTTGGATGTTGTATTGTGTGAGAGGTGCAACCAAACACTAGTTAGTGCTATTTAGGGGTTTTTTAAGTTTATTTTTTAGTTATTCATTCATAGGATGTGGGCGTCACTGGCAAGGTCAGCATTTATTTCCCATCCCGAATTGCCCTTGAGAAGGTGGTGGTGAGACGCCTTCTTGAACCGCTGCAGTCCGTGTGGTGAAGGTGCTCCCACAGTGCTGTTACAGAGGGAGTTCCAGGATTTTGACCCAGTGATGATGAAGGAACGGCGATATATTTCCAAATCAAGATGATGTGTGACTTGGAGGTGGTGGTGTTCCCATGTGCCTGCTGCCCTCGTCCTTCTAGGTGGAAGAGGTCACGGGTTTGGGAGGTGCTGCCAAAGAAGCATTGGCGAGTTGCTGCAGTGCATCTTGTAGGTGCTACACACTGCAGCCACGGTACACCGGTGGTGGAGTCAGTGAATGTTTAAGGTGGTGGATGGGGTGCCAATCAAGTGGGGCTACTTTGTCCTGAATGGTGTCGAGCTTCTCGAGTGTTGTTGGAGCTGCACTCATCCAGGCAAGTGGAGAGTATTCCATCACACTCCTGACTTGTGCCTTGTAGATGCTGGAAAGGCTTTGAGGAGTCAGGAGGTGAGACACTCGCCGCAGAATACCCAGCCTCTGACCTGTCCTTGTAGCCACAGTATTTATGTGGCTGGTCCAGTTAAGTTTCTGGTCACGTTGGGTGTCATTAAAGGCAGGCTTTGTTCTGTTGAGCTCATTCTCAACAAGAACTGGGCTGAGATTGTCCAAACCTATTTCATGTAGGAGTCTTACAGCCAGAGACAGAGGGGATGAAGTCAATGGAAAGGAAAATTGGGCGGCGTGTGTAACAACGCCTGTTTTGTGCTCCCGCCAAAGTTTAATTTCACCCCAGAGAATTTCCTCCCATCAGTCTTGGCCATTGGTCCCACAATCACTTTATTTTTCTCTCTACTCTGGAGTGCCTTTTATTGCTTCATTTTCTCTGCTGTTTTACATTGCCACTGTGGCGACACGCCACCACTGGACATAATCCGCTCACGGCGGCACAGACAGTCTAAGCAGAAGCCCCCAGCCGGGGGCCCTTTCCTCCAGCAACTTGTTTCCCGCAGGGACAGGCTTCCGGGAGCACTTCCTGTCTGGGAAGTATTTAAATGGATGCGCGGGCTTTTCTAGTTCCTGTTTGTCATGTGGTCAGAATAAAGCAGTTGTGTTTTCAATAGCTCTGGTCTCGACTCCCACGTTTGCCGCGGTATCTCAACACTGGTGACCCCGACGCTCAGGACGAATCCTAAGCTAGCATGGCGGATACAAACGCAGTCACGGTTAAATTACCAGACTTTTGGGAGAACCTCGCCGAAGCCTGGTTCGTTCAAGCTGAGTCCAGATTCCGGCTGAAAGGCATTACAGTCGACGCCACGAAGTACGACTACCTCGTCGCCTCACTCACCTACGCTACAGTCCCCAAGGTTTGGGCAGCGCTGCAGAATCCACCAACGGAGGGCAAGTACGAACATCTGAAGGCTGCGCTACTTAAAAAATTTCAAACGTCCTCTTACCAGCGCCACTGCCAACTCCTGGACCTCCCCGGCCTTGGTGACGCTTCACCATCAGACCTGCTTTCCCACATGCTGTCCCTCTCAGACGACAAAAATCCCGGCGCCCTTTCTCGCACGCTTTTCATTCGGCAGCTCCCCGCCAGCATCCGCCCGCTCATTGTGGAGTCTGACTCCACGGACCTGAATGATATAGCCGAAAAGGCCGACCGGCTGCTCTCTGCACAGGCCGCTCGCGACGTCACGCCCGACCTCACGGCAACGACCACGCGGTCTTCCCGGGCCGCTAGGCCCGACCGCCCTACCACTCCGGGTCACTGCTACTACCACACCCGTTTTGGCGCTAGGGCTCAACGCTGCACGCCACCGTGTACCTTCAAACCCCCCCCGCACCGGCCCCCGCGATGGCCGCGGGGCAGAAGGAGCCCCTACTGTACGTCACTGACGACAGAACCAACCGCCGATTTCTGTGCGACACAGGGGCCCAGCACAGCATCACCCCCGCCTCCGCCCTCGAAATCCAACGCGGCACACGGGGTATCACACTGGCTGCAGCCAACGGCTCTGAAATCCGCACATATGGCACCCGCATGGTCACGCTCGACCTCGCGGGCCGCCGCTACCGCTGGGAGTTCCTCACAGCCAAGGTCCTCTGCCCACTCATCGGCGCCGACTTCCTACGCGCCCACGGCCTCCTTGTCGACATTCCGAGGCACCGCCTCGTCGACATCAACACTATAGCCCCCATCCCCGGCGCCTTTACCCCGGCCCGTTCGGCCGGCCTGACGACCTACCTCCTCGCCAGAGCCACGGACGACTACTCGGCACTCCTAGCTGAGTTTCCCGCCCTCGCTAAACTGACCTTTTCGGCCAAAGCCGCCAAGCACGGTGTGGAGCACTATATCCCCACCACCGGCCCCCCAGTTTCTGCTCACGCCCGCAGACTCAACCCGGCCAAGCTGGAAATCGCGCGGGCCGAGTTCACCAACATGGAACAACTCGGCATCATCCGCCGCTCCAGCAGCCCTTGGGCCTCGCCCCTCCACATCGCCCCAAGCCCGGCGGAGGCTGGCGCCCTTGCGGGGACTACCGCCGCCTCAACGACGCCACCACCCCCGATCGATACCCGGTGCCACACATCCAGGACTTCTCGGCCCGACTGGCCGGACGAACCGTCTTTTCCAAAGTCGACCTGGTGCGCGGTTACCACCAAGTCCCCGTACACCCCGCGGACATCCCCAAAACGGCCGTCATCACCCCATTCGGCCTGTTCGAGTTCCTGAGGATGCCCTTCGGCCTCAAGAATGCAGCACAGGCTTTCCAGCGCCTTATGGACTCAGTCCTCCGGGACCTGAACTTCCTATTCGTCTATCTAGACGACATTCTCGTGGCCAGCTCCTCCAAACAGGAACACCTCGAACACCTTCGCATCCTGTTCGGGCGCCTAGCCCAACACGGGCTCATCCTCAGCCCGGCGAAGTGCCAATTCGGCCTAACCGAGATCGATTTTCTCGGTCACCACATCACCCCTGCTGGGGCCGTCCCCCTGCCCAACAAGGTGCAGGCCGTCCAGCAATTCCCCCGCCCCACAACCATCAAGGGCCTCCAGGAGTTCCTCGGGATGGTGAACTTCTACAACAGGTTCATCCCCAGAGCCGCAGCCCTTATGAAGCCCCTATACGACTCCCTCCGAGGAAAATCCGGCAAGATGGACGTAGCCTGGACCACTGACACGGCAGCCGCCTTTGACGCCACCAAAAACGCGCTCGCCGACGCCACTCTGCTCGCGCACCCGAGGGCCGATGCCCGGGTCGCGCTCACCACCGACGCCTCCGACCACGCGGTCGGGGCCGTGTTCGAGCAGTGGGTCAATGGCGCGTGGCAGCCACTTGCCTTCTACAGCCGCCAACTGCGCCCCCCGGAGGTCAAATACTCCACTTTCGACCGCGAGCTTCTCGCACTCCACCTGTCGGTCCGCCATTTCAGGTTCCTCCTGGAAGTCCGCCCCTTCACCGCGTATGTGGACCACAAGCCACTCACATATGCGATGGCCAAGCACACCGAACCCTGGTCCGCTAGGCAGCAACGCCAGCTCGCAGCCGTCTCCGAGTTTACTACGGACATTCAGCACGTCTCCGGTAGAGACAACGTGGTCGCCGACTGCCTTTCCCGCCCCGCCGTCTGTGCGAATCACCTCGCGGTCGACTACGCACAACTAGCAGCGGCCCAGCTCACAGACCCAGACCTCCTCTTGGCGGCTACCAGCCTGCCAGGGCTACGCCTAGCCAAGGTCGCGCACGGGCCCGAAGCCACGGCAGTGACGTGCGACGTCTCACTCGGCCAACCCAGGCCGGTCGTCCCTGAGACCTGGCGCCGCCGCGTCTTCGACGCACTCCACGGGCTCTCTCACCCGGGTTCCCGCGCATCCGTCAAACTCCTCTCCAAGCGCTTCGTCTGGCGCGGCCTCAGCAGAGATGTTCGGACTTGGGCCACCCCCTGCCTCGCCTGCCAACGGGCTAAGGTACAGCTGCACACCAAAGCACCCCTGGGAGACTTCGAGGTACCCAGCCGCCGCTTCGACCACGTACACGTCGACATCGTCGGTCCCCTGCCGCCATCGCAAGGCCAAACTTATCTCCTCACGATGGTCGACCGCTACACACGCTGGTCTGAGGCAGTGCCGCTGACCTCCACCACCACAGCCGACATCGCCAGGGCGTTCGTTAACACCTGGGTTGCGAGGTTCGGCGTACCGGCCGACATAACCTCCGACAGAGGCGCCCAGTTCACCTCCGAACTCTGGACGGCCACAGCACGCAACCTCGGGGTGACGCTCCACAGCGTACCACCCGCAGGCCAACGGACTTTGTGAACGCTTCCACAGGTCACTCAAGGCCTCACTCCGCGCCGGCCTGCAGGACAGTACCTGGACTGACCGCCTACCGTGGGTGCTACTCGGCCTACGCACCGCGGTCAAGGAAGACCTCCAGTCCTCGGCAGCGGAGTTAGTCTACGGACAACCGCTGCGCGTCCCAGGCGAATTCCTTCCGGAGCCTACCAAGCCTTGGTCGGCCGAACAGCAGCGGCTCGACTCTTTCTCTTCCGCTCAGCAGTTCGCCCCCCTTCCGGTCAACCGACACGACGAACTCGCACCTCATGTCCCGCCAAATTTACAGCAGGCGCGCTTCGTCTTCGTGCGACACGACGCGCACCGCGGGCCCCTGCGACCCCCGTACGACGGTCCGTACGAGGTACTACAAACCGGGGACAAGGTCTTCAAGCTGCGACTCGGCGACAGGGTCGAGACAGTCTCCATCGACCGGCTCAAACCAGCACACACAGAACCAGGGGAACAGGTCCCCGTGGCCCAGCCTCCAACTAGAGGCCGTCCCCCCGGCAAGCCAGCACAGCCGGCGGCGAACCGCCCGACCCAACCAACCAGACCGGCGACCACTCAGAGCCGCTGCGGCAGAACCATTAGACCACCGTCACGACTCGTCCACTCCTCCTAAGCGGATTCTGGGGGGAGCTCTGTGGCGACACGCCACCACTGGACATAATCCGCTCACGGCGGCACAGACAGTCTAAGCAGAAGCCCCCAGCCGGGGGCCCTTTCCTCCAGCAACTTGTTTCCCGCAGGGACAGGCTGCCGGGAGCACTTCCTGTCTGGGAAGTATTTAAGTGGATGCGCGGGCTTTTCTAGTTCCTGTTTGTCATGTGGTCGGAATAAAGCAGTTGTGTTTTCAATAGCTCTGGTCTCGACTCCCACGTTTGCCGCGGTATCTCAACACCACACCTTTTTTTTCCCTCTCTCTCGGTTTTTTCTCCCCTTGTTTGCTGTTTTTTTTTCTCTGCATCTTCCTTTGTCTGTCTCCTCCCCATCGCGCGCCGCCCCCCCCCAACCACGAACCACTGAAAATGGCCACGCCCCTCAGTTAATTCTGCCTTGTCCCAGCTTTCAGGTTTATGCAATCCCAAGTTGCCTTGCATTATGCGCACCGCGGTAAAACAAGCTGCCAAAAGAGGGGTGTTAACGTACAATCGATTGTGAGGTTATTCATGCAAATGATTCGGAAAGAACAGCAAATTAATGAAAAGGATGTGATGAGAGACAAGCCAAAATTAAACAAAATTTAACAAAAAAAATGGTGATAAAACAAACCTTCCAGCTAGGAATCGTTGATGAGAGGGCAGTGCCAGGTCCAGGGGAATGGTTAAAGGGAGGGATATCAGGGAAAACAGCAGGGTTAGGCCTAGTGCAGGCCCTTGTGTCAGGGATGATGGGAGCAGAGCCAGAGAACGCAGGTGAAGAGCACTCGCTAGGAATATGGCAATACACATACCCAGGCATGAACTGCAGATGGAAGAACACGAGATCAGCACAGGCAATAAGTGGACAACCTTTGGAGGGTTTCCAACGGAAATGCCAGCAAAACACAACTTAATGACATTATAAGCTATCGGACAGCCTACACAGGATGAGTGCCTAACAGTTCAAATTTGTACTGTACAATAGTTCAACCACAAAAATCCAAATATTGAATTTATGGTAGAAGAAGGTGCTTACCGGTAGTGCGACCCACTGAAATGCTAACCTTCTGCGTCACTGAATGATAGGTTTCTTCCAGCAAATTCCCACACACACGTTCCTGATCGAAACTGGGCTATCGGGGTAAGGGGTGAGCATCACTGCAGTGACCCACTTCCCCAGAGACTTAGTTAACCTGGGTCACTCCCACATCAGGCTTGGGTATAGACATCTGGACTGATATGTCCATCTACTAAGGGATGATTGGCCTGGTAACAAAGTGATGGGAGTGCTTCCAGCCAGATGGTTGCAATTGTATAGAAACGGTCGCCATTATAGAATCCATTGAAACAATCTGCAACACCAGCATTACACAAGGGTAGCAAGTTGAAAATCTACCCCCTGATCCTTGCTTCAATCACAACATCAGGTCTTCGGCATCTCAGTGAGGTCTTCCACACAGAGGGTGATTTTATGCCCAAACTAGGATGGGACTTCTCAGCACTAAAGGGCGAGAGGTCCTTGGCTTCGACCTACCAAAGTATTAAAATCTAAAGCAAATTGCAGCAAGGTGCCTTCAAAGCGGCTGTAATCTACAATCACAGCACTAACGACTAAAACCAACACAAGAGACGAACGTTCTGAGTCAGTTCGCAGCAACAGAATAAGAAAGCCGTCTTAATTTGCTTTGATGACAAGTTGTGTTTTTTGGAGCATTCCCTTGAAATGCAGGTACAAGCACTGGGCCTCCAAAACCAGAGAAACAACAAGCTCATCCATTCTCCCAACTCTATACAGCTCTGTAAGTATTTAGCCTTTTAGTCACATCCCCATGGAAATATTTAGGCAAAATATACGGATAAATACTGTAAGCTTTCAAAGTATTCACCAAGATCAAATCTTTGGACCCAACAGGCTCCCTCTGAATGTTTCTGTCATGTGTTGCTGTAGCTGTATTCCTCGCATCACTTTAACCTTGCAATGGGCATGTAAATAGTTGGAGTCAACGGCGTATATATTTGCATACCCAATCTAATAAGCCAATTGTCTGACTTGCTATTCCTATTAGGTTTCTCACTGAACGGTTAATCTCTTGCACTGTAAGGTATTTTCTTTTTTCTAAGCATACTCTAATTGTTTGGTTTCCTCCAAGCTGACTGAACTTGAGATTGTTTTGTGCATTTTGTGAGGGATGTCAGTTCTGGGGAATGGAACACTTCACATTTTAACCTTAGGAAGGATATCTTAACCTTGGTGGGGATAAAGCACAGAATCACCAGATTGATACAGTGGGTTAAATTATGAGAACACAGGTAGCATAAACTTGATTTATATTCCCTTGAGTTTAGACGTTTGGGAGGTGATTTAATTGAGGTGTTTTAAATGATAAAGCGATTTGATAGGGTAGACAGGGAGAAACTATTTCTTCTGGTGGAGGAGTCCAGAACAAGGGGCACAATCTTAAAATTAGAGCATGGACATTCAGGAGTGAAATCAGGAAGCACTTCTTCACACAAAGGGCAGTGGAAACCTGGACCTCGCTCCCCCAAAAGGCTGTGGATGCTGGGAGACAATTGGACCTTTCAAGACAGATCACTAGATTTTTGTTAGGTAAGGGTATCAAGGGATATGGAGAAAAGGCAGGTAAATGCAGTTGAGGTACAGATCAGCCATGATCTACATCAATGGCGGAACAGTCTTGAGGGGCTGAATGGCCTTCTCCTGTTCCTATATCCCCAGTGTCACTATCAAGTACTCCCAGGTTAGGCATGATACACTTAAAGGGTAAAGCTTGCTCTACTCTACCCCAACAATATGATTTAGTCCCAATCCCAAAAGAGCTGTTTTACTTTCCACATCAACTGACATGTAGTCTCCGAGTGAGACTGCCAATTGAATAACAATTGGTTTTTTTAAACTTATTTTTGTTCTAAACATAATACCGGCAAACCTCCCATATTATCAACCACGGTGAACCAGTGGATACACTAATGTGTGGTTTCTGAAGTGTGATGACTAAAGTGTGACAAGAAGTAAGTGTGATACTCACAGGAAATGAGCCCAATGTGGTTTAGCAACAACTGAACAAGGTGCTGGCAGAAGCATAATTCGCCTATGTACTGAATCACCTTCGTATCTAAAAAAGCAAAAACTTCAAGGCTTACAGTATCAAAAAGGGGAGTAGAAGTTCTCTCCAAACACACTGAAACAAATGATCATGGCATGTAGATTAACCCATTTATCCTGACTATGTTGTACGATTCTACTTGCTGGTTTTGCAGGCCCAGTTGGGAAAGAATTGGCGATGAGTATGGGTGATTCACCTTTTCGCCACCTGACCATGCTCCTGCTGTGGAGCTAGAACTAACCGAAGTGGGTGAGCTACACTCGCTAACCGACTGACACGTCTCCGATGCCTCAGAGGAAGCTGAGCTTGACGACTTCTGCCATGCATCCAGGGTCAAAGGGCACGATAAGGAGCAATAAAAGGGGAAGAGAGCAAATCTGGTTAGAATTTCAAGCATGCAGGGATGTCCTGCAAAGAACAGAGTCTGGACCAGCTGGTTTGTACAGTTCTAGTTCTGAAGGCTGTCAAGTTGAATGGGAGGGGACAACTTAGGCTATTGATAGCTTCCAAACCACATGGCCATGAGTTTACCTCAGAGCTGTTGAATCAGTTCAGCAACTTTGCCAGTTCTCAGGCAGCTGAGACGAGCAAACGAACGACTGCAACAATTTTAGCTCCAACTCAGCTCTTAATTATCCTAAAACTGTGCTGGAGTGGGCCCTAATGATCAGATATCTGAAGCCAAGGTAACTCTTCAGTTCCAAGTTGAATAGCCGAGTCAACGTGCTGATCTCCCAGATACCTCTTTATAAATCAAAAGAGCAGTGACAGTAATTGAGAGTATAAATGACCAATCACATGTAACATCAAAGCATTAATTGCGAGATCCAATCTGTACAGTGCAAAGGAGGGGCCAAAGGTAGGGAAGGGATTGGCTTTAAAGTGGTTTTGTGCTTAATTCTAAAGCTAATGTTGGCTCCTGCTATGCACCTCGCTGCCCTCCACAGAACCAAGCTGGAGTGTCACAGGTGGGAAGGAGACAGCAGAGAGGAAGATAGGGCACTGCCATTATCTAGGTTGGCCAATTTCAGTTATTCCCATCCCTGGTTGATCTTAGTATGCTACCATGGGGCCATTCCATGAAGTCCACAGCTAAAACAGTCTGGTTCAATGCCAACTGTATGTCAGTAGGATTGGGTCAAATGAGTTTGTGTACAATACTGTGTCAAGACTCTGTTTCACTAGGTATCGGTAAGAAGCAGCCTACTTTAATACAGGCTTATACAGTGCAATCAGCAACAGCATGTTATACACTTCAATCAACCTACATGTTGCCAGGGTTCCTAAAAGGTTGAGAACCTTTCTTAAGCCATAAACATTTCTTAATGTTCTGTAAGAAGCATTTGCTGTGTTTCAACACAAACTGTATTACAATATTTTAAAGTTTTAACAAACCAAAGCAAATGTCTGAGCAGAATGAATCCATAACCTATTGTGTTCTTTCGTGGGCCCCACATTATATTTTAATGGGAATTTAGAATGGTCTTGAGGAAGGCTTATTTTCAATAAGCGAAACACAATCCAAGCAACATACGCAATTAATGGTGCTTTTGCCACTGCTGGCCTGTATGAACCTTTCTTCTGGTAAATGCCTGGATAATTGCAGTAACTGTACTTGCATAAGTTTTGGCATTGTCATGAGTCCACTGTGCAGTGTAATAGGGGCACACCAGCAACAACAGAATTATGGAACATTTTATGGTGGAAGCCTATTGCAATGTGATCTGCTTTAGAATGTTTGTACTGTGAACATTCTCTGTCTATCGTGTGCTGTGGGTTTACAGTGTTTGTACTGTGAACATTCTCTGTCTATCGTGTGCTGTGGGTTTACAGTGTTTGCACTGTGAACATTCTCTGTCTATCGTGTGCTGTGGGTTTACAGTGTTTGCACTGTGAACATTCTCTGTCTATCGTGTGCTGTGGGTTTACAGTGTTTGCACTGTGAACATTCTCTGTCTATCGTGTGCTGTGGGTTTACAGTGTTTGCACTGTGAACATTCTCTGTCTATCGTGTGCTGTGGGTTTACAGTGTTTGCACATTGGATCCAAAATTGGCTTAGTGGCAGGAGGCAGAGGGTGATGGTCGAAGGTTGTTTTTGTGACTGGAAGCCTGTGTCCAGTGGTGTACCACAGGGATTGGTGCTGCGTCCCTTGCTGTTTGTAGTGTACATTAATGATTTAGATATGAATGTAGGAGGTATGATCAGTAAGTTCGCAGATGACACAAAAATTGGTGGAGTGGTAAATAGCGAGGAGGAAAGCCTCAGGCTACAGGACGATATAGATGGGTTGGTCAGATGGGCAGAACAGTGGCAAATGGAATTTAACCCTGAAAAGTGTGAGGTGATGCATTTTGGGAGGACTAACAAGGCAAGGGAATACACAATGAATGGTAGGAACCTAGGAAGGACAGAGGATCAGAGGGTCCTTGGTGTGCATGTACATAGATCCCTGAAGGCAGCAGGACAGGTAGATAAGGTGGTTAAAAAGGCATATGGGATACTTGCCTTCATTAGCCGAGGCACAGAATATAAGAGCAGGGAGGTTATAGTGGAGCTGTACAAAACGCTAGTTAGGCCACAGCTGGAATACTGTGTGCAGTTCTGGTCACCACACTATAGGAAGGATGTGATTGCATTGGAGAGGGTGCAGAGGAGATTCACCAGAATGTTACCTGGGCTGGAGCGCTTCAGCTATGAAGAGAGACTGAACAGGCTAGGGTTGTTTTCCTTAAGAGCAGAGAAGGCTGAGGGGGGACCTGATTGAGGTGTACAAAATTATGAGGGGCATAGATAGGGTAGATGGAAAGGAACTTTTCTCCTTAGTAGAGGGGTCAATAACCAGGGGGCATAGTTTCAAGGGAAGGGGCAGGAGGCTTAGAGGGGATTTGAGGAAAAGCTTTTTCACCCAGAGGGTGGTTGGAATCTGAAACTCTGCCTGAAAGGGTGGTAGAGGCAGGAACCCTCACAACATTCAAGAAGCATTTAGATGAGCACTTGAAACGCCATAGCGTACAAGGCTACGGATCAAGTGCTGGAAAATGGGATTAGAATAGACAAGGCTTGATGGCTGGCGCAGACACGATGGGTAGAAGGGCCTCTTTCTGTGCTGTATAACTCTATGACTCTAACATTCTCTCTGTCTATCGTGTGCTGTGGGTTTACAATGTTTGCACTGTGAACATTCTCAGTTTATCGTGTGCTGTGGGTTTACAGTGTTTGCACTGTGAACATTCTCTGTCTATCGTGTGCTGTGGGTTTACAGTGTTTGCACTGTGAACATTCTCAGTTTATCGTGTGCTGTGGGTTTACAGTGTTTGCACTGTGAACATTCTCAGTTTATCGTGTGCTGTGGGTTTACAGTGTTTGCACTGTGAACATTCTCTGTCTATCGTGTGCTGTGGGTTTACAGTGTTTGCACTGTGAACATTCTCTGTCTATCGTGTGCTGTGGGTTTACAGTGTTTGCACTGTGGACATTCTCTGTCTATCGTGTGCTGTGGGTTTACAATGTTTGCACTGTGAACATTCACTTCAAATCAATTTTTGATAAGTTCCAATAATGTGAATATATGATGTAATGTTACCTCCAAGAAATATGCAAGTATTTAACAAAATGGCCTTGCTGTATATGGTGCAAACTGTGTGTACGTGATGAAGCCCTGTTCTGATGAATCATCTCTATCTAAATGTTAACCTGTTTTCTCTTAGATGTACTGTGGGAGTGCTGCACTGTCGGAGGTGCCGTCTTTCAGATGAGACATTAAACCGAGGCACCCTATGCCCTCTCAGATGGATGTAAAAGATCCCATGGCACTATTCGGAGAAGAGCAGAGGAGTTCTCCCCAGTGTCCTGGGCAATATTTATCCCTCACCCAACATCAATAAAGCAGATTATCTAATCATTATCAGATGTGGGACCTTGCCGTGCGCAAATTGGTTGAAATGTTTCCTACATTACAACAGTAACTGCAGTAGTTAATTGGTTGTAAAGCACTTTGAGACGTCCTGATGTTGTGAAAGGCACTACGTAAATGCAAGTTCTTTCTTTCTTCTTTCAATACATGTCCCAATTTAACGAACACTGGAGAACACACTATCTGCCCCTAATGAAGGGCAGCTTAGACGCCAATTTTCTTTATCAGGCAACCACCTGATGAAGCAAAGCTGACCTGGTAAAATGGTTCTTTCTGACTCTGGTTGTAATTAAACTATTTGAAAAACTGTATCCCAAAGCTGTGGGTTTCTCTAATCAGCCTATTCGTATATTTATAGATCCTGCTCCTTTGGGGCCTATCAGAAACATTGCACAATTATTCCAGTGACCAATTATTTATTTGATAAAACCCTTATTGCTGTGGCTTCAGTTACAATTTTTTTCCCCACAAATTCCATTTATCAGCCATGGCTCAGTTGGTAGCACTCTCACCTCTGAGTCAGAAGATTGTGGGTTCAAGTCGAGACTTGAGCACAAAATCCAGGCTGACACGCCACTGCAGTACTGAGGGAGTGCTGCACTGTCTGAGGTTCCACCTATTGGATAAGACATTAAATCGAGTCTGCCCGGTGAGTTCTCATTAGTGTCCTGGCCAAAATTTATTCCTCAATCTACAGCACACAAAAAAAAACAGATTATCTAGTCATTATCTCATTGCTGTTTGTAGGATCTTGCTCTGGGCAATTGGTTCCGCATTCCCTAACAATACAACAGTGACTACACTTCAAAAGTACCTAATTGTCTGTAAAGCGTTTGGGCCATATTGAGACTGTGAAAGGCACTATATAAATGCAAGTCCTTTATTTCATCTACACACCCACATTTAACCATGTTTTTCACACAGCACGACAACATTGGCCTATGTTCGGTTGAACATTTCACCTGCATGAATGCATAGACAATAAGCTAAGGTGCACTTACCTGGCTGGTTATATCCGATGGCATAGGGGATGGTGGTTTGGAGTACATGGCGTCCTGGGATATGAAGCCGGAGTCGTGCGAGGAGACACTGGAGAGCCGGGTGCTGGCACTGGCAGGCTGGGCCAAGCTGCGGTAGCGATAGTTTGAACTTGGTGAGTGAGTTTGGGAACCGCTGGAGCGGGAAGTGCTACTGTTTGTACTGTTTACACTGCTGGGGGGGAGGGGTGTGGGGGGTGGGTAGAAGGGTGTGAGGGAGGGAAGGTGAGGGAGACAATTTAAGATAAGATCAGATTTACAAAAAAAAAACAGACAAAGCAGGAGGGCTACACAAGGGTGGGCAAGGGTGTTAGCATTGGTGCAATGCACACTGGTTCTCACTTGGTACTTTTTTGCTATCTTCTCCCCCTCCCTTAGCTCCCCACTTATGTCAAGAGCTAAATAACACTTCTTCCACAGGTTGGCGAGATATCTCAAATGAACGCTAATGCACAACGCAGTCCCATGGCCACCAATCGCCAAAGGTCATCTCTTCCAACCTGTCAGGCCGCTCCCTTGTAGGTAAGAAAAGAAAGGCAGAGCTAGCCCGGTCCAAAAGAACAATATTGGCCGAGGCCTGGGTACAGATAAGCTACCAACCCACTCTCCCAGGGATGGTGGGAAGATGTTCTAGAAACATAGGGGGAAAAATTGAGTCGCGCCCCCGTCGGGCGCTAACTTCGCCAGGGCGCTACTTTTAGCCTCCTTCTTGGGGCGCTGCGAGGGAATATCGCGGCGCTACGTGCCGCAGTACTGCAGGCCTTCCTCCCCTTCTTAAAGGGGAGGGGACTTGCGCAGCGCGACCCGGGGCCCAGCTGGGCCACCAGGGATCAGAGTGCCGGCAAAAGAGCCCAGCACTCAAGAGAAGTACCGGGCTCACGGAGCACAGCCGGCACTCCGTGGGGGTGCTGCTGAGGAGGCCGGGTCAGCAACGGGGGCAGGTGCTGGCAGGCGGCCAGCAACAAAAATGGCCGCCCCCCCGGCACCTCACCTTTAATTAGCGCTGCCCTGGCCGCAGGTAGCGTCCGGCGGTAATTCAGGGGGTGCTACCGAAGATCGCGGCCAGGGCGCTGCATACGGTGATGACGTCATCGCCGGCGGTGCAGCGCCACGGGGCGCTAATGGTTATCGCCGCCGCTAACCTCCCGCTGAATTTCACGGGAGGCGCTGGTGCCACGCCAGGGCGCTAGTTGCTTGGTGCTAACGGGAGGCGCAAAGCAACCAAATTTTTCCACCATAGAAAAATAGGAGCAGGAGTAGGCCATTCAGCCCTTCGAGCCTGCTCCACTATTCAGTATGATCATAGCTGATCCTCTATCTCAATACCATATTCCCGCTCTCTCCCCATACCTCGTTATGCCTTTTGTGTCTAGAAATCTATCTATCTCCTTCTTAAATATATTCTGGGGTTTATTAATAGAGGCATAGACTACAAAAACAAGGAAGTTACGCTAAACCTTTATTAAATCACTGGTTAGGCTTCAGTTGGAGTATTGTGCTCAATTCTGGGCACCACACTTTAGGAAGGATGTCAAGGCCTTGGAAAGGGTGCAGAGGAGATTCACCCTTCAGTTATGTGGAGAGACTGGGATTGTTCTCCTTAGAGCAGAGATGGTTAAGAGGAGATTTGATAAAGGTGTTTAAAATCATGAACAGTTTTGATGAGGAGAATAAGGAGAAACTGTTTCCAGTGGCAGGAGGGTTGGTAACCAGAGGACACAGGTTTAAGGTGACTGTCAAAAGAACCAGAGGTGACATGAGGAAACATTTTTTTTTTACACAGCGAGTTGTTGTGATCTAGAATGCACTGCCTGAAAGGGTGGTGGAATCAGATTCAATAGTAACATTCAAGAGAGAATTGGATAAATACTTGAAGGGAAAAAATTTACAGGGTTATGGGGAAAGAGCAGGGAACTGGGATTAATTGGCTAGCTCTACCAAAGAGCCGGCACAGGCACGATGAGCTGAATTACCTCCTTCTGTGCTGTATCATTCTATGATTCTATGTAACACTGAAGAACATGCTCTTTAAATGGTGATGGGCACATCGACGCCAGTAAAATACCTTCAGCCAACATGCAGTAACTAATGCAGCTTGCAGGAGGTGGAGCATGTGGCTAGTGACACAGCTTGGCATCAACGCATCAGCCTAACCTTTGGGCCTTGGTCGTGCAAGGGACTGTCCACTAATGGATCTCTGAATCCTTCAGGTAACGTTTAGTGTACTTCCACGACTCGCTCACGACTACAAGCCCCATTTGGCAGCACTCCCCTGTAGTTTCTGGTGTAAACCAGAAAGGCAATCAAACTGCCCTCTTACTGAATCAGTAACCTGTTCAAATGGAAGTGGTTCAGTAAAATGATTGACTGGTTATCACTCACTTGCCAAATAAATTAGCTTAAAAAATCCACGGGTTGAATACATTTTCTAATTGGTTAGATTGGTGGTTGTTGTATACCAATTAAAATCAAACTAACAGTGGATCAGTCTGTTGCAGGAAACTGTAGGGTCCATGGACCAGAGTTAGCTGATGTTGGCATGCAGGAAAAGCTTCAAAATATTCAGTCACTTCACAATAGTTTATAGATTATATTAGAAGTTTATCACTCCCTTTCCCCCAGTAAGAATTCAGTTCTATTTTTGGAAAATTAGCCAACTTTTCTGTAAGAAGTTCCACTGAAACCACAGCAGCTTTGCAGCAGAAAAGATGCTGATCTTTTCTGAAGGCCCGCAGTGATGCTGCAACTTGCGCGGGACTCGTGGACACAAGCTGTCTGATCGTGAAGAGCTCCCGAGGCTGCTGGTTGAGAAATGATTCCCCACCATTCCATCGCATGCCGGCACTCGCTGCTCGGACTTCAGACTATGGGGGTGAATTTCCCCGGGCTTTTCCTGCAATCCTGCGGGATCGTACACGAGCAAACTCCCCATTTACGCGTGTACGATATTTAAATGGACCCAACCAACAGAAATCAGAAATGTTTGGACGGATCCCCACATGTGAATTAATTGCAATACTGTAGCCACCACTTTCTCACCCATTTTTCCAATCACAGGGAGCCATCTTTCTAAAGCATAAGAGCTGTGATTTCCTCCCCTTCCACACTTGGTGCTCCGAGCAGCCATGAAGCTTACCACAAAGCCCTTGCGATGTGAAATGCCCGAAGGAGAGAGGGTGGAATGGAAATATTACCTAACCAGGTGTGCTCTGCTGACCTGTCAATCATACATACCTGCACATGCTGGATTTTCGAGAGCTAGAGCTGCTGGGGGAAGATGGCGGGGTCTGATAGGACCAGCTATAGTCAGACCCCTTCAGGTCTTTAATCACCTGCATGAGAAACAAAGGGTGGAGTTACATCCGAGAATACAGGACAAATAAGGCCCTAAAAGGGAAGGAGAGTCCAGGGAATGTACCTTTTATTTGAGTATTTGAAAACATTTTTTTTAAATAACAAAATTCTCTTTTAAGGCTTTTTATTGAAAAACATCAGTTTTCTGACCACCTGTTCTGCAAAAAAAAACACACCACAGAAGAGGTCTGTAAATGCCAACTACTGTCTATAAACTAGAGGAGAACGTTAAACAAAGGGTGCTCCCCCTACACTATCCTTTCTCCCAAGGGTGCTCCCTCAGACTATCCTTTCTCCCAAGGGTGCTCCCTCAGACTATCCTTTCTCCCAAGGGTGCTCCCTCAGACTATCCTTTCTCCCAAGGGTGCACCCTCAGACTATCCCTTCTCCCAAGGGTGCTCCCTCAGACTATCCTTTCTCCCAAGGGTGCTCCCTCAGACTATCCTTTCTCCCAAGGGTGCTCCCCCTACACTATCCTTTCTCCCAAGGGTGCACCCTCAGACTATCCCTTCTCCCAAGGGTGCTCCCTCAGACTATCCTTTCTCCCAAGGGTGCACCCTCAGACTATCCCTTCTCCCAAGGGTGCTCCCTCAGACTATCCTTCCTCCCAAGGGTGCTCCCTCAGACTATCCTTTCTCCCAAGGGTGCACCCTCAGACTATCCTTTCTCCCAAGGGTGCTCCCTCAGACTATCCTTTCTCCCAAGGGTGCTCCCTCAGACTATCCCTTCTCCCAAGGGTGCACCCTCAGACTATCCCTTCTCCCAAGGGTGCACCCTCAGACTATCCTTTCTCCCCAAGGGTGCACCCTCAGACTATCCTTTCTCCCAAGGGTGCTCCCTCAGACTATCCCTTCTCCCAAGGGTGCTCCCTCAGACTATCCTTTTCTCCTAAGGGTGCTCCCTCAGACTATCCATCCCCACAAGGGTGCACCCTCAGACTATCCCTTCTCCCAAGGGTGCTCCCTCAGACTATCCCTTCTCCCAAGGGTGCTCCCTCAGACTATCCTTTTCTCCTAAGGGTGCTCCCTCAGACTATCCATCCCCACAAGGGTGCACCCGCAGACTATCCTTTCTCCCAAGAGAACTGGTTGGCGGACAGAAAGCAAAGAGTTGGAATAAATGGGTCGTTTTCCGAGTGGCAGGCAGTGACTAGTGGAGTACCGCAAGGATCGGTCCTAGGACCCCAGCTGTTCACAATATATATTAATGATCTGGACGAGGGAATTGGATGCAATATCTCCAAATTTGCAGACGACACAAAGCTGGGCGGGAGGGTAAGCTGTGAGGAGGATGTCGGGAAACTCCAGTACGATTTGGACAGGTTGGGTGATTGGGCAGAAACATGGCAAATGCACTATAATGTGGATAAATGTGAGGTTATCCACTTTGGTGGCAAAAACAGGAAGGCACATTATTATTTGAATGGCAATAGATTGGGAGAAGGGGAAGTGCAAAGAGACCTGGGTGTCCTTGTGTACCAGTCGCTGAAGGTAAGCATGCAGGTGCAGCAGGCGGTTAAGAAGGCAAATGGTATGTTGGCCTTTGTAGCGAGAGGGTTCGAGTACAGGAACAAGGATGTCTTGCTACAGTTGTACAGGGCCTTGGTGAGACCGCACCTTGAGTATTGTGTGCAGTTTTGGTCACCTTACCTGAGGAAGGACGTTCTTGCCATGGAAGGGGTGCAGCGAAGATTCACCAAGCTGATACCTGGGATGGCAGGAATGACGTACGAGGAGAGATTGTGTCGATTGGGCTTATACTCACTGGAGTTTAGAAGATTGAGAGGGGATCTCATCGAAACCTATAAAATTCTGTCAGGTCTGGACAGACTAGATGCAGGAAGGATGTTTCTGATGGCCGGGGAGTCCAGAACCAGGGGTCATAGTCTAAGGATAAGGGGTAAGCCATTTAGGACTGAAATGAGGAGGAATTTCTTCACCCAGAGAGTGGTGAACCTGTGGAATTCTCTGCCACAGAGGGCGGTGGAGGCCAGTTCATTAAATATATTCAAGAAAGAGTTGGATATATTTCTTGAGGCTAAAGGGATCAAGGGATATGGGGAAAAGGCAGGGACAGGGTACTGAATTTGGATGATCAGCCATGATCACATTGAATGGCGGAGCAGGCTCGAAGGGCCGAATGGCCTACTCCTGCTCCTATCTTCTATGTTTCTATGCTCCCTCAGACTATCCTTCCCCACAAGGGTGCTCCCTCAGATTATCCTTTCTCCCAAGGGTGCTCCCCCTACACTATCCTTCCTCCCAAGGGTGCTCCCTCAGACTATCCTTTCTCCCAAGGGTGCTCCCCCTACACTATCCTTCCTCCCAAGGGTGCTCCCTCAGACTATCCTTTCTCCCAAGGGTGCTCCCCCTACACTATCCTTCCTCCCAAGGGTGCTCCCTCAGACTATCCTTTCTCCCAAGGGTGCTCCCTCAGACTATATTTCCCCCCAGGGTGCTTCCTCAGACTATCCTTTCCCCCCAGGGTGCTCC
Organism: Somniosus microcephalus; assembly: GCF_052327205.1. NCBI lineage: Eukaryota > Metazoa > Chordata > Chondrichthyes > Squaliformes > Somniosidae > Somniosus > Somniosus microcephalus. The sequence goes on from NC_140992.1 coordinate 178,152,699, forward strand.
CTCAGACTATATTTCCCCCCAGGGTGCTCCCTCAGACTATATTTCCCCCCAGGGTACTCCCTCAGACTATCCTTTCCCCCAAGGGTGCTCCCTCAGACTATATTTTCCCCAAGGGTGCTTCCTCAGACTATCCTTTCCCATAAGGGTGCTCCCTCAGACTATCCTTTTCTCCCAGGGTGCTCCCTCAGACTATCCTTTCCCCAAATGGTGCTCCCTCAGACTATCCTTTCCCCAAATGGTGCTCCCTCAGACTATCCTTTCCCCAAATGGTGCTCCCTCAGACTATCCTTTCCCCAAATGGTGCTCCCTCAGACTATCCTTTCCCCAAATGGTGCTCCCTCAGACTATCCTTTTCTCCCAGGGTGCTCCCTCAGACTATCCTTTCCCCAAATGGTGCTCCCTCAGACTATCCTTTTCTCCCAGGGTGCTCCCTCAGACTATCCTTTCCCCAAATGGTGCTCCCTCAGACTATCCTTTCCCCAAATGGTGCTCCCTCAGACTATCCTTTCCCCAAATGGTGCTCCCTCAGACTATCCTTTCCCCAAATGGTGCTCCCTCAGACTATCCTTTCCCCAAATGGTGCTCCCTCAGACTATCCTTTCCCCAAATGGTGCTCCCTCAGACTATCCTTTCCCCAAATGGTGCTCCCTCAGACTATCCTTTCCCCAAATGGTGCTCCCTCAGACTATCCTTTTCTCCCAAGGGTGCTCCCTCAGACTATCCTTTCCCCAAATGGTGCTCCCTCAGACTATCCTTTCCCCAAATGGTGCTCCCTCAGACTATCCTTTCCCCAAATGGTGCTCCCTCAGACTATCCTTTCCCCAAATGGTGCTCCCTCAGACTATCCTTTCCCCAAATGGTGCTCCCTCAGACTATCCTTTTCTCCCAAGGGTGCTCCCTCAGACTATCCTTTCCCCAAATGGTGCTCCCTCAGACTATCCTTTCCCCAAATGGTGCTCCCTCAGACTATCCTTTTCTCCCAGGGTGCTCCCTCAGACTATCCTTTCCCCAAATGGTGCTCCTGGCCTATATTTATCCCTCAACCAACATAACAAAAACAGATTATCTGGTCATTATCACATTGCTCTTTGTGGGAGCTTGCTGTGCGCAATTTGGCTGCCGCGTTTCCCACATTACAACAGTGACTTCAAAAGTACTTCATTGGCTGCAAAGAGCTTTGAGACGTCCGGTGGTAGTGAAAGGCGCTATAGAAATGCAAGTCTTTCTTTCTTTCCTCCAGTCTATCCTTTCCTCCTTTAAATATAAGCTTGCCATCACAAGACAGATACAGCTGAAGAAGGCCATTTGACCAATCTTAGCTCATACATTCAGATACAGACACCTCATCACAGCATTCAACTGTTTCTTAAATGATTCGAGGGTTTTTGCCTCCACTGCTCCATCCTGAAGCCCATTCCACATGTTCACCACTCTCTGTGAGAAGAGTTTCCTGATATCAGCGCTAACTTTGCCTGTTATTATTTTGAAGCTTGGCCTACTCTCAGGGTTTATTTTGAAGTAGCGTTCCTGATCTACCTTTCCATACCATTTACTATCTTATAAACCTCTATACAGTCACCCGTCAGACCTCCTTTCAAGGCTGAAAGGCCCAAGTTTCTTCAGTCCTTCCTCACACCCCAGACCTCTCATGCGAGGGATCAATCTTGTGGCTTTTTCCAAACCACCTCCCAGCGCTTGAATGTCTCCCTTGTGACTCAGCAAGCAGAACAGGACACAGTACTGAAGGTGTATCCTGATCAGATCACCATTCAGTTTGAACGTGACCTGCTTTGACTTGTATTGTTCTCGCTTCTCTGCCTCCCTTGTCCTTTCTGGGCCATGGTCTTCCACACCCCCAGACTGTTACAAGCTCCCAGGCCTTCAGCAAAGCAGCCTCTTCACCTCTCGTGCCCCTTGGGCTCTGCTGGTTGTGCACAGTGCTGTGTGTGAAATCAGGGGCTCGGCAGAATGCAGATGGGCAGCGAGGGGGTGTGAGGGCAATAAGCAAACCTGTGTCCAATGTGCTGGGGCACATGGTGGCGCTCCAGTACATCCGTTATCTCTAGTCTCGACTATTCCAACGCTCTCCTGGCTGGCTATTCTCTTTGCACCCTGCATAAATTGAGCTCTGCTGCCCGTATCCGAACTCGCACCAAGTCCCATTCACCCCTGTGCTCGCTGACCTAGAGGTTCCTGGTCTGACAACTCCATTATTTTAAAATTCTCATCCTTGTTTTCAAATCCCTCCATGGCCTCGCCCCTCCCTATCTCTGTAATCTCCTTCAACCCCACAACCCTCAGATCTCTGCACTCTTCCAATTCTGGCCTCTAACCCATTCCCAATTTTCTTCGCTTCATCATTGGCGGCCGTGCCTTCAGCTGCCTTGGCCCCAAGTTCTGCAATTCCCTCCCTAAACCTCTCCACCTCTCTACCCGTCTCTCCTCTTTTAAGGCGCTCATCTTTGACCAAGCTTTTAGTCACCTGTCCTAATATCTCCTTACGTGGCTTGGAGTCAAATTTAGATAGATAACGCTCCTGTGAAGCGCTTTGGGACGTTTTACTATGTTAAAGATGCGCTATAAATGCAAGTTGTCGTTCCGCCAAATTTGTGCCCAAATCATTCTGTGCTATTATTTGGCACCACTGTGATTCATTGGTATCCCCGGTGTTGGTGGCAAGGTGCTGTGAGTCACGGTTATGCACCAGGTTAGAGACGATTTAGGCTTTACCAAAATACCAAAGTCATTTAATGTCTTATAGACGTGTCCAAAAAAATTCTCCTGTGCAATTATAAAGTAAGTCTGCTGCCCACTAGAAGCAGATATTTGAAAAGTACACATGCCCAGCCCATGGGTAAAGTGTTACCAATGTATCTATGTGCTCCTGGCTGGTGATGCAGCTAAATAATGTACCTTATATATTCTTCACGGTGGGAATGTTGGTGCTGGGAATGGAAGAGCTTCCATTTCAGGCACCCACTGTCAACATCAAACAGCCCCATGTATAGTACGGGTTAGATACAGAGTAAAGCCCCCTCAATACTGCCCCATCAAATACTCCCAGGGCAGGTACAGCATGGGTTAGATAGAGTAAAGCTCCCTCTACACTATGCCATCAAACACTCCCGGGGCAGGTACAGCATGGGTTAGATACAGAGTAAAGCTCCCTCTATACTGTCCCATCAAACACTCCCAGGACAGGTACAGCACGGGTTAGATAAAGAGTAAAGCTCCCTCTACACTGTCCCATCAAACACTCCCAGGACAGGTACAGCACGGGTTAGATAAAGAGTAAAGCTCCCTCTACACTGTTCAAAAGCACAGGAGGGCCCCCCTTACTGCCCTCGAGTCCTATCCAATCCGCACATACCCGTGCTGTGAGTAAGACTGCCTATTCAGGGTTAAAACATCTGTTGTGCGGCCCTTAGCTCGTACGGAGGATGCTTAATGGGAAATTGCGCACTCCGAACACGTGGTTTGGGCATTGATTAAACTGTGGGCTGGGGGTTACGTCAATGCCAGCCACGTGCTCCCAGCGTGAAACAGGACCTGCCATAGTGGAACCTCTACCTCTTGGTGTCAAACGTGGGGCAGTTTTGTGAGCCCTCGCACACTCGGATCCGAGCTAAGCCTGCAAACACATTTCACATATGTCTTAAAATCGAACACACACACACATAACATACACAGACATACAACATACAAGTTAAATACAGGAAGTTGCGAGAGGATTGCTTACAGTCTGGGGTCTCCGTACATTTTGCGGTTTCTCCCTACCTGTTCGCTTGCCGGGGGCAGCTTGTGGGGTTCCGCGGTCTGAACAATGAGGTCATCGACGATCGCCTGGAGGTGTGTGATCTCCCCAAGCATCGCAATCTCCCCATCCTAGAAAAACACAGCGGGTTAAACCTGCCAGTGCTTGTTAAATCACTCCAATATCTGCACCCTGCCCCTCCCCTCACCGATCACCCACAATGATGCTGACTCATACAGGGGCACATGTCCATGGAAATGGGCAGCATTCCAAAACTTCAGAATAAATTCAACCTTGGGGGCATCATGGCCAAAAACAAACCTGCTCACACCCAATGCCCACATGTCCAGCATAGGGTCCCTAAGTAGCGAGCAGGAGGAGGAGACCAGACTGGTTTTTCTCCACCCCCCCTCCCCTTCTTAGGGCACGGAGTACAGTGTAGTGGTGCTCCGCTGTACACTGGAGGGTTAGGGCATGGAGTACAGTGTATTGGATCTCCACTGTACACTGGGAGTGATCTCCTGCAGTCTAATCGAGGGGTCAGATGGTTTATATATAGAATAATAATGGATACCCGGGAGTGAGTTACAGGCTGGAATCTAATCGAGGGGTCAGATGGTTTATATATAGAATAATGGGTACCTGTGGGTGAGTTACAGGCTGGAATCTAAATCGAGGGATTTGGGTGATAATATTTCATTAAGGTACAGTGAAGATTGTTTGTTTCATTTTGATTCCTTTGCTGACAGCAGCTTTAACAGGGGACACCGAGGGGGTAATGTTGACTTTGTGGACAGTCAGCAGCCCCTTTTACGTCTCTCCTGATTTTTATTTCCCTTGAAGCAATGGCCAACTTGCTATCACCTGTTTTACACTATTGCACAATGTCACAATTACCCCTCAAGAGTCCAATTTCAGTCAGTGGTTTACACTTGCCAACATCTCGTCAGGGGTGGGTGATTATGATTTAATCACTGCAATGTAATTGGGTAATAATCTACAGACCGGGAGATCAGAGAGTCAGGGCAGATAGAATGAATTAATTAGCATAAGCTGTCGGTACCAAAGTCAGATTAAAGGTGCTGAAATCCTCATATATTGGTGGGGAATGTTACTATTGGGGAATTGAACCATTTCTCATTTCACCCAGTGACAGTATCGAGCATTCCCAGGTCAGCTATAGCCCAGGTTAAATGCAGAGTAAAGCAGCCTCCACTGTGCCCCAGCTAACAGGCGGCGATTTCCTGCTTTTAAAGAACGGATTTCTGATTCAGTTACACCTCGGGATCAAGTGAAAACCTTCCCACATCTTCCTTAAGTCCCAATCTTAGGAGTGTGATATCCTCCCATTCCTACGTCACTCGTGATATGACCGCTCTGGGCCAATTTTGTGCCAAATTACTGCGGTACTGTACCAGGGGACACACTTGAGGCTGTGTTCAGGGTCAAGCTCAGTTCATGGGTGCCCCTCTGCAGTCAGCGGACAGGGGAGAGACTTTTATCCCTTAAGTTTGGGCTGGATTTGAATCCAGCTCAGAGATGACGGGCCAATGTGGTAACTCCCACATCGGACCATGAACACTGCTTATTCAGAGCAACGTTTCCTGTTCAAAGGTTTTTTTTAATCCTTCTCCTTAGTAGCAAGCTGGGCCCCGACAGGTCCTTACCACCACAGGCTGTAAGAAAGTGATGAAAGTGCAGAATCGGCCTCTCTCCTCGATCAGGGCCTTTCGCACAGCCTGTTTCTCCGTCTCCTCCAGTAGCAGGTACATGTCATTCACATCCTGGACCGCGTTCTCCACCTGCGGCCTCAGGTCACCTTTACCTGGATCGGAAACATAGAACACTAGGGTTTCACAGCAGACATACGGAGAGGAACAATTCCCTGTGGCATGCAAAGCTTAGTTTAACAAAGGCCTTTCATTGCGTTTTAACTGTTTAAATTGATCTGCTGGCACTCCAATCTGCTGTTATGGATTGCTAGTGCACAGCCTGGGGGTTCAGGGGGTGAATAGGAACGCAGGAACAGGAGTAGGTCATTGAGCCCCTCAAACCTGTTCCGCCATTCAATGAGATCATTGCTGATCTGTGACCTAGCTCCACATTTGGCCCATATCCCTTAATAACTTTGGTTAACAAAAAGCTATCAATCTCAGTTTTAAAATTAACAATTGATCTAGAATCAATTGTCATTTGCGGATGAGAGTTCCAAACTTCCTCCACCCTTTGTGTGTAGAAGTGTTTCCTAATCCCACTCCTGAAAGATCTGGCTCTAATTTTTAGACTATGCCCCAGTCCAAGAATCCCCAACCAGCGGAAATAATTTCTCTCTATCTAACCTATCAGTTCCCCTTAATATTTTGATATCTGGTCGAACCGTATTTTGGGGGGGGGGGGGGGGGTGGTTTTCATCACATGGCCTCCCGCCTCTAACCGCCCCCATGCTCTTACCCTAAGGCACACGATACGTCAATTAGTCAATGGCTGCTGCAATACCCACAATCCACTGCACTCCAAAACTACTCTATCCATGGCGTGGTTTTACCGGAGCGCGTGTGCACCAAGGCCTCATTGCATCCTGGGAGTGTTGCGGACCTGCATGTTTGTTGTGACTTCAGCCGCAGAAGAAAATGGTGGAGCACAGATGGTCTCCCTGAAGGAAGGGGCTGAAAAAACCCAGGCAACCGGTTACACACCACTAACAGAGGCCTAGGGACAGGCTGGCAGCCTGTCCTCTCAGTTAGAGGCAGGGAAATGGCACAGGGTCTTAGACAGGGTTGAATTTTCACTGAGAATATAGCTCACAGTAGCTGATGTTTCACCATCATAATCAAACAGTTTTATGTTTCAAAAGCAGGTCAGAAAATTAAAAATAATTCCTGAAGTAACTTCCTCAAGGAGAATTGGAAGGGAAAAAGCAACAAGATAACCACAAGCAATTAAAAATAGGGGTGGGAGATGGAAAGGGAAAAGAAAGAACATTTATTTAGTCCACCAGTAATTTAAAATCGTATTTTACACTAACAAAATTTGAATTATTGGATATTTTGAATTATTTTACAGATAATTTGAATTAAGTGACTTTGAATTAAGAGGCCCTGTAATGTGCCAGCAGTGCCACCCACAGGTCATTACTAGTGCTGCTACCAACTCTGAGCCACGCACAGCTTTCAGTCCCCTTAACTGGTGCACCCAGAACCCTTCCATCACAATTTGAGAAAGAGCAAAAAGTGGCTCAAATTAAATGTGCTGGGAATGGATTGACTATCACTCACTTACCCCGGGGCAGCCAGGCACTACTGCCTTCTCCCCTCAGTATAGTGACTGCACTTCAAAAGTCCAGTAATGTGCTTTGGGACATCCTGAGGTCGTGAAAGGTGCTATATAAAAGCAAGTTCTTTCATTGATGATGGATTTCAGTTCATGTTTTCTTTTTACAGATCAATCTTTTTTAGGTTTTGCTATTTATTTCTCCCCAGTCTTTCCCCCTCCTCTCCTGAAGGTGTGCTGGACTCCCTTTTTTGAGTACGGTCCCACAGACAGCAGTGTACCTCACCCAAGTGTGACCTCAGACACTGAGTGCTGGCAGGCGAATCAACTGTGGAGGGCATCGCAACAGAAGCCAGTCCTCTCCTCATTCGACACCAACAAACCCAGACCTACCAGGAGGGGGCAGTGGAGTTCTGACTGCCCCCACCATCCCATCGCTGGGGCAATGAAGCTAATTATAACACTCCTATTGCAGCCCCAATTGGGCTGGGGACAGATTGACACGTTTAACAGTAGAAAATCATGCAGGTTTCAATTCAAAAATACCTCACATAAACTCCTCCAGCAGTTCAAAATTAAAATTCTGACAAGCACTGGACACATTCACAGCTTGAAAAGACAACTATAAACACTGTACAGAGTCACTGCACCACAAGGCATTCTGAGACAGTCATGCAACAACTTTGATTTCCCCAGAGCACGAAGCCCACACGAACCAGGGTAGCACAAAATAACGGCAAGCCAGACAGTCCGCCCATGATGCAGCAGTCCACAGGCAAATGAAATCGCTATTGAACAGTCAATGCAGCGAGCAAGTGCTAGAATACGGGCCTGTTAAGCAAAGCTTAATGGCCACAGTTGTGCAACACAACCCTCAACCCTCAGCGAGCACCATCAAACTTTCCCATTGACTGCTCTCAGAGTCAGCAAACACTCCCAGTCATGTACAGCCTGAGTTAGACACAGAGTAAAGCTCCCTCCACACTGTCCCATCAAACACTCCCAGGGCAGGTACAGCACGGGTTAGATACAGAGTGAAGCTCCCTCTACACGGTCCCATCAAACACTCTCACGGAAGGTACAGCACGGGTTAGATACAGAGTAAAGCTCCCTTTACACTGTTCTATCAAACACTCCCAGGGCAGGTACAGCACGGGTTAGATACAGAGTAAAGCTCCCTCTACACTCCCTCCACAGCAGTGTGGTTGACTTTTAACTGCCCTCTGAAATGGCCTAACAAGCCACTTAGTTGGAACAAACCGCTACGAAACAAAATAATAAAAATGAAACTGGACAGACCACCCGGCATCGACCTCAGCATCGGACACGGCAACGGCACACCCAGCCCAGTCAACCCTGCAAAATCCTCCTCACCAACATCTGGGGACTTGTACCAAAATTGGGAGGCCTGTCCCACAGACTAGTCAAGCAACAGCCTGACAGTCATACTCACAGAATCATACCTTTCAGCCAATGTCCCAGACTCCTCCATCACCATTCCTGGGTATGTCCTGTCCCACCGGCAGGAGAGACCCACCAGGGGTGGTGGCACAGTGGTATACAGTCGGGAAGGAGTGGCCCTGGGAGTCCTTAACATTGACTCCGGACCCCGTGAAGTCTCATGGCTTCAGGTCAAGCATGGGCAAGGAAACCTCCTGCTGATTACCACCTACCGCCTTCCCTCAGCTGATGAATCAGTACTCCTCCATGTTGAACACCACTTGGAAGAAGTCCATCCCTAATTGCCCTTGAGAAGGTGGCGGTGCGCTGCCTTCTTGAACCGCTGCAGTCCATTTGGTGAAGGTACTCCCACAGTGCTTTTAGGGAGGGAGTTCCAGGATTTTGACCAAGCGACGATGAAGGATCGGCGATATACTTCTAAGTCAGGATGATGTGTGACTTGGAAGGGAACTTGGAGGTGGTGGCGTTCCTATGAGTCTACTGCCCTTGTCCTTCTAGGTGGTAGAGGTCGCGGGTTTGGGAGGTGCTGCCAAAGAAGCCTTGGCGAGTTGCTGCAGTGCATCTTATAGATGGTACACACTGCAGCCACGTTACGCTGGTGGTGGAGGGAGTGAATGTTTAAGGTGGTAGATGGGGGTGCCAATCAAGCGGGCTACTTCGTTCTGGATGGTGTCGAGCTTCTTGAGTGTTGCTGGAGCTGCACTCATCCAAGCAAGTGGAGAGTATTCCATCACATTCCTGACTTGTGCCTTGTAGATGGTAGAAAGGCTTTGGGGAGTCAGGAGCTGAGATACTCGCCACATAATACCTAGCCTCTGACCTGCTCTTGTTTCCACAGTATTTATGTGGCTGGTCCAGTTAAGTTTTTGGTCAATGGTGACCCCCAGGATGTTGATGGTGGGGGATTCGGCGATGGTAATGCCATTGAATGTCATGGGGCGGTGGTTAAGACTCTCGTTTGTTGGAGATAGTCATTGCCTGGCACTTCTGTGGCGCGAGTGTTACCTGCCACTTATCAGCCCAAGCCTGAGCGTCGTCCAGGTCTTGCTGCATGCGGGCAATGGACTGCTTCATTATCTGAGGAGTTGTGAATGGCGCTGAACACTGTGCAGTCATCAGCAAACATTCCCATTTCTGACCTTATGTTGGAGGGAAGGTCATTGATGAAGCAGCTGAAGATGGTTGGGCCTAGGACACTGCCCTGAGGAACTCCTGCAGCGATGTCCTGGGGCTGTGATGATTGACTTTCAATCACCACAACCATCTTCCTTTGTGCTAGGTATGACTCCAGCCAGTGGAGAGTTTTCCCGATTCCCATTGACTTCAGTTTTACTAGGGCTCCTTCATGCCACACTTGGTCAAATGCTGCCTTGATGTCAAGGGCAGTCACTCTCACCTCACCTCTGGAATTCAGCTCCTTTGTCCATGTTTGGGCCAAGGCTGTAACGTGGTCGGCAGCCGAGTGATCTTGGCAAACCCAAACTGAGCATCAGAGAGCAGGTTATTGGTGAGTAAGTGCCGCTTGACAGCACTGTCGATGACACCTTCCATCACTTTGCTGATGATTGAGAGTAGACTGATGGAGCGGTAATTGGCCGGATTGGATTTGTCCTGCTTTTTGTGGACAGGGTCACAGGACATACCCGGGCAGTTTTCCACATTGTCGGATAGATGCCAGTGTTGTAGCTGTAATGGAACAGTTTGGCTAGAGCTGTGGCTAGTCCTGGAGCACAAGTCTACAGCACGATAGCGGGGATGTTGTCAGGGCCCATAGCCTTTGCTGTATCCAGTGTGCTCAGTCATTTCTTGATATCAGAGTTAGATACAGCCAGGGTCTTACTGAATGGCGGAGGAGGCTCGAAGCGCCAAATGGCCTACTCCGGCTCCTACTTCTTATGTTCTACACTGTCCCATCAAACACTCCCGGTCATGTACAGCCTGAGTTAGATACATAGTAAAGTTCCCTCTACACCGCCCCATCAAACACTCCCAGGGCAGGTATAGCACAGGTTAGATTCAGAGTATAGATTCCTCTACACTGTCGCATCAAACACTCCCAGGGCAGGTATAGCACGTGTTAGGTACAGAGTTAAGCTCCCTCTGCACTGCCCCATCAAACACTCCCAGGCTGGGAACAGCACGGGTTAGATACAGAGTAAAGCTCCCTCTACACTGCCCCATCAAACACTCCCAGGGCAGGTACAGCCTGAGTTAGATACAGTGTAAAGCACCCTCTACACTGCCCCATCAAATTCTCCCAGTCTTGTACAGCCTGAGTTAGATACAGAGTAAAGCACCCTCTACACTGCCCCATCAAACTTTCCCAGTCTCGTACAGCCTGAGTTAGATACAGAGTAAAGCTCCCTCTACACTGTCCCATCAAACACACCCAGGGCAGGTACAGCATGGGTTAGATACAGAGTAAAGCTCCCTCTACACTGTCGCATCAAACTCTCCCACGGCAGGTACGGACTGCGTTAGACACAGAGTAAAGCTCCCTGTACACTGGCCCATCAAACACTCCCGGGGCAGGTACAGCCTGAATTAGATACAGAGTAAAGCTCCCTCTGCACTGTCCCATCAAACACGTCCAGGGCAGGTACAGCACGGGTTAGATACAGAGGTAAAGCTCCCTCTACACTGTCGCATCAAACTCTCCCAGGGCAGGTACAGCACGGGTTAGATACAGAGTAAAGCTCCCCCTTACTCTCCCATCAAACACTCACAGGGCAAATACAGCCTGCGTCTCCCTCTGCACTGTGCCACCAAACATCTCCAGGGCAGGTACAGCACGGATTAGATGCAGAGTTAAGCTCCCTCTACACTGTCCCATCAAACACCCCCAGGGCAGGTATAGCACGAGTTAGATACAGAGTAAAGCTCCCTCTACACTGTCCCATCAAACACTCCCAGGGCAGGTACAGCACGGGTTAGATACAGAGTAAAGCTCCCTCTACACTGTCCCATCAATCTCTCCCAGTCATGTACAGCCTGAGTTTGATACAGAGTAAAGCTCCCTCTACACTGTCCCATCAATCTCTCCCAGTCATGTACAGCCTGAGTTTGATACAGAGTAAAGCTCCCTCTACACTGTCCATTCAAACACTCCCAGGGCAGGTACAGCACAGGTTAGATACAGAGTAAAGCTCCCTCTACACTGCCCCATCAAACACTCCCAGTGCAGGTACAGCCCGAGTTAGATACAGAGTAAAGCTCCCTCTACACTGTCCTAGCAAACTCTCCCAGGGCAGGTACAGCACAGGTTAGATACAGAGTAAAGCTCCCCCTTACTCTCCCATCAAACACTCCCAGGGCAGGTACAGCACAGGTTAGATACAGAGTAAAGCTCTCTCTACACTGTCCCATCAAACACTCCCACTAATGTACAGATTGAATTAGATATCGAGTATAGCTCCCTCTATGCTGTCCCATCAAACACTAAGCCCACATTTACACTTTGCTCCCCACCCATTACCTCTCGATTTCTCCGAGTGAGACTAACACTCAACATTGAATCAGTTCAATGCCATAGGATGATCTTAAATGTTTATCCAATCATAGCACTTGCCCGGACACTGATTGTGCAAGGTGGAATAAATTAAAATAGCAAATATGAGAGAGAGAGGAGAAAAAGCCGTGTCCATCAGATATGTGACTTACCGAGGAGTTCTACAGGGAGGAGTAAAGGGAGAAAGGAAGAGCATCAGAGAAGGAAGATATCCTGAGTGGGAACAGCAGTGTTAGTGACTGAGGACATGTCACAACAGACACATAAAAGAGAGGGCACATCTGGGCAAAGTACCCCACCACATCTCTCCAAAACAAACCTGTACAGCGGGATTGGATCGAGTATCAGCACTCTGAAACAACATCGCACTCCTGCAAACACCACAGCCCAAATGAGCCTAGGCTGGGGTTATTTTACAATCATCAGTCACGTCCAGTTCTACTGATATCTAAACTACCTCTAATAGTAGACAAATGTGTCACCTGAGTATAGAGCAGTGTCCAGTGTCCAGAAAGGAGAGATGTGCTGGGTATAGAGCAGTGTCCAGTGTCCAGAAAGGGGCGATGGGCTGAGTATAGAGCAGTGTCCAGTGTCTAGAAAGGAGAGATGTGCTGAGTATAGAGCAGTGCCCAGTGTCCAGAAAGGAGAGATGTGCTGAGTATAGAGCAGTGTCCAGTGTCCAGAAAGGAGAGATGTGCTGAGTATAGAGCAGTGCCCAGTGTCCAGAAAGGAGAGATGTGCTGAGTATAGAGCAGTGTCCAGTGTCCAGAAAGGGGAGATGTGCTGAGTATAGAGCAGTGTCCAGTGTCCAGTAAGGGGAGATGGGCTGAGTATAGAGCAGTGTCCAGTGTCCAGAAAGGAGAGATGGGCTGAGTATAGAGCAGTGCCCAGTGTCCAGAAAGGAGAGATGTGCTGAGTATAGAGCAGTGTCCAGTGTCCAGTAAGGGGAGATGGGCTGAGTATAGAGCAGTGTCCAGTGTCCAGAAAGGAGAGATGGGCTGAGTATAGAGCAGTGCCCAGTGTCCAGAAAGGAGAGATGGGCTGGGTATAGAGCAGTGTCTAGTGTCCAGAAAGGGGAGATGTGCTGAGTATAGAGCAGTGTCCAGTGTCCAGAAAGGAGAGATGTGCTGAGTATAGAGCAGTGTCCAGTGTCCAGAAAGGAGAGATGTGCTGAGTATAGAGCAGTGTCCAGTAAGGGGAGATGGGCTGAGTATAGAGCAGTGCCCAGTGTCCAGTAAGGGGCGATGGGCTGAGTATAGAGCAGTGCCCAGTGTCCAGAAAGGGGCGATGGGCTGAGTATAGAGCAGTGTCCAGTGTCCAGTAAGGGGAGATGGGCTGAGTATAGAGCAGTGTCTAGTGTCCAGTAAGGGGAGATGGGCTGAGTATAGAGCAGTGCCCAGTGTCCAGAAAGGAGAGATGGGCTGAGTATAGAGCAGTGTCCAGTGTCCAGTAAGGGGAGATGGGCTGAGTATAGAGCAGTGCCCAGTGTCCAGAAAGGAGAGATGGGCTGAGTATAGAGCAGTGTCCAGTGTCCAGTAAGGGGAGATGGGCTGAGTATAGAGCAGTGCCCAGTGTCCAGAAAGGAGAGATGTGCTGAGTATAGAGCTGTGTCCAGTGTCCAGAAAGGGGAGATGGGCTGAGTATAGAGCAGTGTCCAGTGTCCAGAAAGGGGCGATGGGCTGAGTATAGAGCAGTGTCCAGTGTCTAGAAAGGGGAGATGGGCTGAGTATAGAGCAGTGCCCAGTGTCCAGAAAGGGGCGATGGGCTGAGTATAGAGCAGTGTCCAGTGTCCAGAAAGGGGCGATGGGCTGAGTATAGAGCTGTGTCCAGTGTCCAGAAAGGGGAGATGGGCTGAGTATAGAGCAGTGTCTAGTGTCCAGTAAGGAGAGATGTGCTGAGTATAGAGCAGTGTCCAGTGTCTAGAAACGGGAGATGTGCTGAGTATAGAGCAGTGTCCAGTGTCCAGAAAGGGGCGATGGGCTGAGTATAGAGCAGTGTCCAGTGTCTAGAAAGGGGAGATGTGCTGAGTATAGAGCAGTGCCCAGTGTCCAGAAAGGAGAGATGGGCTGAGTATAGAGCAGTGCCCAGTGTCCAGAAAGGAGAGATGGGCTGAGTATAGAGCAGTGTCCAGTGTCCAGAAAGGGGAGATGGGCTGAGTATAGAGCAGTGTCCAGTGTCTAGAAAGGGGAGATGGGCTGAGTATAGAGCAGTGCCCAGTGTCCAGAAAGGAGAGATGGGCTGAGTATAGAGCAGTGCCCAGTGTCCAGAAAGGAGAGATGGGCTGAGTATAGAGCAGTGTCCAGTGTCCAGAAAGGGGAGATGGGCTGAGTATAGAGCAGTGTCCAGTGTCCAGTAAGGGGAGATGGGCTGAGTATAGAGCAGTGTCCAGTGTCCAGAAAGGGGCGATGGGCTGAGTATAGAGCAGTGCCCAGTGTCCAGTAAGGGGAGATGGGCTGAGTATAGAGCTGTGTCCAGTGTCCAGAAAGGGGAGATGGGCTGAGTATAGAGCAGTGCCCAGTGTCCAGAAAGGAGAGATGGGCTGAGTATAGAGCAGTGTCCAGTGTCCAGAAAGGGGAGATGGGCTGAGTATAGAGCAGTGTCCAGTGTCCAGAAAGGGGAGATGGGCTGAGTATAGAGCTGTGTCTAGTGTCCAGTAAGGGGAGATGGGCTGAGTATAGAGCAGTGTCTAGTGTCCAGAAAGGGGAGATGGGCTGAGTATAGAGCTGTGTCCAGTGTCCAGAAAGGGGAGATGGGCTGAGTATAGAGCAGTGTCTAGTGTCCAGAAAGGGGCGATGGGCTGAGTATAGAGCAGTGTCCAGTGTCTAGAAAGGGGAGATGGGCTGAGTATAGAGCAGTGTCCAGTGTCCAGAAAGGGGAGATGGGCTGAGTATAGAGCAGTGTCCAGTGTCCAGTAAGGGGAGATGGGCTGAGTATAGAGCTGTGTCTAGTGTGGAGGAAAAGAGAGAGAGAGAAGGCCTTGCTTCTGACTTCAAGGGTTCTGGTCAGACCACTTGCTCCCAGTCATGGGTGCTCTAGTTCTCATCCCCCTTGGCTTGCAGCATGACAGGGAGATGACGCAGAGGCAGAAAAGAGGACAAGCTGCTTGCATAGAGAGGAAGAGGGGGAGAAGGGCTCTCAACAGAGGGCCTTACCCAGTGTCTAGAAAGGAGAGATGGGCTGAGTATAGAGCTGTGTCTAGTGTCCAGTAAGGGGAGATGGGCTGAGTATAGAGCAGTGCCCAGTGTCCAGTAAGGGGAGATGGGCTGAGTATAGAGCAGTGCCCAGTGTCCAGAAAGGGGAGATGTGCTGAGTATAGAGCAGTGTCCAGTGTCCAGTAAGGGGAGATGGGCTGAGTATAGAGCTGTGTCCAGTGTCCAGAAAGGGGAGATGGGCTGAGTATAGAGCAGTGTCTAGTGTCCAGTAAGGGGAGATGGGCTGAGTATAGAGCAGTGCCCAGTGTCCAGAAAGGGGAGATGGGCTGAGTATAGAGAAGTGTCTAGTGTCCAGTAAGGGGAGATGGGCTGAGTATAGAGCTGTGTCCAGTGTCCAGAAAGGGGAGATGGGCTGAGTATAGAGCAGTGCCCAGTGTCCAGAAAGGAGAGATGGGCTGAGTATAGAGCTGTGTCCAGTGTCCAGAAAGGGGAGATGGGCTGAGTATAGAGCAGTGTCTAGTGTCCAGTAAGGGGAGATGGGCTGAGTATAGAGCTGTGTCCAGTGTCCAGAAAGGGGAGATGGGCTGAGTATAGAGCAGTGTCTAGTGTCCAGTGAGGGGAGATGGGCTGAGTATAGAGCAGTGTCCAGTGTCCAGAAAGGGGAGATGGGCTGAGTATAGAGCAGTGTCCAGTGTCCAGTAAGGGGAGATTGGCTGAGTATAGAGCTGTGTCCAGTGTCCAGAAAGGGGAGATGGGCTGAGTATAGAGCAGTGTCTAGTGTCCAGTAAGGGGAGATGGGCTGAGTATAGAGCAGTGTCCAGTGTCCAGAAAGGGGAGATGTGCTGAGTATAGAGCAGTGCCCAGTGTCCAGAAAGGGGCGATGTGCTGAGTATAGAGCAGTGCCCAGTGTCCAGAAAGGGGAGATGGGCTGAGTATAGAGCAGTGTCCAGTGTCTAGAAAGGGGAGATGGGCTGAGTATAGAGCAGTGTCCAGTGTCCAGAAAGGGGCGATGTGCTGAGTATAGAGCAGTGCCCAGTGTCCAGAAAGGGGCGATGTGCTGAGTATAGAGCAGTGTCCAGTTTCCAGTAAGGGGAGATGGGCTAAGTATAGAGCTGTGTCCAGTGTCCAGAAAGGGGCGATGTGCTGAGTATAGAGCAGTGTCCAGTGTCCAGTAAGGGGAGATGGGCTGAGTATAGAGCAGTGTCCAGTGTCCAGAAAGGGGAGATGTGCTGAGTATAGAGCAGTGTCCAGTGTCTAGAAAGGGGAGATGGGCTGAGTATAGAGCAGTGTCCAGTGTCCAGAAAGGGGCGATGTGCTGAGTATAGAGCAGTGTCCAGTGTCCAGAAAGGGGAGATGTGCTGAGTATAGAGCAGTGCCCAGTGTCCAGAAAGGGGAGATGGGCTGAGTATAGAGCAGTGTCTAGTGTCCAGTAAGGGGAGATGGGCTGAGTATAGAGCTGTGTCTAGTGTCCAGTAAGGGGAGATGGTCTGAGTATAGAGCAGTGCCCAGTGTCCAGAAAGGGGCGATGTGCTGAGTATAGAGCAGTGTCTAGTGTCCAGTAAGGGGAGATGGGCTGAGGATAGAGCTGTGTCCAGTGTCCAGAAAGGGGCGATGTGCTGAGTATAGAGCAGTGTCTAGTGTCCAGTAAGGGGAGATGGGCTGAGTATAGAGCAGTGTCCAGTGTCCAGAAAGGGGAGATGGGCTGAGTATAGAGCAGTGCCCAGTGTCCAGAAAGGGGCGATGTGCTGAGTATAGAGCAGTGTCCAGTGTCCAGAAAGGAGAGATGGGCTGAGTATAGAGCAGTGTCCAGTGTCCAGAAAGGGGAGATGGGCTGAGTATAGAGCAGTGTCCAGTGTCCAGTAAGGGGCGATGGGCTGAGTATAGAGCAGTGTCCAGTGTCTAGAAAGGGGAGATGGGCTGAGTATAGAGCAGTGTCCAGTGTCTAGAAAGGAGAGATGGGCTGAGTATAGAGCAGTGTCCAGTGTCCAGTAAGGGGCGATGGGCTGAGTATAGAGCAGTGTCCAGTGTCTAGAAAGGAGAGATGGGCTGAGTATAGAGCAGTGTCCAGTGTCCAGTAAGGGGCGATGGGCTGAGTATAGAGCAGTGTCCAGTGTCCAGAAAGGGGCGATGTGCTGAGTATAGAGCAGTGTCCAGTGTCTAGAAAGGGGCGATGGGCTGAGTATAGAGCAGTGTCCAGTGTCCAGTAAGGGGAGATGGGCTGAGTATAGAGCAGTGTCCAGTGTCCAGAAAGGGGAGATGGGCTGAGTATAGAGCAGTGTCCAGTGTCCAGAAAGGGGCGATGGGCTGAGTGTAGAGCAGTGTCCAGTGTCCAGAAAGGGGAGATGTGCTGGGTATAGAGCAGTGTCCAGTGTCCAGTAAGGGGAGATGGGCTGAGTATAGAGCAGTGTCCAGTGTCCAGAAAGGGGCGATGGGCTGAGTATAGAGCAGTGTCCAGAAAGGGGAGATGTGCTGAGTATAGAGCAGTGTCCAGTGTCCAGAAAGGGGCGATGGGCTGAGTATAGAGCAGTGTCCAGTGTCCAGAAAGGGGCGATGGGCTGAGTATAGAGCAGTGTCCAGAAAGGGGCGATGGGCTGAGTATAGAGCAGTGTCCAGTGTCCAGAAAGGGGCGATGGGCTGGGTATAGAGCAGTGTCCAGTGTCCAGAAAGGGGCGATGGGCTGAGTATAGAGCAGTGTCCAGTGTCCAGAAAGGGGCGATGGGCTGGGTATAGAGCAGTGTCCAGTGTCCAGAAAGGGGCGATGGGCTGAGTATAGAGCAGTGTCCAGAAAGGGGCGATGGGCTGAGTATAGAGCAGTGTCCAGTGTCCAGAAAGGGGCGATGGGCTGAGTATAGAGCAGTGTCTAGTGTCCAGAAAGGGGCGATGGGCTGAGTATAGAGCAGTGTCCAGAAAGGGGCGATGGGCTGAGTATAGAGCAGTGTCCAGTGTCCAGAAAGGGGCGATGGGCTGAGTATAGAGCAGTGTCCAGTGTCCAGAAAGGGGCGATGGGCTGAGTATAGAGCAGTGCCCAGTGTCCAGAAAGGGGCGATGTGCTGAGTATAGAGCAGTGTCCAGTGTCCAGTAAGGGGAGATGGGCTGAGTATAGAGCTGTGTCCAGTGTCCAGAAAGGGGAGATGTGCTGAGTATAGAGCAGTGTCCAGTGTCTAGAAAGGGGAGATGGGCTGAGTATAGAGCAGTGTCCAGTGTCCAGAAAGGGGCGATGTGCTGAGTATAGAGCAGTGTCCAGTGTCCAGAAAGGGGAGATGTGCTGAGTATAGAGCAGTGCCCAGTGTCCAGAAAGGGGAGATGGGCTGAGTATAGAGCAGTGTCTAGTGTCCAGTAAGGGGAGATGGGCTGAGTATAGAGCTGTGTCCAGTGTCCAGAAAGGGGCGATGTGCTGAGTATAGAGCAGTGTCTAGTGTCCAGTAAGGGGAGATGGGCTGAGTATAGAGCTGTGTCCAGTGTCCAGAAAGGGGCGATGTGCTGAGTATAGAGCAGTGTCTAGTGTCCAGTAAGGGGAGATGGGCTGAGTATAGAGCAGTGTCCAGTGTCCAGAAAGGGGAGATGGGCTGAGTATAGAGCAGTGTCCAGTGTCCAGTAAGGGGTGATGGGCTGAGTATAGAGCAGTGCCCAGTGTCCAGAAAGGGGCGATGTGCTGAGTATAGAGCAGTGTCCAGTGTCCAGTAAGGAGAGATGGGCTGAGTATAGAGCAGTGTCCAGTGTCCAGAAAGGAGAGATGGGCTGAGTATAGAGCAGTGTCCAGTGTCCAGAAAGGGGAGATGGGCTGAGTATAGAGCAGTGTCCAGTGTCCAGTAAGGGGCGATGGGCTGAGTATAGAGCAGTGTCCAGTGTCTAGAAAGGGGAGATGGGCTGAGTATAGAGCAGTGTCCAGTGTCTAGAAAGGAGAGATGGGCTGAGTATAGAGCAGTGTCCAGTAAGGGGCGATGGGCTGAGTATAGAGCAGTGTCCAGTGTCCAGAAAGGGGCGATGTGCTGAGTATAGAGCAGTGTCCAGTGTCTAGAAAGGGGCGATGGGCTGAGTATAGAGCAGTGTCCAGTGTCCAGTAAGGGGAGATGGGCTGAGTATAGAGCAGTGTCCAGTGTCCAGAAAGGGGAGATGGGCTGAGTATAGAGCAGTGTCCAGTGTCCAGAAAGGGGCGATGGGCTGAGTGTAGAGCAGTGTCCAGTGTCCAGAAAGGGGAGATGTGCTGGGTATAGAGCAGTGTCCAGTGTCCAGTAAGGGGAGATGGGCTGAGTATAGAGCAGTGTCCAGTGTCCAGAAAGGGGCGATGGGCTGAGTATAGAGCAGTGTCCAGAAAGGGGAGATGTGCTGAGTATAGAGCAGTGTCCAGTGTCTAGAAAGGGGCGATGTGCTGAGTATAGAGCAGTGTCCAGTGTCTAGAAAGGGGAGATGTGCTGAGTATAGAGCAGTGTCCAGTGTCCAGTAAGGGGCGATGGGCTGAGTATAGAGCAGTGTCCAGTGTCTAGAAAGGAGAGATGGGCTGAGTATAGAGCAGTGTCCAGTGTCCAGTAAGGGGCGATGGGCTGAGTATAGAGCAGTGTCCAGTGTCCAGAAAGGGGCGATGTGCTGAGTATAGAGCAGTGTCCAGTGTCTAGAAAGGGGCGATGGGCTGAGTATAGAGCAGTGTCCAGTGTCCAGTAAGGGGAGATGGGCTGAGTATAGAGCAGTGTCCAGTGTCCAGAAAGGGGAGATGGGCTGAGTATAGAGCAGTGTCCAGTGTCCAGAAAGGGGCGATGGGCTGAGTGTAGAGCAGTGTCCAGTGTCCAGAAAGGGGAGATGTGCTGGGTATAGAGCAGTGTCCAGTGTCCAGTAAGGGGAGATGGGCTGAGTATAGAGCAGTGTCCAGTGTCCAGAAAGGGGCGATGGGCTGAGTATAGAGCAGTGTCCAGAAAGGGGAGATGTGCTGAGTATAGAGCAGTGTCCAGTGTCCAGAAAGGGGGCGATGGGCTGAGTATAGAGCAGTGTCCAGTGTCCAGAAAGGGGCGATGGGCTGAGTATAGAGCAGTGTCCAGAAAGGGGCGATGGGCTGAGTATAGAGCAGTGTCCAGTGTCCAGAAAGGGGCGATGGGCTGAGTATAGAGCAGTGTCTGGTGTCCAGAAAGGGGCGATGGGCTGAGTATCAGGAAACTGGATAATGTTTGAAGCTGCACAGGAACATTTACAACTGTTTCGGTGATCCAGATATGATGCGAGTGTTTGCAAGCTTTAAATTAGTTGTGACATTGTTTTGGAGAGTTGGATCTGATCCAGGTGTTAAGTCACGGCAGACCGATGCCCATGAGCAGGTCACTCACCTTTCCGGGCTTTCTTCTGAAGTTTGAGGGTGTCGGACGATTTCTTCTTGATCTCGTGCCGAGCTCGCTTGTACTCTGTGAGGGAGAAGAAGCAATGTTTCACTCTGCGTAGGGGTTCAGTCCGGACTAACACGCAGGGCTCTGACACCACTGAAACATCAAGAGTGTGTCACGTGGATCAGCATCATAAATCTTGTACCCAGACTGGCATTCCATAGACAGGATTCTATACACTGGGAATGAATGGGAGTGGATTAGATCGATTGGGATTCTATACACTGGGAATGAATGGGAGTGGATTCAATCCATTGGGATTCTATACACTAGGAATATTATGGAGGAATTTGGCATATTTGGATTGGAGTGATAACATATCACAATGAATTCCCATCCCATGGCTGTTCATGAAGTGTGCCCACACTGCATCACTGGAACAGATGAATGGGATACTACTTCAGAGGAGGAAGACACTGTATATTTCTGCATTGAGCATCGAGTTATGGGGGATTTTCGTTTATAAAATTAAATTCAAATATTAGAAATAAGATTTACATGGGAGCTTTTAGCAAAAGCTAAGTGGTCGCTTTACATCTTCTGGATTGCCCGCCCTTTATAGAAACCGCCTGATAATCAGTCCATTGATAGGAATGGGTTCTATAAAGGTCGTGCGATCCACCCCACAGATCACAGCCCAGGGAGAGACAATGAAAATTATCTCCAAACATTTTTTGCACTGAACTATTCAGTGATTTACAAAGCGTCACAGTGTCAACTGCTGGCTGAAAATGGCAAAACATCACAGCCTTTTGCTGAATTCCCTGAGGTCGATAAGGAGCTGAAGTTTTGGATCTTGGCGCTCATCCAAGATCAAATCTACAAATTAGGAGAGGGAGAGAGAGAGTTCACAGTTGTACCTTTGGCATGGTCCTTGTCCAGCTGGTTGGCGGATTTCTTCCAGTCCTCTATCCTCTCCTGCAAAGGGTTGATCAGGCTCTCCATCAGGGCACTAAAGAAAGGAAATGGCAATGTACTGACCATGAGAGAGAGGGGGAGAGAGAAGCAGCATTGGCAGCACTGGCAATGCCATCACTTTATAAAGAGACATCGCTCCCAACAGACAATGATACGGAAAACATTCCTAGCTGCTCTGTGCAACCTTTTCATGAAACCATTTTGTTTTTACTGAGGATGAGAATCTCTCTTTTCCCCTCAACATTCTCCTGAAGGCATGTAACTCTTGTTGGGATACAGTTTCACGGGCGCTGGCCACCCTCTAGCACCTCTCTACGGGGCACATTCCTCATGTGTGAGCCTTGCCCGCATTGGCAACTATTCAACCATGGGGGACATCATAGTCAAATACAACACTCATCTTGCCCGACATCTACGCACGTGAACGGAAAGAGGGAGCTCTGACCGATTTCCTCCTCCCTAACAACAGGCACCCATTGTAGCACCCCTACTCATCCCTAACACCCTGAGCACCTATTGTAGCACCCCTACTCCCCCTAACACCCCGGGCACCCATTGTAGCACCCCTACTCCCCCCTCATCATCATCAGCGACCACTCTAATTCGAGTATGGTATGTCCTTCATCAGTCATCTACTTGTGGGTCTTCAGGTGGCTGTGGAGGCCAATCCGAGATCCACAGACTCTACTACAATGTGGGCATGTAAGCGCCACAGGACTTTACGCTGGCGTGTTGTAGAGGTAAATGTAGATCCCTCTGAAGGACGCCTGTGCGTGGTATCTTTTAGCGTGGGGTGGTTGGTGCACAGCCAGCCACCACACGATCCTTGACAGAAAAGGGGCCAGGGTCCAGTGGCAAGGAAAAACCGAGACGACTGGAGACCCCTCTCTGCTGCAGCCTTCTTCCGCCTTCACAGCCATTGTGGTGCTTCTCGCAGCCCCTGAACCAAAGTGACTCAGAGTTACCACCGTCATCCGCCTGTTCCACCGTTGAGGACTTGGTATGGATCGCACTTCGTCTAACACCCCAGGCACCCATTGTAGCACCCCTATTCCCCCCTAACACCCCATGCACCCATTGTAGCACCCCTAACACCCCGGGCACCCATTGTAGCACCCCTACCCCTCCCTAACACCCCGAGCACCCCCAACACCCTGGGCACCCATTGTAGCACCCCTAACACCCCGGGCAACCATTGTAGCACCCCTACTCCTCCCTAACCCCAGGCACTGAAACCCATTGTAAAACCCATTGCCCAATCCGAGATCAACTAACTCAGCTTACTGTATGACTCAGTACCACAATGGGCAGCCTTTGTCCGTCGAACCCCAGACCAAATAATTTATTGAATCATTAAATCTAAATAATGAAACACTCACTTGGTGAAATGTCGGAGCTTGGCTTCGATGCTCCGATGCCTCATGCACATTCGAGTCAGGGCCGAGCCGATATCCCGTGTGGCACCTGGGAAAAGAAAATGATTTGAATCAGCAGGTCCACTTTCTAGCCCTGGCCAGCAGAGGGCAATAGCAGACAACGTCAGCAACGGACCGCCTCAGTCCTATGGAAGGAGAATAAATCAGACAGAAACTGCCCCAAAGTGATTTAATTAACTTGATTCATAGCTCAAAATCTGTCTACTTGATGGTTCCATTGTGTGGACAGTCTCAGTGCATATACAATGCACACTTAAAGGGGCAGCATCGTTGACCAAGCTTTTAGTCACCTGTCCCACCTCTCAATTGGTGAAGGCATCGAGAAGCTCGAGCACACAGACCACAAGCCCCCAGCTTTGACTCCCACCCAGTCTGTGCTGAGTTAGCTGATCCCAGCCAGGGCAACAGCCGGGTGTCACAGTTGGCCTCAGCAGGGGAAAATCTGCCAGGGTCCCTGCACCCGTTAGTTTATCGAGTGACTGCTGCTGGAAAGTGGATGTTTGGTGTAAGGAAGAATGAACGATGAGGCCTCGGTTTAACGGCTCATTCGAAAGGCGGCACCTCTGACAGTGCAGCACTCCCTCAGTACTGCACTGCAGTGTCGGCCTACATTATGTGCTCAAGTTTCTGGAGTGCGAATTGAACTAACTCAGAGGCCAGAGAGCTACCCAGTGAGCCAAGGTTGATACCAGTATCCCTTGCGTGTGATTTCAACGCACGGGTGATCCTTGTACTGGGTGATGCCACTATTGAACAAACGGCAAAAGAATGTCCTAGAAACAGGTTGTGTGAATATCCTGCACAGTTACGTCTAGGCTTATATTCCTTATCAACTTTTAAAATAATTGCTTAAGGTAAATTAAGTTTATATTTATTAACTATATAAAAAGGAGAAATATTAAATAAACTAATCAAACTCAAAGAGGATAAAACCCCTGGTCTGGGTGGATTGCATCCGTGCATTTTGAAAGAAACTAGGAAAGAGACTGCAGAGGCAATATTACTGTAGGCACTAGTACACATATTTAATAATTTGTTAGAAAAGGTGTAGTGCCAGAGAACTGGCATATTGCTAATGTTAAACCTATATTTAAGAAGGGAGGTTGAACATGTCCTGGGAACTATAGACCAGTCAGCTTAACATCAGTGGTAAGATAGATAATGGAATCCCCACTAAAGGAAAAAACAGAAAAACATCTAGAAACCAAAAATATAATAATGAATAGTTAACATGGATTTCAAAAGGGAAAGTCTTGCTCAACTAACCTCACTGAATTCTTTGAAGAGGTAACAGAGAGAGTAGACAAGGGAGATGTAGTAGATGTAATATATCTAGATTTCTAAAAGGCCTTTGATAAAGTACCACATAATAGACTAATGCATAAGGTCAGAGAATGCAGAGTCAGGGGACAAGTAGCAGAATGGATACCCAACTGGCTTCAAGACAGAAAGCAGAGAGTAGGGGTAAAGGGTAGCTATTCAGAGTGGCAGAAGGTGGAAAGTGGGGTCCCACAAGGATCAGTGCTGGGACCACTGTTGTTCACAATTTATATTAACAATTTAGACTTTGGAATCAAAATGTTTTTTCTAAATTTGCAGATGACACCAAATTGGGAGGGATAGTCAATACTGAGGAGGACTGCAATAAATTACAAGACATTAATAAACTTGCAGAATGGGCATATATTGGCAAATGAACTTCAACATAGATAAGTGTGAGATAATACATTATGGTAAGAAAAATAAGGAGATCACATGGTAAATAAGAATCTAAATGGGGTAGAGGAGCAACATGACTTGGGAGTACAAATATACAAATCACTAAAAGTTGCGACACAGGTTAGCAAGGCCGTAACAAAAACAAACCAAGCACTTGGGTTTATTTCTAGAGGGACAGAATTGAAAAGTTGAGAAGTTATGCTAAACCTGTATCGAACCTTGGTTAGACCACACTTGGAGTACTGTGTACAGTTCTGGTTGCCATATTATAAAAGGATATAGAGGCACTGGAGAGGGTGCAAAAAAGTTACAAGGATGACATCAGAACTGCGAGGGTACACCCATCAGAAAAGGATGAACAGGCTGGTTCTAGAAAAGAGAAGGCTGAGGGGTGCCCTAATAGAAGTCTTTAAAATTATGAAAGGTTTTGAGAGAGAGCATTTCCACTTGTGGGGAAGAGCAAAACTAGAGGCCATCAAGATAGTCACCAAGAAATCAAATACCAGAGAGTGGTGAGAATGTGGAACTCGCTACCACAGGGAGTAGTTGAGGCGAATAGTATAGATGTATTTAAAGGGAGGCTAGATAAACATACGAGGGAGAATGGAGTAGTGGGTTATGCTGATTGAGTTAGATGAGGAAGGGTGAGAGGAGGCTCGAGTGGAGCATAAACAGTGGCATGGACTGGTTGGGCCAAATGGCCTGTTTCTATGCTGTATATTCTATGTAATTCCATATATATGTATGTGTGTGTAGGAAATTGTACGATTCAGTATCTATGATATAATCCTCTCACTTACAGTGAAAAGGTTTTTATTATCATTGTACAGAAATTTCTACAAAATGGATATAAATTTTGGCATCTAATCTGAATATATACCACTATCTGTATACAGTTCTATCTACACCTCTCTGTATACAGTTCTATCTGCACCTTTATCCATATACAGTTCTATCCATACCTCTATCTGTATACAATTCACCTATCCCAGTATGCACCAAGTACATGAAGCCAATGACAACAGGTCAGTATGGAGAGGGAAAAGTTCAGGTACAACTGTGACAATTTGGCTCTGACACCAATCATCTTCTGCCAGTCACTCCCATGCCTGACACCTCTCAAAGCTCTGGCTCTCATCCCTAATTATACCTCGTGCACCCCCCTGGAGATGATATCGAGGTCATCTGAAGTAAGATCAGAGTGTTTATATATTATAGTGGCGGCTCGTTTGCTGGGATTACAATGAATAATTTCCTTTTTTCCTTGAAATCTAAATAAGTACTTTATGTGCTGCCACAAGCTTTGTAAGACAGTAAAAAACCTATGTTCAGTGATGTGAAAGGAATATGCTAATGTGGAAAACGAGGCCCCTCCCACTCTGAAAATGGTCAGTAATTAGGGACTTGGCAGTCGCAGGGCCTTCTCCTGGAAGTGCCTCCAATTCGCTGGGGAAGTGGTTGAAGAAGAATTCTGGAATTTTTTTTCACGTTATAAATAACCATTGCGATCCGAATTACTCCAAAGGAAATCAGAAGCAGCTGTTCCCGCCATGCATAATTGGATTTAGGATATGTTGGGAGGGGAAGGAATGGGGTTAGGCCTCAGGCTGCTACTATCTCAACCAAATCATTCAAAGGCGTTGTGTACTAGAAACAGCCAGATAAGCAGTGGCATTCATTAAAAAAAGTTTAAATATAACTGGCGACAAAACTACTGCAGTTCCTGTAGCACAGGGTTACCCGAGTTCTATGTCTGTTTAGGTGTCTATCACTGACCCTCGAGAGCCACAAGTAAAGTTTAAATCCATAGCCTCCTTAATCTACGTATAACTCAAGTTGCTGAGACGAACGCGTCTTGGCCATTGTATCTATATCTAACCCGTGCTGTACCTGCCCTGGGAGTGTTTAATGGGACAGTGTAGAGGGAGCTTTACTCTATATCTAACCCGTGCTGTACCTGTCCTGGGAGTGTTTAATGGGACAGTGTAGAGGGAGCTTTACTCTATATCTAACCTGTGCTGTACCTGTCCTGGGAGTGTTTAATGGGACAGTGTAGAGGGAGCTTTACTCTATATCTAACCCGTGCTGTACCTGTCCTGGGAGTGTTTAATGGGACAGTGTAGAGGGAGCTTTACTCTATATCTAACCTGTGCTGTACCTGTCCTGGGAGTGTTTAATGGGACAGTGTAGAGGGAGCTTTACTCTATATCTAACCTGTGCTGTACCTGTCCTGGGAGTGTTTAATGGGACAGTGTAGAGGGAGCTTTACTCTATATCTAACCCGTGCTGTACCTGTCCTGGGAGTGTTTGTTGTAATGGAAAGTGGTCCATTTTCCAGCACCGATCTCGTTCACCTTGATGAGGAGTAAAACTGATCTAAAGGACGTGTCCAAGTATCTCACATTTTATTGCAATCGTTTCGGATTACGTGACAATGGGATGAAAGCGACCCTCGCTGTGTAAAGGTATCCCAGGTCCTTTTGAACGTCAAGTCCTGAGATTCAGTGCCAATATTTGGCCAGCACCCAGTTCCCGCCCAAAAGCAGATCTGATGAGTGAGCAGTGGATACCCGAGAGCTAACCGATTAAATTGGGCCAGTGGTAGCACTCTCGCCTCTGAATCAGAAGGTCTGGATTCCAAGCCCCACTCCAGAGACTTGAGCACAAAATATCCAGGCTGACACTTCAGTGAAATGATGATGGAAAGCTGCACTGTTGGAGGTACCATCTTTCAGTTGAGACGTTAAACTGAGTGCCCTCTCAAGTGGATGTAAAAGATCGCACAGTCACTATTTAGAAGAAGAGCAGGGGAGTTCTCCCTGGTGTTCTGGCCAATATTTATCCCTCAACCAACACCTAAAAACAGATTATCTGATCATTATCACATTGCTGTTTGTGGGAGCTTGCTGAGTGCAAATTGGCTGCCACGTTTCCTACATTACAACAGTGACTACTCTTCAAAAGGTACTTCATTGGCTGTAAAGAGATTTGGGACGTCCTGAGGTTGTGGAAGGCGCGATGTAAAAGCAAGTCTTTCTTCCTTTACAAGTCGGATCTCTGAGGCTGCTCATTTATCTATTGGAGCTTTGCGTTATTTTAATTTCTTCCTGCGTCTAAAGCATTCCCTCCACACCCAGGAGAAGTTTCAAAGAACATGCGAGAAAGCATTTTTAATCTTTGAATTTGAAAAGATCCACCCCGCCCTACCTGACAAGCAGTGAAGGAACTGATGTGAATTGCCAAGAGAGATGGCGAATGAATTATAAAGTCTCCCTGCTCACAAGTCAAGGGTCATTTACCCATATTTATGACCTCCTGAATTCTCTATTCACTTGTGTTACACAGCTCATATGTGGAAAGACAGATCCCCACGGGCACAGTGCTCACACAATCCAGCCTGGCTCCCAGGAATCACCAACACCCGGTTCTCCAGGTATGTTAGCCCAGCTACTGCTTCAGCATATTGGACACTTATTAGCTGCTGGGTAGGACCTGGGATCAATGCTCAGTCAGCCCCGAGTTAACTGATCTCAGCTCGGGCACCAGTCAAGGGCCCTCAGCACCACAGAAGGAAGAATTTGGACAGCTACCCATGGAACTATACCCCAGAACGTCTCTCACTGTTGATCCATCTGCTTGTCTGTTCCTCCACTTCTTTCTCAGTACCTGTCTCTCTCTCTTCCTTCCTCTCCATCTCTCTTCCCCTCTGGAACATAGAATTGGAAAGTTGCAAAGAGACATTGATAGATTAAGTGAGTGGGCAAAATTGTGGCAGATGGAGTGCAATGTGGGGACGTATGAGGTCATCCACAATTGACCCAAAACAGATAGATCAGAGTACTTTCTAAATGGTGAGAAGCTCAGAACTGTGGATGTACAGAGAGATTTAGGGATTCATAGACAGAAATCACTAAAAGCTCGTGTTCAGGTACAAAAAATAATTTAAAAGGCGAATGGAATGTTGGCCTTTATCTCAAGAGGGCTGGAATACAAAGGGTAGAAGTTATGGGGAAAATACTAGAGTCCATTATAAAAGATGTAATAGCAGAGCACTTGGAAAACAGCGACAGGATCGGACAAAGTCAACATGGATTAACAAAAGGTAAATCATGCTTGACTAATCTACCGGAATGTTTTGAGGATGTGACTGGTAGAATAGATAAGGGAGAATCAGTGGATGTGGTGTATTTGGACTTTCAGAAGGCTTTCGATAAGGCCCCGCAAAAGAGATTAGCGTGCAAAGTTAAAGCACATGGGATTGGGGGTAAGGTACTGACTTGGATAGAGAACTGGTTGGCAGACAGGAAGCAAAGAGTTGGAATAAACGGGTCTTTTTCCGAGTGGCAGGCAGTGATTTGTGGGGTACCGCAGGGATCGGTGCTAGGACCCAAGCTATTCACAATATATATTAATGATCTAGACGAGGAAACTAGATGTAATATCTCCAAGCTTGCAAACGACACAAAGCTGGGTGGGCATGTGTGCTGTGAGGAGGATGCAGAGAAACTCCAGTATGATTTGAACAGGCTGGGTGATTATACTGCATCTGCCATGCATCTGCCCAATGTGGATAACTGCGAGGTTATCCACTTTGGTGGCAAAAACAGGAAGGCAGATTATTATCTGAACGGTAATAGATTGGGAAAAGGGGAAGTGCAACGAGACCTGGGTGTCCTTGTGCACCAGTCGCTGAAGGTAAGCATGCAGGTACAGCAGGCGGTTAAGGCGGCAAATGGTGTGTTGGCCTTCATAGCGAGAGGGTTCAAGTACAGGAGCAAGGATGTCTTGTTGCAGTTGTACAGGGCCTTGGTGAGACCACACCTTGAGTATTGTGTGCAGTTTTGGTCGCCTTATCTGAGGAAGGATGTTCTTGCCATGGAGGGAGTGTAGCGAAGATTCACCAGACTGATACCTGGGATGGCAGGAATGACGTATGAAGAGAGAATGGGTCAATTAGGCTTATATTCGCTAGCGTTTAGAAGAATGAGAGGGGATCTCATTGAAACTTATAAAATTCTAACAGGACTAGACAGACTAGATGCAGGAAGGATGTTCCCAATGGCGGGGGAGTCCAGAACCAGGAGTCACAGGCTAAGGATAAGGGGTAAGCCATTTAGGACTGAGATGAGGAGGAATTTCTTCACCCAGAGAGTGGTGAACCTGTGGAATTCTCTACCACAGAAGGCAGTTGAGGCCAATTCATTAAATATATTCAAGAAGGAGTTAGATATATTTCTTAAGGCTAAAGGGATCAAGGGATCTGGGGAGACGGCAGGGACAGGGTACTGAATTTGGATGATCAGCCATGATCTCATTAAATGGTGGAGCAGGCTCGAGGGGCCGAATGGCCTACTCCTGCTCCTATCTTCTATGTTTCTATGTAAAATAGCAAGGGAAAGAATGTCAGACACAATCCTTCAGTACTTGCTAAGATCCCTCAGCATATTTCAAATCCATGGAGACAGAGAGGAGAGACAGACAGAGGGGAAGAGAGAGAGAGAGAGGAAGGGCGAGAGATAGAGAGGGGTAGTAAGAGAAGGTGGATGGACGGGCCAGCAGATGAAGACAGTGAGAGACGTGCTGGGATACAGTTCCATGGATATCTGGCCAAATTCATCCTTCTGTGGTGTAGTGGTGCTGAGGGCCCCTGACTAGAGCCCCAGCTAAGATCAATTAACTCAGGGCTGACTGAGCATTGATCCCAGATCCCTCCTGCTCTGTAGGGCTCCGTACCACACCCAGCAGCTAACAGGCACTGCATTTGTTTTATCCTTGTGGTGTGCATTCAATTTTCCAAAGCTGAATGCCACAAATTTGGCTTCTGAAGCCACAAGTGGAGTGAAACTTCCCTCTGTGCATTGTCCAACTGCGCATTATGAAGGAGAGACCAATAACATGAAAGGTGTTGGGGGAGGGAGGAGAAGACAATATAAATCCAGTTGAAGCCACCCATCAGAAAGGAAGAGAGACGCCTCTTTCGAGTTTTAGCAGCATCTTAGAGCCCCAGACTCGGGCCAGTAAATCTCCAAAGGGTCGGAAAATAATCAAACGGGTCACAGAGAAGTGACTTCACAGAGAGAATCCTATCTGGGGATTTACACAGCACTGAATGGAGAGCAAACACATTCCACCTGCTGCTTCCTCCCACCATCCTAGTCATTGTTTCAAAAAGAATCCAACTCCCCAGTGAAACACCGCAAAACTCAAAATAGTTTGTTGAAATTATTGAACTTCTGTTTGCTTTTCCTCTTTACATCATTCCTCAACTCCACCTGCACCCCCCGCCCCCATCTACCCCTACCCCAACCCTTCAGGATACAAATGCAGTCCCTTTGAAGAGAGTTCTAGCCCACATTTCAAGGACCTTCAAGTAGTTGGATTACGGTCTAGTTGTTCCAGACCGGCTTAGCTCACCACATCCACGGTGCACCCACAGGGTTGGGAGCAGCTTACACTTCTGTGGCTATTTTAAAAAGAAAGAACTTGCATTTATATAGAGCTTTTCATAACCTCCGGACATCCCAAAGCGCTTTACTTGAACAATGCCAATGAAGTACTTTTGAAGTGTAGTCACTCTTGTAATGTAGGAAACACGGCAGCCAATTTGTGCACAGCAAACTCCCACGAACAACAATGAGATAAACGACCAGATAATCTGGTTTAGATGTTGGTTGAGGGATTAATATTGGCCAGGAGTCTTGCCTTTGAGTCAGAAGGTTGTGGGTTCAAGTCCCATTCCAGGGACTTGAGCATATAATCCAGGTTGACATATCTGTGCAGTATTGAGGGAGTGCTGCACTGTCGGAGCTGCAGTCTTTTGGATGAGACATTAAACTGAGACCCCGTCTGCTTTCTCAGGTAGACATAAAAATCCCACGGCACTATTCGAACAAGAGCTGGGGAATTCTCTCCGGTGTCCTGGCTAATATTTATACCTCAACCAACATCACTTAAAACAAATTATCTGTTCGTTATCTCTGTTGTGTATGTACCTTTAAGGGAATAACTGGTCTTAGACTGCAGTACCGGCAGTGACCACCCCTGTATAAAAGGCCCTAGCAGGCTTCTGTAGTTTCAGTTTCAAGCTGCCTCTTGTTCAGTAAAGTACCTGTTAAACTGTTCTCCCGAAGTCCGTGTATTATTGAGGCGCGGACTTTATAGTGGCGACGAGTAAGTTCGAACTCACCTGCAGTGTGGCATCATCTCACGGGGATCTCGCCTGAAAGGAAGGTCCTGGAAGGTCGTAGTCTGAGCAACGGGCGTCGACCGAGGGCAACTGCCCAAAGAATCCATCGGTGTTTGGAGAATTGCGGGAGAGACTGTGGTTCCAGCGAATCGTGCTGGTAGCAGGTAGCGCGCTGACCCTTCCGGACTGCGGCGGGCTCAAGCTCGATCGAGCGGCTCTACAAATCGGGCCGCGCAGCATCGCTGGGAAAAGAAAACAAGAGAGAGAGGGTGGAGCGCACAGGGCGCGGTCGGTGCTCGAGAACAGGACAGCGGAGAGAAACTAAACGGGGGGGAAGGAAAGCGAGATGCGCCGAAGCTGCGGGTCGCTGCCATTACCCCGTAGAACGCTAGGAGCAGCGTGGCAGTAAGGGGAAGAAGCAAAAGCGCGGGAGGCGCCATTTTATCCCGTTGGGGAAGAAGCAAAATCGCGGGAGGCGCCATTTTATTCCATTGGGGAAGAAGCAAAAGCACGGGAGGCGCCATTTTAAATCGCCCAAGATGCCGAAAAGTGGCAGTATCACTGCTTTCGACAATGAGGTAGAAGACTGGACCACGTATGTGGAAAGAATTGAAGTGTACTGCAAGGCAAATGAGGTGGCTGATGGAAAGAGGGCGTCGGTATTATTAAATCTGATGGGTGCGAGTACGTACGGCCTATTGCGGAATTTAATTACCCCAGCTAAACCAATGGAGAAAAGTTTTGAGGAGATTGTTCATATCTTACAGGAACACCTAAGCCCTACACCACTACTGATAGCAGAAAGATTCAAGTTCCATAAAAGAAACCAGCACAAAGATGAGAGCAATGCTGACTATCTTACGGAACTACGCAAGTTATCGAAGCACTGCCAGTTCGGAGCAGGACTGGCAGACACCTTACGGGATAAGTTTGTCTGCGGGCTCCAGAGTGAAGGAACCCAGAAACGACTACTTTCAAAAAAGGACCTGACGCTAGAACAGGCTTTCAGCGTGGCAGTATCCTACGAAGCAGCAGCACGGGGAGCTGCGGAAATACAACAGAAACCACAAGAATACAGCGCTAACGAAATGGCGTACGGAGCCGAAAAGTGCTATCGCTGTGGCAGAACAACCCATGAGCAGAAGGACTGCTGGTTTAAAGGCAAAATATGCAGGCAATGCGGGAAAATGGGACATATAGCAAGAGTCTGCAGGTCGGGAAAGAAGACCAACACGACAAGAACTACTAAGGAACAGTACAGGAAAGTAAAGAAACTGACAGATAGTAGTTCAGAAGATCAGGAGAGTGATAAGGACTCCGGGAGCAGGCGACTAAGTTGTTTAAAGTTACACAATGTGATCGCAAAAGAAGATCACCGAACCATTTGGGTCACTCTCATGATAGCAGGATCCCCAGTGAAGATGGAATTGGACACAGGATCAGCCCTAACTGTCATGAATCGACGAGACTATGAGCGGCTATTTTCACACATACCCTTAAAGGACACGTCCATTGTATTGAAGACTTACACGGGGCAAAAGGTCTACCACAGAGGGAAAATAAGGGTGCCAGTTGAATATAACGGAAAGGAAACACAGAAACTATACATGTATATACTACAAGATGGAGGACCACCATTATTGGGACGTGAATGGATCCGAAGACTACAATTGGATTGGCATTCCATTCTGGCACTAACTGTGACTGACAAAAAAAGATGATGACGTCGCACCTGGACGTCTGTCACAAATTCTATCTGACGCGGAAGAGATGTTCCAACAAGGACTTGGGACTCTAAAAGGAGTAAAGGCAACCATAAAGATTGAGGATAACGCAACCCCAAAATTTTTCAAAGCCAGACCGGTGCCATACGTGTTAAGTCTGTGTGTTCTAGTTATTGTTAATAAGAATCACTGCACACAGACCACAAGAATAAATTCAACAGGTCTTTACTAGTCGAAGGTCAGGCTGAACTGCCCAATAAATCATTACACAGCACTTATATACCGGTGTGGTCACCACCGGTATTACAGTATACAGCAGCCAAGATAAAGTAGTGCATCTCTTAAAATAGTTCTCTTAAAGGTGGAACGGTTACATACACCACAATCCTCCCTTTTTAGCTTAACGGTATATATTCCCCATTTAACATAACATAATAACATATATACACAACTTCATGTAAAAACAGTTCACAGATGCAGTCTCTGAGGAGGCCTCCTGATCCGAGACGGATAACGCCTTTCAGGGGTCTCTGGTTCTCGTTGTTGGGGTGACTCATCTAGTTGATCCCCTATGGATAGGACATCATCATCAGGTATATTCACTTCTGAGGTAGATGCTTCAGGTTCACTAACTTCCTCCATGGTTGTCTCTGTCGTAACCATGGGCTCGACCCTTGTTCTCGATCCCACCAGTTGGTCAGCATGACGTCGCATTACATTTTCACCAACATCTACCGTGTACATCAGGGGTCCTTGTCTGGCCCGAATTGTTCCAGATTGTCATTTCTCATTTTTATAGTCCCTGGCTAACACCGGTTGTCCTATTTCAAAACTCCGAGTGGGCTTGTTATTGATATGCTGGAACTGTTTGTTTTCAACTTCCCTCCGCACATTTGGTTTTAACAAGTCCAACCTGGACCGCAACCTCCTGTTATAGAACATCAGGGCAGGACTTTGGTTTGTTGTTGCATGGGTGGCGTTTCGATATGCCAGTAGGAAATTGTCCACCTTGTGTTGCAGTGGAATCTGATCTTCGCTCATGGCCTTTATTGCCTTTTTGAACGTCTGTACAAACCTCTCGGCCAGCCCATTCGTAGCTGGATGATATGGGGCAGAGGTATAATGTTTCACCCCATTCTTCTTCAGGAATTTCTGGAATTCCTCTGACACGAACTGTGGTCCGTTGTCTGAACATATTTGCTCTGGCAATCCATTTCTTGCAAATATCGTTCTTAGCACCGCGATCGTCTTCTCCGAGGTAGTGGTAGTCATTTTAATCACTTCTGGCCATTTAGAATGTGCGTCCACCGCAATTAAAAACATGGAGTCCATGAATGGACCAGCAAAGTCAATATGTACACGTTGCCATGGGGTTGAAGGCCATTCCCATGGATGCAGCGGTGCAATTGGAGGTGCATTTTGGACTTTTTGGCACCCTGAGCAGCTTTTCGTCAGATCCTCTATCTGTTGGTCGATACCCGGCCACCACACATAAGCCCTAGCAAGGCTTTTCATCTTGACTCCCCCCAGATGACCTTCATGTAGTTCTTTTAGAACTCTCTCTCTTAACTTAGGAGGGATAATCACCCTTGTTCCATACATCAATGTTCCCTGACAGATGGACAGCTGTTCTCGGCTTGCTGAGAATGCCGGTAACAGTGGATCACCATGGGCTGGCCATCCCTTTACTGTCAATTCGTAGACCCGGGACAGTGTCGGATCATTCCTAGTCTCCCTTTCAATATTTGCATTGGTGACAGGTAAACATTCGATGATGGTCGAGTGAAATAACTCCACCGGGTCAACCGTCGGTGCCTCCACCTCAGTAGGTAGTGGCAGGCGCGACAGCCCATCAGCATTACCATGCTGCTTTGTACCTTTGAATTCTATCTGATATTGATGTGCCCCTAGGAAAAGGGACCATCTCTGGAGCCTCTGTGCTGTCATCACCGAAACACCCTTCTTAGGGTTAAAAATGGATACCAACGGCTGGTGGTCTGTCAGCAGTGTAAACTTCTGGCCCTGCAGGTAATGATTAAACTTCTTTACTCCCCACACAAGGCTGAGAGCCTCCCTATCTATCTGAGCATAGTTGCGCTCAGCGGAGGTCAATGATCTGGATGCAAATGCGACTGGCCTTTCCAAGCCATTTGGCAACTTGTGTGAGAGTACTGCTCCAATACCATAAGGAGAAGCATCACAAGCTAAACGAATAGGTAGCGTTGGGTTGAAGTGAGCCAACACTTCCTCTGAGGTGATCAATGCCTTGCTTTTGCGAAAGGCCTTCTTACAGTCCTCGCTCCACTTCCATGGTACTTCTTTCTGCAAAAGAGCATTCAGCGCGTGCAGCACCGTGGATAGATTTGGCAGAAACTTATGGTAATAGTTAATCAACCCTAGGAACGACCTCAACTGGGATACATTTTCCGGAGCGGGAGCCTTCACAACAGCTTCGATCTTGTCAGGTGACTTGTGCAGCCCCTCCTGGTCAATGACATGACCACAGTACAAGATCCGTTTCTGAAAGAACTCACATTTCTGGCGATTAACTCGAAGTCCATATTCCTTCAATCTGGTGAGCACCAGTTTCAAATTTGCAAGGTGTTCCTCATCGTCATCTCCTGTAATCAGGATATCGTCCAAGTAACATTGAGTGCTTGGAATTCCCTGCAATACCTGCTCCATGGCCCTCTGCCAAATTGCTGGAGCCGAAGCCACTCCAAAAACCAGTCTATTATATCGATACAAGCCTCTGTGCGTGTTGATTGTGAGATACTGGCGCGACTCTTCCTCAACTTCCATCTGTAAGTACGCTTGCGCCAGGTCTATCTTGGTGAAGTGTTTCCCGCCAGACAATGAAGCAAAGATATCCTCAATCCGCGGAAGCAGATATTGCACCGTGTGAAGCACCGGATTAACCGTGATCTTGAAGTCTCCACAGATGCGGACCTTCCCCGGTTCCCCTGGCTTGTTACTCGATGAACGCTTCATGACGGGAACAATGGGCGTGGCCCACTCACTCCAGTCCACCTTAGACAGTACTCCTGAACGTTCTAGCCCTTCCAGCTCAGCTTCCACAGCAGGTCGTATCGCATAAGGTACCGGTCTGGCTTTGAAAAATTTTGGGTTTGCATGTTCTGCAATCTTGATTTTTGCCGTAATTCCTCTCAGTGTTCCCAGTCCCTGTTGGAACACCTCTTTAGCCTCATCCAATATTCTGGACAATCGTTCAGGTTTGACATCTTTTTTTCCGGAATCTACCGTTATTGCTTTTAGGGAGTGCCAGTCCATATTTATTTTCCTGATCCACTCCCGTCCCAGAAGTGGTGGACCTCCCTCAGGTAGTACATATAAGTCCATTCCTTG
This sequence comes from Somniosus microcephalus, assembly GCF_052327205.1. Taxonomy (NCBI): domain Eukaryota; kingdom Metazoa; phylum Chordata; class Chondrichthyes; order Squaliformes; family Somniosidae; genus Somniosus; species Somniosus microcephalus. The sequence goes on from NC_140992.1 coordinate 178,189,559, forward strand.
GTGTTCTTTGCCCTTGTGTACCACCTTGACTTTTATCTTTCCGATGGGGTATACTCTTTGCCCCGTGTATGTCTGCAATACTATCTCCGTATCCCGTAGGGGAATATGTGTGAATAACCTTTTGTAATCTTGCTTATTCATGACCGTCAACGCCGATCCGGTGTCCAATTCCATCTTCACTTGGACTCCTGCTATCTGAAGTGTGACCCAGATAGTTTGTAGGTCAGCTTCCTTACTCACATTGTGAATTCTCAGACTACCCAGTTCCTTGCTGTTGGAGTCTGAATCCGAATTCTGTTCATCCGAACTCTTCTCAGCCACCTTATGTACCTTTCTGCACTTTTCCTGCGGTGACTTTTTGTTGCTGGTCTTCTTTCCTGACCGGCATACTTTAGCTATGTGACCAAGCTTGCCACATTTTCTACATTCCTGATTTTTAAACCAGCATTAGTTCTGATCGTGTGTTGTCTTTCCACAACGATAATATTTCGCTGTACACAAAGCCATTTGATCTACGCTGAGTACCGCTGCCTTCAGCTGCATTTCCGCAGTGCCTCTCGCTGCGGCTTCGTGCGATGCTGCAATAGTGACAGCCTTATCAAGTGTAAGATCATTCTCTTCAAGCAGCCGCTTTTGTGTTCCTTCTTTCGACAATCCACACACGAATTTGTCTCTCAGTGCCTCTGTCAGTCTTTCCCCAAACTGACAGTATTTCGCTAGCTTACGCAGTTCAATTAAATACTCCGCGTTGCTTTCCTCTTTCAGTTGCATTCTCGCATAAAATTTAAATCGTTCCGCTAACATCAGCGGTGTGGGGTTCAAATGATTTCTCAGGACAGCAACAATATTAGCGAAAGCCTCATCCGCCGGTTTAGCTGGTGATAGAAGATGCTTCAATAGCCCGTATGTCTTCGCACCCATTGAGTTTAGTAAGGTTAGTGCTTTATCTTCATCTGATATTTTATTTGCCTTACAATAAATCTCTATGCGTTCTACATACGTGGCCCAATCTTCAACATCGGCATCGAAATCGTTGATGTTACCACGCTTAGGCATCCTCGCAATCTTCTTGAGAAACAAAAAGAATTTTTTTTTTTTTTTTTTTCAAAATGGCGGTTTCCCGCGCTTGTCTTCTTCCCCCGCCTACGAAAATGGCGGCTTCCCGCATTTGCCTTTCTCCCCCGCTGGCTGTAATGGCAATTGCCGTATTGCTGCGTTCGCCCTCCCCAGCGGTTCTCAAATCGTGCCTCCCAGCCCCTCTTGCAGTCCGGTCCTTTCCCCCGGCTGCGGCTGAGTTCTCCGCGTTTTTTTAAAATTATTTTTATTTTCTCCCGCGCCTCGCGGCCTCGGTAGCTGCCCGGCCTTTTTCCCCGGTCGCGGTCGAGCTCTCTCTCGACGCTGTTGCGTCTCCCAGCCCGCTTGCAGCCCGGTCTTTTACACCGGCTGCGTTTGCATTCACCGCGGCTCCCGTGCCTTACGCTGTCCCAGTCTCAGCGCCTCTGGCCCCGACTTCTGTCCGGCTCTTTTCCCCGGCCGTGGTCGAGTTCTCCGCCCTTATATCCTCCGTTTTTCCCTCCCCTACTTCACAGCCAACGTGGCCGACTTGCTGCTCGTCGCTGATCGGCTTACCCACCACCGTGGTAGAAGGGATGATCACTGCCTGTTGCTGATGGAAGGCTTCGTGTCAGGATTCTTCCTTGCTCTTCAGACCCGAGTCTTTTCTCAGCAGGATGATGAGGGCGGATGCCTCTTCTCGACGCCCGTTAAACTGCCTTGGATATATCTCTGCCGCAGGGTAAGATCGTCATCGTCGCCACTGTTAAGTCTGTGTGTTCTAGTTATTGTTAATAAGAATCACTGCACACAGACCACAAGAATAAATTCAACAGGTCTTTACTAGTCGAAGGTCAGGCTGAACTGCCCAATAAATCATTACACAGCACTTATATACCGGTGTGGTCACCACCGGTATTACAGTATACAGCAGCCAAGATAAAGTAGTGCATCTCTTAAAATAGTTCTCTTAAAGGTGGAACGGTTACATACACCACAATACGCGATACGCCCAGCTGTGGAAACTGAACTGGAGAGTCTGGAGCATTCGGGGGTGCTGTCTAAGGTGGACTGGAGCGAGTGGGCCACACCCATCGTTCCTGTAATGAAGAAAGCATTGAGCAGCACGCCTGGGGAGCCAAGGAAGGTTCACATCTGTGGGGACTTCAAGGTGACTGTGAACCCAGTCCTGCACACAGTACAGTATCCGCTTCCGCGGCTAGAAGATATTTTCGCCTCGCTATCTGGAGGGAAACGTTTTACAAAGATTGACCTGGCTCAAGCGTATCTACAAATGGAGGTGGAAGAAGCATCTAGGAAATACCTCACGATAAACACTCACAAATGCCTTTACCAGTACAATCGACTGGTATTTGGGGTAGCATCGGCCCCGGCTATGTGGCAGAGGGCAATGGAACAAGTCCTGCAAGGGATCCCGGGGACCCAGTGTTATTTGGACGACATCCTGGTTACGGGCGAAAATGACAATGAACACCTTGCCAACCTGGAACAGGTGCTCACGAGATTGCAGGAATGTGGGCTACGAGCCAACCGTCCCAAATGCGAGTTCTTCAGGAGACAAATCTCGTATTGTGGCCACATGATTGATGAGGAAGGGTTGCATAAGTCGCCAGACAAGATTGAGGCTGTAGTCAAGGCTCCAGCACCAGAAAATGTGTCGCAACTGAGGTCGTTCCTCGGGTTGGTGAACTACTACCATAAGTTCTTGCCGAATTTATCTACAATTCTGCACCCACTGAACGCCCTCCTTCAAACTGGTGTAACATGGAAATGGAGTGATGAGTGTAAGCGTGCCTTTCAGGAATGTAAATGCCAAATCACTTCAAAAGAAGTATTGGCCCACTACAACCCAACACTACCGATTCGGTTGGCATGTGATGTGTCACCTTACAGCATTGGAGCGGTGTTGTCACACAAATTCCGTGACGGTTCAGAGAGGCCAATAGCCTTTGCATCGCGCTCGCTAACCTCAGCCGAGCGTAACTACGCCCAGATTGACAGCGAGGCCCTCAGCCTGGTGTGGGGGGTGAAGAAGTTCAATCACTATCTGCACGGGCAGAAATTTCACCCTACTGACTGATCATCAACCCCTGGTCTCAATTTTTAACCCAAAGAAGGGCGGTCCGGTGATGACGGCGCAACGGCTGCAAAGATGGTCACTTTTTCTAGGGGCACATCAGTATGACATAGAGTACAAAGGTACGAAACAACATGGAAACGCTGATGGGCTGTCGCGCCTACCGTTGCCTACGATGGAAGAAGCACCTGCAGTGGACCCTGTGGAGATATTCCATGCGACCATAGTCGAATGTTTGCCTGTTACAAACGCAAGTATTGAGAAGGAAACCCGAAATGACCCGACACTCTCTCGGGTCTATGATTTGACGGTGAAGGGATGGCCAGCATATGGCGATTCACTGTTGCCAGCATTCTCGCCAAGGAGGGAACAGCTGTCAGTGTGCCGGGGAACCTTGATGTGTGGATCCCGAGTGGTATTCCACCCAAGTTGAGAGATAGAGTACTCAATGAGCTTCACGAGGGTCATCTGGGAGGCGTAAAAATGAAGAGCCTAGCCAGGGCGTTTGTGTGGTGGCCGGGAATCGATAAAGAAATCGAGGATATGACTAAGAGATGCACAGGATGCCAGAAGTTCCAAAACGCTCCACCACAGGCCCTGCTACATCCATGGGAGTGGCCCTCATCTCCATGGCAACGGGTACACATTGATTTCGCTGGTCCATTTATGGACTCAATGTTTCTAATTGCTGTGGACGCCCATTCGAAATGGCCAGAGGTCATTAAAATGTCCTCCACCACCACGGAGAAAACTATTGCAGTCCTAAGAACCATCTTCGCCAGGAATGGGTTGCCAGAACAGATCTGTTCCGACAATGGCCCACAGTTTGTGTCTGAGGATTTCCGGAGGTTCCTGAAGAATAATGGGGTGAAACATTACACATCTGCCCCATATCATCCAGCCACAAATGGATTGGCTGAGAGGTTTGTTCAGACCTTTAAAAAGGCCATAAAGGCAATGTATAATTGTTAAGTCTGTGAATTATTTAGTTAATTAAAACAGAGTAATGAGTAACAATAAAAACAGGTCTTTACTGGTTGGAGGTAGGGACTATACTGAATACAAGATTACTGCACAGTGCTTATATACCGGTGTGTTCACCCCCGGTATTACGTCTACAGCAGCCTGAGAAAGTAGTACATCTCTTAAGGTGGAACAGGCTTAAGCTCTCTTAAGGTGGAACAGGTTACATACACAACACTCCTCCCTTCTTAGCTTTATAGTCATCCCCCCCATTTAACATAACGTAATAACATATATTCATATATAACTTCATGTTTAACGTAACATATCACAGATTCAGTCTCTGCGGAAAACAGTTCACAGATTCAATCTCTGTGGTGTAGTCGGTTCACGTTACTCATTCAATAGTCCTTTCATGGATTTAACAGCTTGAACTTCCGAACTGATTTGGCTCCGTTCGGAGGGACCACGTGTGTGATCTGGTAGAGGTGATAATGGTTCAGATGGGTCATCTTCTGTTTTTACTTTTCCTTTTCTGCTTCTTGGAGACTCTCTGGGCTCCATTGTCAGCTGCCACAGCTGCCAGCTGCATGCGCAGTTCCTCCTTCTCTTCCTCCTGTTTCCGTCGTAGAGCCAGCTTCTCCCGATGTTCCGTAGACTTTTGGTGCTCCTCCATGATTTCTGCACTTTGGGAGTCGAAGTTACAAGCTGGGCAGGACAGGACATCGTAATATTCGGTGTCGTCCACCAGGTCATGGTAATATTCGGTGTCGTCCTGAGCTAGACCAGTGAGAGGGTCGTCTATTTCCTCCATACCCAGCTGGACGTTAGCCAGCTCTTGTTCCAAATCCAGACATCTTTCCTGAAGAGACTTCTTCATGTGTACCTCTGCATCCAGCTTTTTCTGGGCTTTCAGCAAGTCGTTTACTAGTGACCTCATTTGTGATTTTAATACTTCAACTTCCTTTGGAGATTGATTGATCGGACTATGCAATCCCTCTACCGGAGCAGCTGTTTCAACGGTCTGTTGTTCTACATTGACGTGAGTCAGCGTACTTTTGGCATCCAATGGCTGCTCTGTTGCAGTCGTTTCAGTCTGTGTCGTCACATCAGCCATCTCAATGACTTTTGAGAGCTCCGAACCCTTTTCCTTTGAAGATCGCAGCTCGTGTTCAAGTTTTTCCCATTTCAGAGTCTTGTCCCTCAGCATATGAAGGACTCTTCTGACACCAGATTATGGCACGCACCTTCAGAACCTGAATCAGCTTTGATTCGTTCGGCCTCCTCGCGCAGATGGTTGGTGTGCTCCTGCTCCATTTTCTCCATCAGTTGCTTCTGTTGACTTTCCAGATTCTCCCACTCTGTAACAAAGAACTTTTTTATTTCATTCATCTCTTGCTCAAAACGGCGAATCATTTGTTCTAATTGCTGTTGTAGTTTGAAATGGAGTTGAGTTCGAGCCCAGTGTCCCTCAAAAATGTGCATATCAGTAGACTTGACAGACTCAGAATTCTCTGTTAAACTATGTTGTTGTTGCTCAGTGGAATTCTGTGCTGAAACTTTGTCTTTTGCACATGGGTTGGTCTTACCATCATCAGTTCTAGAGTCTGGGCTGATTATCTGCACCGAGTTCTCACTCTTTATGGCTTTTAGCGAATGCCAGTCCATATTTATGTTTCTAAACCACTCCCGGCCTAGTAGTGGTGGACCGCCCTCCGGTAGCACATATAAGTCCATTATTTGACTTCCTTCGCCCTTGTTGGCCACTGCAACCTTTATTGTCCCAATGGGGTACACTCTCTGCCCCGTGTAGGTTGTCAATATAATCTCCGTATCCTGTAGGGGAATATGTTGGAATAACCTTCTGTAATCTTTCTTATTCATGACCGACAATGCCGATCCAGTGTCCAATTCCATTTTTACTTGGACTCCTTCTATCTGAAGAGTAACCCAAATTGTCTGGAGGTCTGCACCCTTACCAACGTTGAGTACCCTTAAGCTAGCCAGTTCAATACTGCTTGCGTCTGAATCGGACTTCTGTTCGGCCACCTTGTGTACCTTTGCGTATTTCCCTTGCGGTGACTTCTTGTTGCTGGTCTTCTTCGCTGACCTGCATACTCTAGCTATATGTCCAAGCCTACCACAAGTTCTACATTCTTGGTTTTTAAACCAACACTGGTTCTGATCATGCGTTGTCTTTCCACAACGATAACATTTGCCAGAACTCACACCCAATTTGTGTGCACTGAGCTCCGGTGACCGTAGCTGCATTACTGCCGTGCCTCTCGCTGCGGCTTCGTGTGCTGCTGCCATAGTGACCGCCTTCTCAAGCGTCAGCTCATTCTCCTCGAGCAGTCGCTTTTGTGTATCCTGTTTAAATAAACCACACACAAATTTGTCTCGAAGTGCCTCTGTCAGTCCCGTTCCAAACTGGCAATATTTCGCTAATTTACGCAATTCCAGCAAATATTCAGCATTGCTTTCATGCTGTAGCTGCCTTCTGTCGTAAAATTTAAATCGTTCCGCTAGCATCAGCGGCGTGGGGTTTAGATGATCTTTCAGGACAGTAACAATCTCATCGAACGTCTTATCCGCCGGTTCATCTGGTGATAACAGGTGTTTCAATTGCCCGTATGTCTTCGCACCCATTAAATTTAATAATGTTAGAGCTTTATCTTGGTCACGAATTTTATTGGCCTTACAATAATTTTTTACTCTTTCAACATATATGGCCCAATCTTCGAGGTCACTATCAAAGGTGCTAATATTCCCGTGTTTAGGCATTGTAGATTTGCAATTTCTCAGATTTTATTTTCTTTACTTGTTATCAAAGATGGCGGCTTCCCGCTCTTGCCGTCGTCCTCCGCCCGCAAAATGGCGGTTTTCCCGCGCTTGGCGGTCTTCACCCGTCCCCCGACGCCGTCTCCCTTCAGCCCCCGAGTGCTGCCCTTATCAGCGGATGCGATCGATGGCCCGGCTGCGCCCCTCACTTCAAAGCGGCCCGGCCCTTATCTGCCGATCGCTATCGCCCTGTACCTCTCTCTTCCCCCAGTCCTGTCTTCTACTCCGGTTCACAAGCTGATGGAGGCTTCAGGGTCCTAATGCCTGTCACTTCCAGTGGGGTGGTGAGTGGTGAGGTTTGAAACCTCTCTTCAACTGCCGTGGAATAACTGCCGCAGGGTAAGAACCTGACTCGTCGCCAGTGTTAAGTCTGTGAATTATTTAGTTAATTAAAACAGACTAATGAGTAACAATAAAAACAGGTCTTTACTGGTTGGAGGTAGGGACTATACTGAATACAAGATTACTGCACAGTGCTTATATACCGGTGTGTTCACCCCCGGTATTACGTCTACAGCAGCCTGAGAAAGTAGTACATCTCTTAAGGTGGAACAGGCTTAAGCTCTCTTAAGGTGGAACAGGTTACATACACAACAATAATGACGACATACCACTGCAACACAAGGTGGATAACTTCCTGTTTGCTTACCGGAATGCAACACATGCAGTAACCAACCAAACTCCAGCCGTACTGTTTTTTTTAAACGGAGACTAAGCTGTCGCTTGGATTTGCTCAAACCAAACATAAGACGAGATGTTGAGGATAAGCAGTTCCAGCACATAAATGAGAAGCCAACCAGGAGCTTCAAGATAGGGCAACCAGTCTTGGCCCGTGACTACCGAACAGAAAAATGGCAGCCAGGCACGATATGCACACAGCAGGGACCACTAATGTACACAGTGGACGTTGGAGAGAGCATCGTGAGACGCCATGCTGACCAGATTCTAGAGTCACAGGAACAAGCCAAACCTGTACCACAAGCATGTGCACCTGGTAATGAGCCCGAAGTACAGATTGCGTCTACCTCAGAAGCAGGGGCATTGGAAGCTGACGAACCAACCAATGACAATGAGCCAGAATTGACTCCACCGCCAGAACAGGATACTCGAGAAAGGCGCTATCCAGTCCGGATCAGGAAGCCTCCTCAAAGACTGAACTTATAAATGACTATTTCAGTTGATGTATATATTACTGAGAAAATTGTAATTGTAATTGTAATTAGTTATTATTTAGTTGTTAAATGAATGTTATGTACTGTTTATCTAAAAGGGGAGGAATTGTTGTGTATGTACCTTTAAGGGAATAACTGGTCTTAGACTGCAGTACCGGCAGTGACCACCCCTGTATAAAAGGCCCTCGCAGTCTTCTGTAGTTTCAGTTTCAAGCTGCCTCTTGTTCAGTAAAGTACCTGTTAAACTGTTCTCCCGAAGTCCGTGTATTATTGAGGCGCGGACTTTACAATCTCACTGCTGTTTGTGGGGCCTTGCGTGCCGCATTTCCTACATTTCATTGACTGTGAAGCATTTTGGGACGTCCTGAGATCGTGAAAGGTGGTATATAAATGCAGGTCTTTCTTTATTCATTCTTTTCAGTGACCCTCTGCTGGAAAGTGAGCATGCATGGATATCAGGTGAAAACGGGATCAGGCACGCGATGCCCCAGTGGTCGAGCAGCCCACCAACACTCGCTGCCCCAGCCTCACATGCGAATAATATCCACCTGGGTGAGGTACCCGAGGGCCTCCTGGGGAACCATACCCCAGAATTACTGAAGAGACTCCAGACCAAAATGAGTGAAAAAAAATAGAATCATAGATTCATTATATAAATATATTCACTCCCATGAATCCCAGGACAAACCTGAAAATAGGGGACTAAACATTAAAAAAAAGTTTTTGTAACAACATAAAGCTTCCTGCCCTCCCAGCTAGAAACACCAGTTCCAAACTCAGTTATAATAACTTCTCCTTCAGATAGGGTGCTGGCCCTTTTAGAAATCCTGGGCAAATTCACAAAATTGCTCAGTGGCCTATTTTTCAACACTTTATATTACTCTGCTTGTGGCTGGCTCCATTTGGAGAATCCATTTTGCTTTAACAGTGAGTGAGCAGGGATGCTGACAGGGGGCTCTGCACTGTGTTGTTGAAACTAATGGGCCTGACAGGTGCTCGTGGAGACTTAACCCCACTGTCTTCTTGAAACAACTTGGTTTAACAGTTCTTGGTGTCGGGTCACTGCTTTAGTATGGATTTACCGCGCTACATAATCTGGGGATACAGAAAGGGCAGGCTCACCCGCTAGGATTTCACACAACAGCCATCAACATGGAAACAGGAGTGGGCCATTCAGCCCCTCGAGCCTGCTCTGCCATTCAATTAAGTTCATGGATGATCTGTACCTTAACCCTATTTACCCGCCTTTGCTCCATATCCCTTGATACCCCTTACCCAACAAAAATCTGTAGAAATAAAGAGAGAAAACAGTGGAAATACTCAGCAGGTCAGGCAGCATCTGTGGAGAGAGAAACAGAGTTAACGTTTCAGGTTGATGAATCTATTAATCTCAGTCTTGAACATTTCAGTTGACCCCCAGCATCCACAGAGAGAATTCCAGATTTCTACTACCCCTTTGTGTGAAAAAGTGCTTCCTGATTTCACTCCTGAATGGGCCTAGCTCTAATTTTAAGATTATGCCTCTTGTTCTTGATTCCCTCACCAGTGGAAATAGTTTTTCTCTATCTACCCTATTGAATCCTTTTAACATTTTAAACACCTCGATTAGATCACCCCTCACAATCTGAAATACTCCAGGAAATACAAGCCAATGAATTTGAGGAGCTGGGCTCTCTAATTTCAGTGGGTGGGGCATGGGGCTGTGAAAGACTTATGGTCCAGTTTTCTACATGCACAAGAGGCGATGTCACATTCTGTACGAATCGTTGACCTCGGTCTTACTGAAGGTTTTTATCTCCACTGTTACTTTTGAAACTCTGCATCCTTCTTTTGTCAAATTTATTTTCCATTCTCTTCATGTATCCAAACACCACCTCAATAGCCAAGAAATCAATCACTTTGTGAACCTCCCAATCAAGTCTGTAGCCGTGACAACGTGCAACCGTTGACCTTCAATGTGGTTACCTCAAGCTCAATGAAGCAAAGAAACAAACAGAAGTAATTTTTTTTAAAAGCAGTTATTTTCCTCATTTTTTTTTTTAACCCAACCAGCTCATCTGAACTGTCAGGGAAGACTCATCAAGAGCTGAAAATAGGGTTTCCAACTCTGGTTGGATGTATTCCTGGAGGTTTCATGACACTTTCTCCTGCCCCACCACCCTGCTCCCACGGCATTGGTCGGCCGACATGTTCATCCTCGCAGTGCATCATCTTCCCACCACATTTGAAAAGCAAACAGGCTTTTAATTACCCAAACAGCCATTTTATCTCGTCTCCAATATTTATAACTAATAATTGAAAGTGTTTAAAGAAAATTAAAAAATAAAATCACACCTTTTTTTAATGTCCCTATGATTTTTCTCTTGGGTTGCTCTTAGCAGTGTCCTGGAGACTCCAGGACAATCCTGGAGGGTTGGCAACCCCAGGTGATAGTTGAGATGCTGTTACAACTGAATGGAGTGAGGTAGCTGTCGCTCAATGCACAAAAACAAGCTAGCAGCAGGCCCATTGACATCCTGTACATTTTTGGGCATTTTCTGTTTTTATTTCAGTGTTTTAAGGGTTAAGGAAGACCCAAAAAAAGCTGAAAATACTGAGCAACACAATTAGGGACAGCCATCGCCATGGTAACAGGAGTACAAATCTGCACAGGGGCCTTCAAAATTGAGGCTGTGCCCCAGACAGGCCCAACTTCACAAACAGCTGACTTTTCACTTTACCCAATTTGAAAGCCATGAAAATCCCCTGGTTGCACTAATTGCCCCTACAATACACCAGCTCCCTCCTGCAGGGGACACTTTTTAATTACTTTCCTCTTGTATTTGTTTTGCTGCTTGTCTCCCAAGAAACGTGAGCATCCAGTTATATATTATTCATACCAGAATTATCCGGTTCTTTTAAACATCAACTTCACTCACAGTCTGTTCAGCAAACTCAGAAATCATGAAATGTTAATATACTTCAGCAAAGGGGCATGTCATTACAAAGCTACCAGTGTATGCAGGTCCTTGTTTCGGTTACGTTGTAAAGGAAGGCTGATTAGACAGGGTAGCGACCACGAACAGAGACTGAGAGATGCAAAAGAGACAGAGATGGAAAAGAGAGAGACAGAGAGATGGAAAAGAGCACAGAGAGAGATGGAGAGATGGTAGAGGGCAGAGAAAGACATGGAAAAGGGCGCAGAGAGAGCCAGAGAGATAGAAAAAAGAGAGGCGGAGCTGAAAAAGTGCAGGAGAGATGGAACAGAGAGCAGAGAGATGGAACAGAGACAGAGGAAAAGAAGAGAGCGGTGAGATGGAAGAGAGCGGAGGGAAGGAAAAGAGAGAGATCAGGGAGACGGAACAGAGAGCGAGCGAGAGAGAGATGGAAAAGAGCGAGAGAGATGAAAAAGAGAGACAGAGAGATGGAAAAGAGATACAGAGAGAAGGAAAAGAGAGACAGAGAGAAGGAAAAGAGAGACAGAGAGAAGGAAAAGAGCGCAGTGAGAAGGAAAAGAGAGCAGTGAGAAGGAAAAGAGCGCAGTGAGATGGAAGAGAGACAGAGAGAAGGAAAAGAGAGATAGAGAGAAGGAAACGAGAGACAGAGAGAAGGAAAAGAGAGACAGAGAGAAGGAAAAGAGAGACAGAGAGAAGGAAAAGAGAGACAGAGAGAAGGAAAAGAGAGACAGAGATAAGGAAATGAGAGGCAGAGAGAAGGAAACGAGAGACAGAGAGAAGGAAAAGAGAGACAGAGAAGGAAAAGAGAGACAGAAAGAAGGAAAAGAGAAACAGAGAGAAGGAAAAGAGAGACAGAGAAGGAAAAGAGAGGCAGAGAGAAGGAAAAGAGAGACAGAGAGAAGGAAACGAGAGACAGAGAGAAGGAAATGAGAGACAGAGAGAAGGAAAAGAGAGACAGAGAAGGAAAAGAGAGACAGAGAAAGAAAAGAGAGACAGAGAAGGAAAAGAGAGACAGAGAGAAGGAAAAGAGAGACAGAGAGAAGGAAAAGAGAGACAGAGAAGGAAAAGAGACAGAGAGAAGGAAACGAGAGACAGGGAAGGAAAAGAGAGACAGAGAGAAGGAAAAGGGAGACAGAGAGAAGGAAACGAGAGACAGAGAGAAGGAAACGAGAGACAGAGAGAAGGAAAAGAGAGACAGAGAGAAGGAAAAGAGAGACAGAGAGAAGGAAAAGAGAGACAGAGAGAAGGAAAAGAGAGACAGAGAGAAGGAAAAGAGAGACAGAGAGAGAAGGAAAAGAGAGACAGAGAGAGAAGGAAAAGAGAGACAGAGAAGGAAAAGAGAGACAGAGAGAAGGAAAAGAGAGACAGAGAGAAGGAAAAGAGAGACAGAGAAGGAAAAGAGAGACAGAGAAGGAAAAGAGAGACAGAGAGAAGGAAAAGAGAGACAGAGAGAAGGAAACGAGAGACAGAGAGAAGGAAAAGAGAGACAGAGAAGGAAAAGAGAGACAGAGAAGGAAAAGAGAGACAGAGAGAAGGAAAAGAGAGACAGAGAAGGAAAAGAGAGACAGAGAAGGAAAAGAGAGACAGAGAGAAGGAAAAGAGAGACAGAGAGAGAAGGAAAAGAGAGACAGAGAGAAGGAAAAGAGAGACAGAGAGAAGGAAAAGAGAGACAGAGAGAAGGAAAAGAGAGACAGAGAGAAGGAAACGAGAGACAGAGAGAAGGAAAAGAGAGACAGAGAAGGAAAAGAGAGACAGAGAAGGAAAAGAGAGACAGAGAGAAGGAAAAGAGAGACAGAGAAGGAAAAGAGAGACAGAGAAGGAAAAGAGAGACAGAGAGAAGGAAACGAGAGACAGAGAGAAGGAAAAGAGAGACAGAGAGAAGGAAACGAGAGACAGAGAGAAGGAAAAGAGAGACAGAGAGAAGGAAACGAGAGACAGAGAAGGAAAAGAGAGACAGAGAGAAGGAAACGAGAGACAGAGAGAAGGAAACGAGAGACAGAGAGAAGGAAAAGAGAGACAGAGAGAAGGAAAAGAGAGACAGAGAAGGAAAAGAGATACAGAGAAGGAAAAGAGAGACAGAGAGAAGGAACAGAGAGACAGAGAAGGAAAAGAGAGACAGAGAGAAGGAAGAGAGAGACAGAGAGAAGGAAGAGAAAGACAGAGAAGGAAAAGAGAGACAGAGAGAAGGAAAAGAGAGACAGAGAGAAGGAAAAGAGAGACAGAGAGAAGGAAAAGACAGACAGAGAGAAGGAAAAGAGAGACAGAGAGAAGGAAAAGAGAGACAGAGAGAAGGAAAAGAGAGACAGAGAGAAGGAAAAGAGAGACAGAGAGAAGGAAGAGAGAGACAGAGAAGGAAAAGAGAGACAGAGAGAAGGAAACGAGAGAAAGAGAAGGAAAAGAGAGACAGAGAGAAGGAAAAGAGAGACAGAGAGAAGGAAAAGAGAGACAGAGAGAAGGAAAAGAGAGACAGAGAGAAGGAAAAGAGAGACAGAGAAGGAAAAGAGAGACAGAGAGAAGGAAAAGAGAGACAGAGAGAGAAGGAAAAGAGAGACAGAGAGAAGGAAAAGAGAGACAGAGAGAAGGAAAAGAGAGACAGAGAGAAGGAAAAGAGAGACAGAGAGAAGGAAACGAGAGACAGAGAGAAGGAAACGAGAGACAGAGAAGGAAAAGAGAGACAGAGAAGGAAAAGAGAGACAGAGAGAAGGAAAAGAGAGACAGAGAGAAGGAAACGAGAGACAGAGAGAAGGAAAAGAGAGACAGAGAGAAGGAAACGAGAGACAGAGAGAAGGAAACGAGAGACAGAGAGAAGGAAAAGAGAGACAGAGAGAAGGAAAAGAGAGACAGAGAAGGAAAAGAGAGACAGAGAGAAGGAAAAGAGAGACAGAGAGAAGGAAAAGAGAGACAGAGAGAAGGAAAAGAGAGACAGAGAAGGAAAAGAGAGACAGAGAGAAGGAAGAGAGAGACAGAGAGAAGGAAGAGAGAGACAGAGAAGGAAAAGAGAGGCAGAGAGAAGGAAAAGAGAGACTGAGAGAAGGAAAAGAGAGACAGAGAGAAGGAAAAGAGAGACAGAGAGAAGGAAAAGAGAGACAGAGAGAAGGAAGAGAGAGACAGAGAAGGAAAAGAGAGACAGAGAGAAGGAAACGAGAGAAAGAGAAGGAAAAGAGAGACAGAGAGAAGGAAAAGAGAGACAGAGAGAAGGCAGAGAGAGACAGAGAAGGAAAAGAGAGAGAGAGAGAGAAGGAAAAGAGAGACAGAGAGAAGGAAACGAGAGACAGAGAGAAGGAAACGAGAGACAGGGAAGGAAAAGAGAGACAGAGAGAAGGAAAAGGGAGACAGAGAGAAGGAAAAGAAAGACAGAGAGAAGGAAACGAGAGACAGAGAGAAGGAAACGAGAGACAGAGAGAAGGAAACGAGAGACAGAGAGAAGGAAACGAGAGACAGAGAGAAGGAAACGAGAGACAGAGAGAAGGAAACGAGAGACAGAGAGATGGAAACGAGAGACAGAGAGAAGGAAACGAGAGACAGAGGGAAGGAAAAGAGAGACAGAGAGAAGGAAAAGAGAGACAGAGAAGGAAACGAGACACAGAGAGAAGGAAACGAGAGACAGGGAGAAGGAAAAGAGAGACAGCGAGAAGGAAAAGAGAGACAGAGAGAAGGAAAAGAGAGACAGAGAAGGAAAAGAGAGACAGAGAGAAGGAAAAGAGAGACAGAGAGAAGGAAAAGAGAGACAGAGAGAAGGAAAAGAGAGACAGCGAGAAGGAAAAGAGAGACAGAGAGAAGGAAAAGAGAGACAGAGAAGGAAAAGAGAGACAGAGAAGGAAAAGAGAGACAGAGAAAAGGAAAAGAGAGACAGAGAGAGAAGGAAAAGAGAGACAGAGAGAAGGAAAAGAGAGACAGAGAGAAGGAAAAGAGAGACAGAGAGAAGGAAAAGAGAGACAGAGCGAAGGAAACGAGAGACAGAGAGAAGGAAACGAGAGACAGAGAGAAGGAAACGAGAGACAGAGAAGGAAAAGAGAGACAGAGAAGGAAAAGAGAGACAGAGAGAAGGAAAAGAGAGACAGAGAAGGAAAAGAGAGACAGAGAAGGAAAAGAGAGACAGAGAGAAGGAAACGAGAGACAGAGAGAAGGAAAAGAGAGACAGAGAGAAGGAAACGAGAGACAGAGAGAAGGAAAAGAGAGACAGAGAGAAGGAAGTCGAGGGAAGTTATTCTGCAGTATTCTAAATAGTAGATTACTTGATTTTCTTAACAAACATAATATCCTCAGAAAAAACCAAATAGGCTTTCTTCCAAAACACCGCACAGCCGACCATATCTATACCCTTCACACCCTCATTGGAAAACATATACACCAAACAAAAAATGGGAAAATATTCGCCTGTTTCATCGACTTCAAGAAAGCCTTTGACTCTATATGGCACGAAGGGCTCTATTATAAACTTCTTCAGTGTGGAATAGGGGGCAAAGTCTATGACCTTATTAAATCAATGTATCTGAAAAACAAATGCGGGGTCAAAATTGGAGACAAACGCACCGATTTCTTCACCCAGAGAAGAGGCGTCCGGCAGGGCTGCAATTTGAGCCCGACCCTGTTCAACATATACATAAATGAATTAGCAGACATGCTGGAGCAAAGCGAGTCACCAGGTCTCCGTCTCCTGGATGGAGAAGTGAAATCCCTGTTCTATGCAGACGACCTGGTTCTGCTGTCTCCCACAGAACAGGGATTACAGCAACAACTAGACCTACTCGACAAATACTGCCAAAATTGGGCTCTAACAGTAAATCTAAAGAAAACCAACATCATGATTTTTCAAAAAAGGCCCAGATGTCAGGAAAACAAATACCAGTTTACCCTCAGTGATACCACTATAGGACACACTATGAGCTACACCTACCTTGGTCTAACTATTACAGCATCAGGGAGCTTCAGCATAGCAGTGAATGCACTAAAAGAAAAAGCCCGAAGAGCCCTATATGCAATAAAAAGAAAATTCTACAACATCCAAATCCCAATCAAAATCTGGCTCAAAATATTTGACAGCATAATCCTGCCCATTGCACTGTACGGTAGTGAAGTATGGGGCCCGCTAAATCACCAAAGCTACACTAAATGGGAAAAACACACAATAGAAGCCCTACATGCAGAATTCTGCCGAAGCATCCTTCGCACCCAAAGAAAAACGCCAACAAATGCATGCAGAGCCGAACTAGGCAGATACCCACTGATAATAAACATCCAAAAACGAGCACTAAACTTCCTAAATCACCTCAAATCTAGCTCCCCAGACACCCTTCATTTCAAAGCCTTTCAGACCCAAGAGCTAAACCCAGAAAAGAGTCCCCTGAGTCAGCTGCTACTGAAACTAAGTACTCAGCTGGACCCTGACCAGCCCCAGACCAACACAGCCGTCCAAACACCAATCCGAGTGAACCAAATCATTAAAAAATGCAAAGAAACCTACCTGGAACATTGGAACAAAATAACCGAAAGCCAAAGCAGATTAGAATGTTACCGGGCCCTAAAAAGAGAATATAAACTGGCAGACTACCTCACGACCATCAGAGACACAAAACAGAGACAGACCCTCACCAGGTACAGACTAAGCGACCACCAACTGGAAATTGAAAAAGGCAGATACAAGAAATCCTGGCAGCCTAGAGAGAATAGAATATGCGATCAATGTCTGGCTGGCGAGGTTGAAACAGAAATGCATTTCCTCCTAAAATGCGAAAAATTCAACACATCAAGAAACATATTATTCAACAAGCTAAGCCAAACAACCCCAGATTTCAAGGAATTGGATGATCTGTCAAAATTGAGATTAGTCTTAGGAGAAGGAGACAGACCATACCTTGGGGCCAAATATGTAACAACATGTCACAACCTGAGGACTGTTTAAAATTAAGACTGTTTAAAATTAATATTGAACGTACCAAATGAAGTACAAAGACTGTTTAAAATTAATATTGTTTAAAAGTAATATTGTATGTACCCAACAAATGTCAAATCGATTGACACCTACAGAATGTTAGAAAACTGTACCTTTTTGCAATGTAAGCTTTGGCAATATGGTTCTCTGTAAACTTTCATGCCAATAAAGCAGTTGAATTGAATTGAATTGAATTGAATTGAGAAGGAAAAGAGAGACAGAGAGAAGGAAACGAGAGACAGCGAAGGAAAAGAGAGACAGAGAGAAGGAAACGAGAGACAGAGAGAAGGAAACGAGAGACAGAGAGAAGGAAAAGAGAGACAGAGAGAAGGAAAAGAGAGAGAGAGAAGGAAAAGAGAGACAGAGAGAAGGAAAAGAGAGACAGAGAAGGAAAAGAGAGACAGAGAGAAGGAAGAGAGAGACAGAGAAGGAAAAGAGAGACAGAGAGAAGGAAAAGAGAGACAGAGAAAATGCCAGAAAAGACCTGAGAAAAATATCAAACCAAAAGCATCGGCAACCAAACAATCCGGACCTACGTACTAGATACAATGAAACCCTCAAAAGATATAAACACACCATTAGGAACAAAACACAAAACTATACCCACAAAATACTCGAAGAAATTGAAAACTCCACCAATCCAAAACAATTCTGGGAAATGTGGAATAACCTGAGTACAACACAATTGCAAGCATTACCAATCCAAGATGGCGACATCTGGAGAACACATTTTGAAAACCTCTACAAAGACATCCCAAAAAACAAAACAAACCCAAGTCAACATCAGGTCACAGAAAAACTCCACACATTAGAAGCAACAATTAAAGACAACCAAAACCCTCTAGACTCCCCAATCACATGGAAAGAACTGGCCACAAAAACAAAATCTCTCCACCTAAAGAAAGCCTGTGGCCCAGACAACATCAAAAATGAAATGCTAAAGTTCAGTAATATGGAGATGCAGGGTGCGATACTCAAACTATTCAACATCATATTACGCTCAGGCTGTTTTCCCGATATCTGGTGCCAAGGACTAATCTCCCCCATATATAAAAGTGGAAACAAATCAGACCCAAATAACTACCGCGGCATCTGTGTCAACAGTTGTCTAGGGAAGTTATTCTGCAGTATTCTAAATAGTAGATTACTTGATTTTCTTAACAAACATAATATCCTCAGAAAAAACCAAATAGGCTTTCTTCCAAAACACCGCACCGCCGACCATATCTATACCCTTCACACCCTCATCGAAAAACATAAACACCAAACAAAAAATGGGAAAACATTCGCCTGTTTCATCGACTTCAAGAAAGCCTTTGACTCTATATGGCATGAAGGGCTCTATTATAAACTTCTTCAGTGTGGAATAGGGGGCAAAGTCTATGACCTTATTAAATCAATGTATCTGAAAAACAAATGCGGGGTCAAAATTGGAGACAAACGCACCGATTTCTTCACCCAGAGAAGAGGCGTCCGGCAGGGCTGCAATTTGAGCCCGACCCTGTTCAACATATACATAAATGAATTAGCAGACATGCTGGAGCAAAGCGAGTCACCAGGTCTCCGTCTCCTGGATGGAGAAGTGAAGTCCCTGTTCTATGCGGACGACCTGGTTCTGCTGTCTCCCACAGAACAGGGATTACAGCAACAACTAGACCTACTCGACAAATACTGCCAAAATTGGGCTCTAACAGTAAATCTAAAGAAAACCAACATCATGATTTTTCAGAAAAGACCCAGATGTCAGGAAAACAAATACCAGTTTACCCTCAGTGATACCACTATAGGACACACTATGAGCTACACCTACCTTGGTCTAACTATTACAGCATCAGGGAGCTTCAGCATAGCAGTGAATGCACTAAAAGAAAAAGCCCGAAGAGCCCTATATGCAATAAAAAGAAAATTCTACAACATCCAAATCCCAATCAAATTCTGGCTCAAAATTTTTGACAGCATAATCCTGCCCATTGCACTGTACGGTAGTGAAGTATGGGGCCCGCTAAATCACCAAAGCTACACTAAATGGGAAAAACACACAATAGAAGCCCTACATGCAGAATTCTGCCGAAGCATCCTTCGCACCCAAAGAAAAACGCCAACAAATGCATGCAGAGCCGAACTAGGCAGATACCCACTGATAATAAACATCCAAAAACGAGCACTAAACTTCCTAAATCACCTCAAATCTAGCTCCCCAGACACCCTTCATTTCAAAGCCTTTCAGACCCAAGAGCTAAACCCAGAAAAGAGTCCCCTGAGTCAGCTGCTACTGAAACTAAGTACTCAGCCGGACCCTGACCAGCCCCAGACCAACACAGCCGTCCAAACACCAATCCGAGTGAACCAAATCATTAAAAAATGCAAAGAAACCTACCTGGAACATTGGAACAAAATAACCGAAAGCCAAAGCAGATTAGAATGTTACCGGGCCCTAAAAA
This sequence comes from Somniosus microcephalus, assembly GCF_052327205.1. Taxonomy (NCBI): domain Eukaryota; kingdom Metazoa; phylum Chordata; class Chondrichthyes; order Squaliformes; family Somniosidae; genus Somniosus; species Somniosus microcephalus. The sequence continues at coordinate 178,208,995 of NC_140992.1, forward strand.
GAGAATATAAACTGGCAGACTACCTCACGACCATCAGAGACACAAAACAGAGACAGACCCTCACCAGGTACAGACTAAGCGACCACCAACTGGAAATTGAAAAAGGCAGATACAAGAAATCCTGGCAGCCTAGAGAGAATAGAATATGCGATCAATGTCTGGCTGGCGAGGTTGAAACAGAAATGCATTTCCTCCTAAAATGCGAAAAATTCAACACATCAAGAAACATATTATTCAACAAGCTAAGCCAAACAACCCCAGATTTCAAGGAATTGGATGATCTGTCAAAATTGAGATTAGTCCTAGGAGAAGGAGACAGACCATACCTTGGGGCTAAATATGTAACAACATGTCACAACCTGAGGACTGTTTAAAAGTAAGACTGTTTAAAATTAATATTGAACGTACCAAATGAAGTAGAAAGACTGTTTAAAATTAATATTGTTTAAAAGTAATATTGTATATACCCAACAAATGTCAAATCGATTGACACCTACAGAATGTTGGAAAAATGTACCTTTTTGCTATGTAAGCTTTGGCAATATGGTTCTCTGTAAACTTTCATGCCAATAAAGCATTTGAACTGAAAAAAAAAACTGAACTGAGAGAAGGAAAAGAGACACAGAGAAGGAAAAGAGAGACAGAGAGAAGGAAAAGAGAGACAGAGAGAAGGAAAAGAGAGACAGAGAAGGAAAAGAGAGACAGAGAGAAGGAAAAGAGAGACAGAGAAGGAAAAGAGAGACAGAGAGAAGGAAGAGAGAGACAGAGAGAAGGAAGAGAGAGACAGAGAAGGAAAAGAGAGACAGAGAGAAGGAAAAGAGAGACAGAGAGAAGGAAAAGAGAGACAGAGAGAAGGAAAAGAGAGACAGAGAGAAGGAAAAGAGAGACAGAGAGAAGGAAAAGAGAGACAGAGAGAAGGAAGAGAGAGACAGAGAAGGAAAAGAGAGACAGAGAGAAGGAAACGAGAGAAAGAGAAGGAAAAGAGAGACAGAGAGAAGGAAAAGAGAGACAGAGAGAAGGTCCATTTTATTTCGTTTTATTGAACTATATAAATGCGTTCTTTCCACATAAGCTGCTGGAATATCCAGGGCCTCCGCTCCTCAACTTTTGGGATGAAGAGTACAGACCCTGAATTCCTAAAAGCTATAAAAGACATTGATATAATTGTGTTAACAGAAACATGGTGCCAAAAGGACATGCCGACCCACTGTCCTCCAATGTACCATGAAATCATTGTGCCCTCAGTAAAGAACACTAAAACACGCAAGGGCAGAACCTCCGGGGGAATATTGGTGTGGTATAAGGGAGAACTGGACAAACACATCTCACCGGTAAAACAGGGGAAATCACACGTATGGCTAAAACTAGATAAAAATATAGGAATAGCAAAAAAAGATGTTTACTTATGTGCGATCTACATACCTCCAATAGATTCGCCATATTTCGAAGAGGAGTTATTTGATACTCTCCACATGGAAATCAGCCATTTCCAGGCCCAAGGAAAGGTGATAATATGTGGGGACCTAAATGCAAGGACCGGTTGTGAACCTGACTTCATAGACCCACAGGGAAACAACCATGTGTTTGGCCAGACCCCTTTAGATGTCACACCAGCCATCGCAAATCGGAACAACCTTGATCGTGAAATAAATAAAAGCGGTAGGGAGGTAGTGCAACTCTGCCGAGCCTTAGGCCTGTACATAGTTAATGGTAGGTTCAGAGGGGACTCCCTAGGGAGACTCACATACTCCTCAACTCTTGGGTCTAGTGTGGTGGACTATACAATCACTGACCTGGACCCCTGCGATATCAACGCATTCACTGTCAGGCAACAATCCCCCCTCTCAGACCATAACCAAATAAATGTGTACCTTAAACTTTCTGCCCAAACTACAGACACAAAAAAGGAACACAGTAAGCTACATAAAATAAACCAGACATACAGATGGGCCCCGGACAGTGGAGATAAATTCATCACAGCACTAAATTCACCTGATCTCACAAGTAAAATTTCAAAATTTAAAGAAAATCTATATGAGATCACCAGAGATGGTGTAAACACGGCCATAGAGGATATAAACATGATCTTCCATGAGGCAGCTGTAAAAGCCGACCTCGTGAAACAGAAGAGGAAGCATCAAAAAAGACAAAATAAAAATATGAAATGGTTTGACCACGAATGCAAAAATGCCAGAAAAGACCTGAGAAAAATATCAAACCAAAAGCATCGGCAACCAAACAATCCGGACCTACGTACTAGATACAATGAAACCCTCAAAAGATATAAACACACCATTAGGAACAAAACACAAAACTATACCCACAAAATACTCGAAGAAATTGAAAACTCCACCAATCCAAAACAATTCTGGGAAATGTGGAATAACCTGAGTACAACACAATTGCAAGCATTACCAATCCAAGATGGCGACATCTGGAGAACACATTTTGAAAACCTCTACAAAGACATCCCAAAAAACAAAACAAACCCAAGTCAACATCAGGTCACAGAAAAACTCCACACATTAGAAGCAACAATTAAAGACAACCAAAACCCTCTAGACTCCCCAATCACATGGAAAGAACTGGCCACAAAAACAAAATCTCTCCACCTAAAGAAAGCCTGTGGCCCAGACAACATCAAAAATGAAATGCTAAAGTTCAGTAATATGGAGATGCAGGGTGCGATACTCAAACTATTCAACATCATATTACGCTCAGGCTGTTTTCCCGATATCTGGTGCCAAGGACTAATCTCCCCCATATATAAAAGTGGAAACAAATCAGACCCAAATAACTACCGCGGCATCTGTGTCAACAGTTGTCTAGGGAAGTTATTCTGCAGTATTCTAAATAGTAGATTACTTGATTTTCTTAACAAACATAATATCCTCAGAAAAAACCAAATAGGCTTTCTTCCAAAACACCGCACCGCCGACCATATCTATACCCTTCACACCCTCATCGAAAAACATAAACACCAAACAAAAAATGGGAAAACATTCGCCTGTTTCATCGACTTCAAGAAAGCCTTTGACTCTATATGGCACGAAGGGCTCTATTATAAACTTCTTCAGTGTGGAATAGGGGGCAAAGTCTATGACCTTATTAAATCAATGTATCTGAAAAACAAATGCGGGGTCAAAATTGGAGACAAACGCACCGATTTCTTCACCCAGAGAAGAGGCGTCCGGCAGGGCTGCAATTTGAGCCCGACCCTGTTCAACATATACATAAATGAATTAGCAGACATGCTGGAGCAAAGCGAGTCACCAGGTCTCCGTCTCCTGGATGGAGAAGTGAAGTCCCTGTTCTATGCGGACGACCTGGTTCTGCTGTCTCCCACAGAACAGGGATTACAGCAACAACTAGACCTACTCGACAAATACTGCCAAAATTGGGCTCTAACAGTAAATCTAAAGAAAACCAACATCATGATTTTTCAGAAAAGACCCAGATGTCAGGAAAACAAATACCAGTTTACCCTCAGTGATACCACTATAGGACACACTATGAGCTACACCTACCTTGGTCTAACTATTACAGCATCAGGGAGCTTCAGCATAGCAGTGAATGCACTAAAAGAAAAAGCCCGAAGAGCCCTATATGCAATAAAAAGAAAATTCTACAACATCCAAATCCCAATCAAAATCTGGCTCAAAATTTTTGACAGCATAATCCTGCCCATTGCACTGTACGGTAGTGAAGTATGGGGCCCGCTAAATCACCAAAGCTACACTAAATGGGAAAAACACACAATAGAAGCCCTACATGCAGAATTCTGCCGAAGCATCCTTCGCACCCAAAGAAAAACGCCAACAAATGCATGCAGAGCCGAACTAGGCAGATACCCACTGATAATAAACATCCAAAAACGAGCACTAAACTTCCTAAATCACCTCAAATCTAGCTCCCCAGACACCCTTCATTTCAAAGCCTTTCAGACCCAAGAGCTAAACCCAGAAAAGAGTCCCCTGAGTCAGCTGCTACTGAAACTAAGTACTCAGCCGGACCCTGACCAGCCCCAGACCAACACAGCCGTCCAAACACCAATCCGAGTGAACCAAATCATTAAAAAATGCAAAGAAACCTACCTGGAACATTGGAACAAAATAACCGAAAGCCAAAGCAGATTAGAATGTTACCGGGCCCTAAAAAGAGAATATAAACTGGCAGACTACCTCACGACCATCAGAGACACAAAACAGAGACAGACCCTCACCAGGTACAGACTAAGCGACCACCAACTGGAAATTGAAAAAGGCAGATACAAGAAATCCTGGCAGCCTAGAGAGAATAGAATATGCGATCAATGTCTGGCTGGCGAGGTTGAAACAGAAATGCATTTCCTCCTAAAATGTGAAAAATTCAACACATCAAGAAACATATTATTCAACAAGCTAAGCCAAACAACCCCAGATTTCAAGGAATTGGAAGATCTGTCAAAATTGAGATTAGTCCTAGGAGAAGGAGACAGACCATACCTTGGGGCTAAATATGTAACAACATGTCACAACCTGAGGACTGTTTAAAAGTAAGACTGTTTAAAATTAATATTGAACGTACCAAATGAAGTAGAAAGACTGTTTAAAATTAATATTGTTTAAAAGTAATATTGTATACACCCAACAAATGTCAAATCGATTGACACCTACAGAATGTTGGAAAACTGTACCTTTTTGCTATGTAAGCTTTGGCAATATGGTTCTCTGTAAACTTTCATGCCAATAAAGCATTTGAACTGAACTGAACTGAAAAGAGAGACAGAGAGAAGGAAAAGAGAGACAGAGAGAAGGAAGAGAGAGACAGAGAAGGAAAAGAGAGACAGAGAGAAGGAAAAGAGAGACAGAGAGAAGGAAAAGAGAGACAGAGAGAAGGAAATGAGAGAAAGAGAATGAAAAGAGAGACAGAGAGAAGGAAAAGAGAGACAGAGAGAAGTAAACGAGAGGCAGAGAGAAGGAAAAGAGAGACAGAGAGAAGGAAACGAGAGACAGAGAGAAGGAAACGAGAGACAGAGAGAAGGAAACGAGAGACAGAGAGAAGGAAACGAGAGACAGAGAGAAGGAAACGAGAGACAGAGAGAAGGAAATGAGAGACAGAGAGAAGGAAAAGAGACAGAGAGAAGGAAAAGAGAGACAGAGAGAAGGAAACGAGAGACAGAGAGAAGGAAACGAGAGACAGAGAAGGAAAAGAGAGACAGAGAGAAGGAAAAGAGAGACAGAGAAGGAAAAGAGAGACAGAGAAGGAAAAGAGAGACAGAGAGAAGGAAAAGAGAGACAGAGAGAAGGAAAAGAGAGACAGGGAGAAGGAAACGAGAGACAGAGAGAAGGAAAAGAGAGACAGAGAGAAGGAAACGAGAGACAGTGAAGGAAAAGAGAGACAGAGAGAAGGAAAAGTGAGACAGAGAGAAGGAGACGAGAGACAGAGAGAAGGAAACGAGAGACAGAGAGAAGGAAACGAGAGACAGAGAGAAGGAAACGAGAGACAGAGAGAAGGAAACGAGAGACAGAGAGAAGGAAAAGAGAGACAGAGAGAAGGAAACGAGAGACAGAGAGAAGGAAACGAGAGACAGAGAGAAGGAAACGAGAGACAGAGAGGAGGAAACGAGAGACAGAGAGAAGGAAACGAGAGACAGGGAAGGAAAAGAGAGACATAGAGAAGGAAACGAGAGACAGAGAGAAGGAAAAGAGAGACAGAGAGAAGGAAACGAGAGACAGAGGGAAGGAAAAGAGAGACAGAGAGAGGAAACGAGAGACAGAGAGAAGGAAACGAGAGACCGAGAGAAGGAAAAGAGAGACAGAGAGAAGGAAAAGAGAGACAGAGAGAAGGAAAAGAGAGACAGAGAGAAGGAAACGAGAGACAGAGAGAAGGAAACGAGAGACAGAGAGAAGGAAAAGAGAGACAGAGAAGGAAACGAGAGACAGAGAAGGAAAAGAGAGACAGAGAGAAGGAAACGAGAGACAGAGAGAAGGAAAAGAGAGACAGAGAGAAGGAAACGAGAGACAGAGAGAAGGAAAAGCGAGACAGAGAGAAGGAAAAGAGAGACAGAGAAGGAAACGAGAGACAGAGAGAAGGAAAAGAGAGACAGAGAGAAGGAAAAGAGAGACAGAGAGAAGGAAAAGAGAGACAGAGAAGGAAAAGAGAGACAGAGAGAAGGAAAAGAGAGACAGAGAGAAGGAAACGAGAGACAGAGAAGGAAGAGAGAGACACAGAAGGAAAAGAGAGACAGAGAGAAGGAAACGAGAGACAGAGAGAAGGAAAAGAGAGACCGAGAAGGAAACGAGTTTAAAATTAATATTGAACGTACCAAATGAAGTAGAAAGACTGTTTAAAATTAATATTGTTTAAAAGTAATATTGTATGTACCCAACAAATGTCAAATCGATTGACACCTACAGAATGTTGGAAAACTGTACCTTTTTGCTATGTAAGCTTTGGCAATATGGTTCTCTGTAAACTTTCATGCCAATAAAGCATTTGAACTGAACTGAACTGGAACTGACAGAGAGAAGGAAAAGAGCGACAGAGAGAAGGAAAAGAGAGACAGAGAAGGAAAAGAGAGACAGAGAGAAGGAAATGGGAGACAGAGAGAAGGAAAAGAGAGACAGAGAGAAGGAAAAGAGAGACAGAGAAGGAAAAGAGAGACAGAGAGAAGGAAAAGAGAGACAGAGAGAAGGAAACGAGAGACAGAGAGAAGGAAACGAGAGACAGAGAGAAGGAAAAGAAAGACAGAGAGAAGGAAAAGAGAGACAGAGAGAAGGAAAAGAGAGACGGAGAGAAGGAAACGAGAGACAGAGAAGGAAAAGAGAGACAGAGAAGGAAAAGAGAGACAGAGAGAAGGAAACGAGAGACAGAGAGAAGGAAACGAGAGACAGAGAAGCAAAAGAGAGACAGAGAAGGAAAAGAGAGACAGAGAAGGAAAAGAGAGACAGAGCGAAGGAAAAGAGAGACAGAGAGAAGGAAAAGGGAGACAGAGAGAAGGAAAAGGGAGACAGAGAGAAGGAAAAGAGAGACAGAGAGAAGGAAAAGGGAGACAGAGAGAAGGAAAAGAGAGACAGAGAGAAGGAAAAGAGAGACAGAGAAGGAAAAGAGAGACAGAGAAGGAAAAGAGAGACAGAGAAAAGGAAAAGAGAGACAGAGAGAAGGAAATGAGAGACAGAGAGAAGGAAAAGAGAGACAGAGAAGGAAAAGAGAGACAGAGAGAAGGAAAAGAGAGACAGAGGGAAGGAAAAGAGAGACAGAGAAGGAAAAGAGAGACAGAGCGAAGGAAAAGGGAGACAGAGAGAAGGAAAAGAGAGACAGAGAAGGAAAAGAGAGACAGAGAGAAGGAAAAGAGAGACAGAGAGAAGGAAAAGAGAGACAGAGAAGGAAAAGAGAGAGAGAGAGAAGGAAAAGAGAGACAGAGAGAAGGAAAAGAGAGACAGAGAGAAGGAAAAGAGAGACAGAGAGAAGGAAAAGGGAGACAGAGAGAAGGAAAAGAGAGACAGAGAGAAGGAAAAGAGAGACAGAGAGAAGGAAAAGGGAGACAGAGAGAAGGAAAAGAGAGACAGAGAGAAGGAAAAGAGAGACAGAGAGAAGGAAAAGAGAGGCAGAGAGAAGGAAAAGAGAGACAGAGAGAAGGAAAAGAGAGACAGAGAGAAGGAAAAGGGAGACAGAGAGAAGGAAAAGAGAGACAGAGAAGGAAAAGAGAGAGAGAGAGAAGGAAAAGAGAGACAGAGAGAAGGAAAAGAGAGACAGAGAGAAGGAAACGAGAGACAGAGAGAAGGAAAAGAGAGACAGTGAAGGAAAAGAGAGACAGAGAGAAGGAAGAGAGACAGAGAGAAGGAAACGAGAGACAGAGAGAAGGAAAAGAGAGACAGAGAGAAGGAAAAGAGAGCAGTGAGAAGGAAAAGAAAGCAGTGAGAAGGAAAAGAGCGCAGTGAGATGGAAGAGAGAGCAGTGAGATGGAAGAGAGACAGAGAGTAGGAAGAGAGATGGAAAAGAGAGACAGAGGGGGGGAATTTTGCCAGCCCTGGGGAGGTGGGTATGGAGACGGGACTGCCGGTACCAACCCCACTCTCAACCCGCCTCCGTGCCATCTTCCCAGGAGGCGTGTCCCTGACTCGCGCAGAGACCTGTCTCCTTGGGGCGGGAAGGTGATTACAACCACTTAACTACCTGTTAACAAGAGACTTATCCCCATTTTACCCACGCAAGTGCGGGCATACCGACGGCTGCGAACCTCGCCAGGGTCAGCAAGGCGAGCAGTGGGTCTGCAGGGGTGAGAGGGATCGAAAAGTGCGCTGTGGAGGTGAGTGATGGGTGTAAGTGTGGACAGGTAATTATGAGAGTTGAGTGCAAAGTGTTAGAAAAAGTTTACTTACCTTTGTTTCTTTCTGCAGGCTTCAACCCTTGGGGATCCGGAGGTGCCTCATCTCAACGGCAGAGATGACAGAATGGCTGCTGCATTCTCCGATGCAGCAGCCATCTGATTTCTGCTAAGGAGAGAGGTTTGGTGAGTCTTCAGTCCAAGGGCTCACCTTAGAACAGAGATTGTCAGTGTTTGACAGCTTCTCAAAGCTGTCAAATGCTGACAATTCATCTGTCAAAAATTTTTGACAGATGAAACGTCATATGCTGACATCCTCTGTCACCGGCTTTCCCTTAATTGGCCAGCTAAGGTCAATCAAGGGAAAATAGCGTGGGTTGGCCGGATGTCGTTGGGGGCAGGACTAAAACCCAACAACCAGCAGTCCCACCCCCAACACGCCCCCATTGAGAAAATCCAGCCCAGAGAGAAGGAACAGAGAGACGGAAAAGAGAGCAGAGAGAGACAGAGAGATGGAACAGAGAGACAGAGAGATGGAACAGAGAGACAGAGATGGAAAAGAGAGAGAGAGAGAAGGAAAAGAGAGACAGAGAAGGAAACGAGAGACAGAGAAGGAAAAGAGAGACAGAGAGAAGGAAACGAGAGACAGAGAGAAGGAAGAGAGACAGAGAGAAGGAAAAGAGAGACAGAGAGAAGGAAACGAGAGACAGAGAGAAGGAAAAGCGAGACAGAGAGAAGGAAAAGAGAGACAGAGAAGGAAACGAGAGACAGAGAGAAGGAAAAGAGAGACAGAGAGAAGGAAAAGAGAGACAGAGAGAAGGAAAAGAGAGACAGAGAAGGAAAAGAGAGACAGAGAAGGAAAAGAGAGACAGAGAGAAGGAAACGAGAGACAGAGAAGGAAGAGAGAGACACAGAAGGAAAAGAGAGACAGAGAGAAGGAAACGAGAGACAGAGAGAAGGAAAAGAGAGACAGAGAGAAGGAAACGAGAGACAGAGAGAAGGAAACGAGAGACAGAGAGAAGGAAAAGAAAGACAGAGAGAAGGAAAAGAGAGACAGAGAGAAGGAAAAGAGAGACAGAGAAGGAAAAGAGAGACAGAGAGAAGGAAATGGGAGACAGAGAGAAGGAAAAGAGAGACAGAGAGAAGGAAAAGAGAGACAGAGAGAAGGAAAAGAGAGACAGAGAAGGAAAAGAGAGACAGAGAGAAGGAAAAGAGAGACAGAGAGAAGGAAACGAGAGAAAGAGAGAAGGAAACGAGAGACAGAGAGAAGGAAAAGAAAGACAGAGAGAAGGAAAAGAGAGACAGAGAGAAGGAAAAGAGAGACGGAGAGAAGGAAACGAGAGACAGAGAAGGAAAAGAGAGACAGAGAAGGAAAAGAGAGACAGAGAGAAGGAAACGAGAGACAGAGAGAGCGTGAGAGAGAGAGAGGAGAGGAAACACCAGCTGGAGAGAAAAAGCCGGAGAAATAAGTTTTACCTAACTCTACCTAAGTTTCATTTTAGTTAAAGTTAGTTCGGAAAAAGTTTAATTTTATTTAAATTTAGCTCGAAAAAAAAAAAAAAAAACCTGAAAAAAGAACAACAAACCCGCGAGGAAAAGGAATAGAAACCCGAGAGAAACGATAAACTACCCGAACCAAGAGCCTGTGAGAAAAAGAGAAAGATAAACCTTTAAGAGCAGCTATATCAAAGATGAACCCCTGAAAAACTCCCAATTTTGGACCTAAAAGTGGGCTAAGGTGGAACACGACACAAAAAAGAGAAAAAAAAAGTTATCTATCTGAGACAAAAAACAAACGACTACAATGAGCAGGGAAATGATATATCCTGAGCAATGCACAAAAAATAAAGCAAAGGAAAAATACAAGTACACAACACTAAAAAATAACCCAGAAATCCTCTACGTTGACTATACCACACACAAAGGGACTAAGCTGAAGAACAACCTCATATTCTACACCGAATACGTCACCTCCTGGAAGGAGACTTTACAAAAACACTACACATACGTCTCCAGCGAAGGTATTGGCAGTGGAGGCAGACTGAAAATATGTAAAGATGGAAACCTAGATAAAGATGACCCCCTGCTAACCATAAGCTACTACAACAAAAATAGAAAGATCATGATACAGGGGAATGTGGAAAATCTGGACACCTTCGAAAAGGAATTCCCCCAGTTGAAAACTAAGGCAGACACAAAGAGGACCAATGGACAGGAAGCAAAAGAGAGTCGAACAGAGGATGATGAGAGCCAAGTGGAGGAAGAAGAAGAGAGACCAGCAGAGGAAAACACCTCCATGTACATCTCCACCCCCCCCACACCTCTCAACGAAAACAAAATGATGAAAGAGAATCTGGCCAAACTAGAACTTGATTTCAACGAATACAGAGAAACACTGGCCAAGAATTTGAAGGAGGAATTCAAACAGCTAAAAACGGAATACGAGTCCACCATCCACAAGATGAGAAAGACCATAGAGGAGCAAAGAAATGAGATCAAAGAACTCCGTACTCAACAAAACAAAACGAAGGAGACCGTAGAAAGGCTCAGCAGGCAACACAAACCTCTTAAGGTCCAAAAACCTGAGGACACAAAAACAACACACACAAAGACACAGAACCCGCCGGATGCCACCCCACACGAAGACACACCGAAAGCCACAAACCCCGCTCCAACCAGCCCTCAGTCGAGTCATGCCCAGACTACTGCTACCCAGTCCTCACACACAGGAACACAAAAACCGACAGATACCCCCCCAAACGATGACACACCGAAAGCCCCAAACCCCGCTCCTGCCACACAACATATCCCAGAAACCCAGCCAACAACCAGCCACCAGGCGAGTCCTACCCAGACTACTGTTACCCAGTCTGAAAAACCAGCCCCTCAGGCGGTCCTGCTGACCGACTCCAACGGAAAGTTTCTGGACCCCCAGAGGCTGTTCCCAGACCATCAAGTCCTGAAAAAATGGTGCAGCAACACAGGCCAAGCAATGAAGATCCTGAACAAAGAATCCCTTGGAAGCCCCAAATGGATTGTGATCCACACAGGCACGAACGACCTACGCACCCTACAGGAAGGCACGGCTTGGGCGGTGAGCAGGATGGCAGAAAAGGCCAGCAGGGAATTCCCCGAGGCGCGGATCGTGATCTCCACACTACTGCCCAGAAAGGACACCCCAGCCTATATAATCCACAACACCAACAGGGAGATCGACACGAGATGTTCTGTCCTCCCCAACGTCTCCCTGGCCCATCATCCAAACATCAACACAAGGGACCTCTATGACGAAATACATCTACTCAAACAGCGGATGTGGGTCTTCGCAAGAAACCTCATAAACACTGCCAAAAGACGCAGCCCTCCCACCCCCTCTACCATTGGGAGCCCAAACAGGACCACCAATGTCCCCCACCCCCCTTTACAAAACCAACAACAGAACCGTGCTTTTATACCTGACCCAAGACCCCCCTCTAGACCACAGACTGTAGACCAAGAACTGAGAAAGATCATGACGATGCTGAACAGCCTGATAGAAAGCCGGAGAAATTATTAATATTGTTATTTATCATTATCATTATTGTTATCTTATCAGTATTATTACTATTATTAGATAGATATATGTGCATGCCTCATGAAATTTATACTAAATCATCATTTAGCATTATAGAAAATAGTGTTTCCACACTCATCCCACAAAATAGGTCCATTTTATTTCGTTTTATTGAACTATATAAATGCGTTCTTTCCACATAAGCTGCTGGAATATCCAGGGCCTCCGCTCCTCAACTTTTGGGATGAAGAGTACAGACCCTGAATTCCTAAAAGCTATAAAAGACATTGATATAATTGTGTTAACAGAAACATGGTGCCAAAAGGACATGCCGACCCACTGTCCTCCAATGTACCATGAAATCATTGTGCCCTCAGTAAAGAACACTAAAACACGCAAGGGCAGAACCTCCGGGGGAATATTGGTGTGGTATAAGGGAGAACTGGACAAACACATCTCACCGGTAAAACAGGGGAAATCACACGTATGGCTAAAACTAGATAAAAATATAGGAATAGCAAAAAAAGATGTTTACTTATGTGCGATCTACATACCTCCAATAGATTCGCCATATTTCGAAGAGGAGTTATTTGATACTCTCCACATGGAAATCAGCCATTTCCAGGCCCAAGGAAAGGTGATAATATGTGGGGACCTAAATGCAAGGACCGGTTGTGAACCTGACTTCATAGACCCACAGGGAAACAACCATGTGTTTGGCCAGACCCCTTTAGATGTCACACCAGCCATCGCAAATCGGAACAACCTTGATCGTGAAATAAATAAAAGCGGTAGGGAGGTAGTGCAACTCTGCCGAGCCTTAGGCCTGTACATAGTTAATGGTAGGTTCAGAGGGGACTCCCAAGGGAGACTCACATACTCCTCAACTCTTGGGTCTAGTGTGGTGGACTATACAATCACTGACCTGGACCCCTGCGATATCAACGCATTCACTGTCAGGCAGCAATCCCCCCTCTCAGACCATAACCAAATAAATGTGTACCTTAAACTTTCTGCCCAAACTACAGACACAAAAAAGGAACACAGTAAGCTACATAAAATAAACCAGACATACAGATGGGCCCCAGACAGTGGAGATAAATTCATCACAGCACTAAATTCACCTGATCTCACAAGTAAAATTTCAAAATTTAAAGAAAATCTATATGAGATCACCAGAGATGGTGTAAACACGGCCATAGAGGATATAAATATGATCTTCCATGAGGCAGCTGTAAAAGCCGACCTCGTGAAACAGAAGAGGAAGCGTCACAAAAGACAAAATAAAAATATGAAATGGTTTGACCACGAATGCAAAAATGCCAGAAAAGACCTGAGAAAAATATCAAACCAAAAGCATCGGCAACCAAACAATCCGGACCTACGTACTAGATACAATGAAACCCTCAAAAGATATAAACACACCATTAGGAACAAAACACAAAACTATACCCACAAAATACTCGAAGAAATTGAAAACTCCACCAATCCAAAACAATTCTGGGAAATGTGGAATAACCTGAGTACAACACAATTGCAAGCATTACCAATCCAAGATGGCGACATCTGGAGAACACATTTTGAAAACCTCTACAAAGACATCCCAATAAACAAAACAAACCCAAGTCAACATCAGGTCACAGAAAAACTCCACACATTAGAAGCAACAATTAAAGACAACCAAAACCCTCTAGACTCCCCAATCACATGGAAAGAACTGGCCACAAAAACAAAATCTCTCCACCTAAAGAAAGCCTGTGGCCCAGACAACATCAAAAATGAAATGCTAAAGTTCAGCAATATGGAGATGCAGGGTGCGATACTCAAACTATTCAACATCATATTACGCTCAGGCTGTTTTCCCGATATCTGGTGCCAAGGACTAATCTCCCCCATATATAAAAGTGGAAACAAATCAGACCCAAATATCTACCGCGGCATCTGTGTCAACAGTTGTCTAGGGAAGTTATTCTGCAGTATTCTAAATAGTAGATTACTTGATTTTCTTAACAAACATAATATCCTCAGAAAAAACCAAATAGGCTTTCTTCCAAAACACCGCACCGCCGACCATATCTATACCCTTCACACCCTCATTGAAAAACATAAACACCAAACAAAAAATGGGAAAATATTCGCCTGTTTCATCGACTTCAAGAAAGCCTTTGACTCTATATGGCACGAAGGGCTCTATTATAAACTTCTTCAGTGTGGAATAGGGGGCAAAGTCTATGACCTTATTAAATCAATGTATCTGAAAAACAAATGCAGGGTCAAAATTGGAGACAAACGCACCGATTTCTTCACCCAGAGAAGAGGCGTCTGGCAGGGCTGCAATTTGAGCCCGACCCTGTTCAACATATACATAAACGAATTAGCAGACATGCTGGAGCAAAGCGAGTCACCAGGTCTCCGTCTCCTGGATGGAGAAGTGAAGTCCCTGTTCTATGCGGACGACCTGGTTCTGCTGTCTCCCACAGAACAGGGATTACAGCAACAACTAGACCTACTCGACAAATACTGCCAAAATTGGGCTCTAACAGTAAATCTAAAGAAAACCAACATCATGATTTTTCAGAAAAGACCCAGATGTCAGGAAAACAAATACCAGTTTACCCTCAGTGATACCACTATAGGACACACTATGAGCTACACCTACCTTGGTCTAACTATTACAGCATCAGGGAGCTTCAGCATAGCAGTGAATGCACTAAAAGAAAAAGCCCGAAGAGCCCTATATGCAATAAAAAGAAAATTCTACAACATCCAAATCCCAATCAAAATCTGGCTCAAAATATTTGACAGCATAATCCTGCCCATTGCACTGTACGGTAGTGAAGTATGGGGCCCGCTAAACCACCAAAGCTACACTAAATGGGAAAAACACACAATAGAAGCCCTACATGCAGAATTCTGCCGAAGCATCCTTCGCACCCAAAGAAAAACGCCAACAAATGCATGCAGAGCCGAACTAGGCAGATACCCACTGATAATAAACATCCAAAAACGAGCACTAAACTTCCTAAATCACCTCAAATCTAGCTCCCCAGACACCCTTCATTTCAAAGCCTTTCAGACCCAAGAGCTAAACCCAGAAAAGAGTCCCCTGAGTCAGCTGCTACTGAAACTAAGTACTCAGCCGGACCCTGACCAGCCCCAGACCAACACAGCCGTCCAAACACCAATCCGAGTGAACCAAATCATTAAAAAATGCAAAGAAACCTACCTGGAACATTGGAACAAAATAACCGAAAGCCAAAGCAGATTAGAATGTTACCGGGCCCTAAAAAGAGAATATAAACTGGCAGACTACCTCACGACCATCAGAGACACAAAACAGAGACAGACCCTCACCAGGTACAGACTAAGCGACCACCAACTGGAAATTGAAAAAGGCAGATACAAGAAATCCTGGCAGCCTAGAGAGAATAGAATATGCGATCAATGTCTGGCTGGCGAGGTTGAAACAGAAATGCATTTCCTCCTAAAATGCGAAAAATTCAACACATCAAGAAACATATTATTCAACAAGCTAAGCCAAACAACCCCAGATTTCAAGGAATTGGATGATCTGTCAAAATTGAGATTAGTCCTAGGAGAAGGAGACAGACCATACCTTGGGGCCAAATATGTAACAACATGTCACAACCTGAGGACTGTTTAAAAGTAAGACTGTTTAAAATTAATATTGAACGTACCAAATGAAGTAGAAAGACTGTTTAAAATTAATATTGTTTAAAAGTAATATTGTATGTACCCAACAAATGTCAAATCGATTGACACCTACAGAATGTTGGAAAACTGTACCTTTTTGCTATGTAAGCTTTGGCAATATGGTTCTCTGTAAGCTTTCATGCCAATAAAGCATTTGAACTGAACTGAACTGAACTGAGAAGGAAACGAGAGACAGAGAAGCAAAAGAGAGACAGAGAAGGAAAAGAGAGACAGAGAAGGAAAAGAGAGACAGAGCGAAGGAAAAGAGAGACAGAGAGAAGGAAAAGGGAGACAGAGAGAAGGAAAAGGGAGACAGAGAGAAGGAAAAGAGAGACAGAGAGAAGGAAAAGGGAGACAGAGAGAAGGAAAAGAGAGACAGAGAGAAGGAAAAGAGAGACAGAGAAGGAAAAGAGAGACAGAGAAGGAAAAGAGAGACAGAGAGAAGGAAAAGAGAGACAGAGAGAAGGAAATGAGAGACAGAGAGAAGGAAAAGAGAGACAGAGAAGGAAAAGAGAGACAGAGAGAAGGAAAAGAGAGACAGAGGGAAGGAAAAGAGAGACAGAGAAGGAAAAGAGAGACAGAGCGAAGGAAAAGGGAGACAGAGAGAAGGAAAAGAGAGACAGAGAAGGAAAAGAGAGACAGAGAAAAGGAAAAGAGAGACAGAGAGAAGGAAAAGAGAGACAGAGAAGGAAAAGAGAGAGAGAGAGAAGGAAAAGAGAGACAGAGAGAAGGAAAAGAGAGACAGAGAGAAGGAAAAGAGAGACAGAGAGAAGGAAAAGGGAGACAGAGAGAAGGAAAAGAGAGACAGAGAGAAGGAAAAGAGAGACAGAGAGAAGGAAAAGAGAGACAGAGAGAAGGAAAAGAGAGACAGAGAGAAGGAAAAGAGAGACAGAGAGAAGGAAAAGGGAGACAGAGAGAAGGAAAAGAGAGACAGAGAAGGAAGAGAGAGAGAGAGAGAAGGAAAAGAGAGACAGAGAGAAGGAAAAGAGAGACAGAGAGAAGGAAAAGAGAGACAGAGAGAAGGAAACGAGAGACAGAGAGAAGGAAAAGAGAGACAGTGAAGGAAAAGAGAGACAGAGAGAAGGAAGAGAGACAGAGAGAAGGAAACGAGAGACAGAGAGAAGGAAAAGAGAGACAGAGAGAAGGAAAAGAGAGCAGTGAGAAGGAAAAGAGAGCAGTGAGAAGGAAAAGAGCGCAGTGAGATGGAAGAGAGAGCAGTGAGATGGAAGAGAGACAGAGAGTAGGAAGAGAGATGGAAAAGAGAGACAGAGGGGGGGAATTTTGCCAGCCCTGGGGAGGTGGGTATGGAGACGGGACTGCCGGTACCAACCCCACTCTCAACCCGCCTCCGTGCCATCTTCCCAGGAGGCGTGTCCCTGACTCGCGCAGAGACCTGTCTCCTTGGGGCGGGAAGGGGATTACAACCACTTAACTACCTGTTAACAAGAGACTTATCCCCATTTTACCCACGCAAGTGCGGGCTTACCGACGGCTGCGAACCTCGCCAGGGTCAGCGAGGCGAGCAGTGGGTCTGCAGGGGTGAGAGGGATCGAAAAGTGCGCTGTGGAGGTGAGTGATGGGTGTAAGTGTGGACAGGTAATTATGAGAGTTGAGTGCAAAGTGTTAGAAAAAGTTTACTTACCTTTGTTTCTTTCTGCAGGCTTCAACCCTTGGGGATCCGGAGGTGCCTCATCTCAACGGCAGAGATGACAGAATGGCTGCTGCATTCCCCGATGCAGCAGCCATCTGATTTCTGCTAAGGAGAGAGGTTTGGTGAGTCTTCAGTCCAAGGGCTCACCTTAGAACAGAGATTGTCAGTGTTTGACAGCTTCTCAAAGCTGTCAAATGCTGACAATTCATCTGTCAAAAATTTTTGACAGATGAAACGTCATATGCTGACATCCTCTGTCACCGGCTTTCCCTTAATTGGCCAGCTAAGGTCAATCAAGGGAAAATAGCGTGGGTTGGCCGGATGTCGTTGGGGGCAGGACTAAAACCCAACAACCAGCAGTCCCACCCCCAACACGCCCCCATTGAGAAAATCCAGCCCAGAGAGAAGGAACAGAGAGACGGAAAAGAGAGCAGAGAGAGACAGAGAGATGGAACAGAGAGACAGAGAGATGGAACAGAGAGACAGAGATGGAAAAGAGAGAGAGAGAGATGGAAAAGAGACACAATGGGAGTGATTTTCACTCAGAAGTCGGGAAGGAGGCCCGACTGCAACCTTCGGGGTTGTAGTCCCGCCTCCCTCGAGATGCAGCTAATCCACGTGATTATAACTTGTTTGACCTTGTTGAGCCTGCTGGGTGGGCTCAGCAGGCCAATTAAGGGCCACCCGGCAACAGGTGACGTCACAGACTGAAATTTCATCTGTCAAGACGTTTTGACAGATGAAATATCAGTGTTTCACAGCTGTTTGAAGCTGTCAAACACTGACAGTCTTACTTCTAACCTGAGTCCTTCTACACAGACTCAGTTAGAAATCTCTCTGGCACAGAAATCTGCAGGCTGTCACTTTTGACAGTTCGCAGCCGTTCTGCTTTCTGTGCCGGTTAGATGATGGACTCCCGAAACCTAGAGGAAGGAAGGCTAAAAAGGTAAGTACAGGTAATTTAAACTTCTTTACACACTTTAGACACACCAAACACACTTACCTTTGCACTCATGCACCCATCACTCACCTGAACACCGACATCGCGACCCCTCCAAGTCCTTCAACCCGACAGCCCGACTCCTCTAACGTGGCGTGGTTTGGAGCTGTCAGGAATCCCACAGTTCAAGATTAAAAATAGGGATTAGGCTAAAAACTGCCTGTTAACAGGCAGTTAATTGTCACTAATCCCTTCCCGCCTCAGGTAGGCGGGTCCCAGTGCGGGGCGGGTACCCGCCTCCTTTGAAACTTATATGGCGGCAGGTTGGGGGCGGGATGATGTCGGGACCCCCGAATTCGGGACTTTAACACCCCGCACGCCTCCAATCCCGACTCCATGGGTCAGTTAAAATCGAGGCCAATGAGATGGAAAAGAGAGACAGAGAGAACATAAGAAATAGGAGCAGGAGTAGGCCATTCGAGCCTGCTCCACCATTCAATGAGATCATGGCTGATCTTCTGCCTCAACTCCATTCACCGGCCCTATCGTCATATCCCTTGATGCCCTTACTAGTCAGAAATCTATCGACTTCTGTTTTGAATATACCCAATGACTGAGCCTCCACAGCCCTCTGGGGTAGGGAATTCCAAAGATTCACCACCCTCTATGTGAAGAAATTTCTTCTCATCTCAGTCCTGAATGGCCTACCCTTTATCCTGAGGCTGTGGCCCCTGGTTCTAGACTCTCCATCCAAGGGAAACATTCTCCCAGCATCCATCCTATCAAGCCCTGTAATAATTTTGTATGCTTCAATGAGATCCCCGCTCATTCTTCTGAATTCAAGAGAATACAGGCCTAGTCTACTCAATCTCTTCTCATACGACAGTCCCGCCATCCCAGGAATCAATCTCGTGAACCTTCGTTGCACTCCCTCTATGGCAAGTATATCCTTCCTTAGGTAAGGAGACCAAAATTGTACACAGTACTCCAGGTGTGGTCTCACCAAGGCCCTATATAATTGGAGTAAGACTTCTTTACTCCTGTACTCAATTCCTCTTGTAATGAAGGCCAGCATACCATTCGTCTTCCTAATGGCTTGCTGCATCTGCACATTCACTTTCAGTGACTCATGTACAAGGACACCCAGGTCCCTTTGAGCATCTGCATCCCCCAATCTTTCACCATTTAGGAAATAATTTGCCTTTCTGCTTTTTCTACCAAAGTGGATAACTTCACATTTATCCACATTATATTCCATCTGCCATGTTCTCGCCCACTCACTGAGCCTGTCGCGATCCCCTTGAAGCCTCTTCACATTGTAAGATTTTGCAATAATTTACAGCTCCGAAGATTAATTTTTTTTGATTAAAGAACCCCTGGGTAATACCTTTAAAAATCCAGCAGGATCAAAATGGCCGTCAGACCACATGGCAGAAGACAAAGGACTTGAAAGAGCAGCCTTGGTCTGTGGAAAAAGGTTCCAATCTGCCAATCAAAGGGCAGTTCCCACCTCCCTGCAGAGACAATCGATGTGTTTACAGAAACTGCTACACAAAGGAGTAACCACTTGAGACTGCAGTTTCAGTTGACCACAGGACAATGGCTTTGTTTACACTAGCCTCCAAAGCTGTTTACTCAGCAATCACAGAAAGACATGTTTTTTTCAAACCAAGACAGCTCCATTAAAACCCATCATTGATGAATGGAAACACATTCAAAGCCAATCACAGACAATTTGAAGAGACATTTAAACTGAGAAAGGGAACAGTTTAAAATGAATGGGTGATTCATCCAAACCCATTACTGGACAATGGGGCAGTTGGATCCCTTTTGTTTTAGCCCAGATACCTCCGGATCTGGGCGGGCCCCAAATGGGGGTATAAAAGATAGCTTCCCAGAAGCTCTCTCTCTCTCTGGCCTCGCCTCCGTGTCCCTCTACAGCGTGGGAGCCTGCCTGAAGAAGTGAAACACCAGCAGTTTACTTTTAAAACACTGGGGTGTTTTTCACTTCGGGGCAGTGAAGATCTAAGTTCGCAGGGCATGGAGCAGGCATTTCCAGTGGTGAGCATATATTTTTCTGGCCTTCCACAAGGCAACTTAGGATAGGTATAGGGGTGGGAGTAAAGTGGGAATTTTGTTAAGAACTGTGATTTTAGTCGATCTTCCCTCGTTGTGTCCGTTTCTCCTCCCCTATTTAAGTAAGACGGTGTTGCACTGAGCAGAGGAAGTGCTTCAGTTGGACACTGAGTTCTGTATTTAAAACTGTATTAAAAGGGAGTAGCTGTTTTAAAGTACTGTATTTAAAACTGTATTAAAAGGGGTGTTGCACCTAGCAGAGAAGTGCTTCAGTGGACACTGTACAGCTGTATTAAAGTGCTGTTTTTTTAAGTAAAAGCCACTAAGCTAAGGTGCTGTAGTGAGCAAAGGGTTTTTAAGTAAAAAGTGCTGGATTTAAAATAAAGGAGAGTTTTCAATAAATACTGGTCTGTTTT